>NC_135486.1:45415996-45739433 GCF_052094955.1 Ictidomys tridecemlineatus | reverse complement strand
AGTGAATTTTATTAAAAGTATGTTTCAATCTTAAAAACATTCACGATGTTCAGAGATAAAAGAAAGAAGGCACAAACAAGATGATGCCATATTGAAAAAGGCCAAATACCAGAGGGAAAAAGCCACACATTGTATGCATGTGCAAATGTGTGTGTGTGTGTGTTTGTGAGTGTGCACATGTGTGTATAGTTTATTCTTTATGTGTTTCCTTGGCTGTTTTTGAACTCCGGGCTCAAGTGACCCTACTGCCTCAGCTTCCTGAGTAACTGGAGCTATAGGTGCGTACCACAATGTCAGGCTCATTTCAGGAATTTTTAATGTCCAAAAAGCTATTCATTTTTACTGTAGCTTCACGCCCTGCAGCAAATACAAAATAGAATGTTCCATAGTGAATGTATTCTCTGTTCAAATCAATGGCCCCCACAAAGATGGAAATAACTACCAATAATCTGAAATGCACTTTGTGCCATATTGACACAACCTTATCAACTTTTATAATTACTATTTCAACAGCTTTAATCCTTTGCATCTTTTCTAATTTAATTTGATAACAGTTTTTTTTTTGTAAAAATGGAGAAGAAATTCTCTTCTGAGAATGCTTGTGCTGATCATCCAGAAAATAAAGGTACCCAAGTCAGCAACTAGACCTGAAGCCCTATGTCGATTTTTGATTTCACAATCTGCCACTCTCATCTCACAGAGCCAGGTGCAGCAAACATCCTCTTGCCTCAGTCTATAAAGTAAACCTCATCACTGAGAGTGTCAGAGCCCAGAGATTTATTATAAAGTGATGTATTTTCAAAGAGCCCCACAAAGAGTCTTTTAACACTGAATTTGTCAAGGACCTCGCCGACATCAAACAGATGCTTTTAACTTGGAGCATTTGACTCTGAACTTCAGTGTTTCATATGTTAAGTGATTGGAAACTTGGGAACCATGAAGTAATACTTTTCTCTGATTTGGAAAATTTGAGTCTTTAACAATGAAACTTTAGATGCTTAATAAGAAATACTTTGAGAAATGGTATAGTGTTTTCTTTATAGAGGGACTATCATTGGGTCCAGTAATATTATTCTTTCAAGGATAAAAAAATAAATAAATCCCTAAAGTTGATTTCATGTTTTCATAAATTTTGTTAACCCTCTCTACCCTTTAACTCACCTACATTTCTCATTGACTTCTCAAAATCAAATAAGCAACACAAGCATAAGGCTTTAATAAAAGACTCCTAACATGGGTCATTTGATTTTTGCCTTAAGAAAGAAATCATATGCCAGCAGCCGATTACTATCATGCCATATTCTTGAATAAACATGGTGCCTCCCCTAAGCTGAGATAGTTGCCAGTGTTTATAAGTTTGCATACAGTTGAACTCAGATGGTTATGTTGAGCGTTCCTGGTTACTAATCGCATTATAAACCACAGAAAGCATGCAAACTGGGGGAAGTAGACCCTAATTCTGGTTTAATAGTCCAGAGTCAGCTTTTGGTCCAGCTAACTCTGACTACATTTTGAGTTGGACCATAAGGGAAAGAGCTATTGCTTTTGGATTTAAAAAGTATGCAGTGCCCGGCATTCCTAATGCACAAGAGAAACAGCTGGGCCACCCAATATGATCTTAAACCTGTACCATAAATTTCATTATTTATTTATGAGCAAAAACTCGAACTTTCCCAAGTAAAGACTTATGAATTTCACTTGACAGATGTTTCTTTATGAGATTTTTGCATTACAGTTTTTAATTTAACAAATAAAGTGAAATTTCCTTAGTTTAGATTCTAGTCCTCATCCTTCAGCAAAGTCTGGACTAAGAGGAATTAACATTTATTGACTATTCATAATGCACTAGAAACTGACCGACATTATCATCAAAGTCTGTGTTTGCTTAACCAATTATGTACTGATCAACAAGACTACTCCATTTTTGAACACCTATTGCTGTTCCGGGCATAGTACTGGATGCCTTTGGATATGTTTAACTTAATATTCAAAATAGTTTTGCTAGAGAGATATTAACTTCACTTTTGAAATGAGAAAACAAATTCAAGGAAGATGATTTATGGGTATATCCAGAGTTCCCCCACTGTAAGGTTCTGGACTTTCTACTTTTATTTTTGGAACATATTAATTAGGCTTAAATCTACTTGTAAATGAGGACTTGGTCATAAAAGGCAGTGTCCATCACTCTAGGCTTGGTGACAACGCAGAGTGCACAGAAGGGAAGTAGTAAATACTACCCTTTCTTCCCCTCTCATCTGCGGACATATTTGAAAAATCAGAACCAGATGGAGATGAACATGACAGCTTTATTACTAATAATATGGATCTAGCTATGTCAATGAAAGGGCCTCATGACCCCATGTCAAGTTTAGACCTTGGTGCAGCCTGCCTAGAGGATCATTTGGAACTAGAGAATAGGATTTCTTCCTCTCCTCTGTTTGAGGCTTTCTGCCTTTTAGTGAATCAGTTTTACTCGATTGAGAAACAGGGATCATTGGTCCCATCTCCCAATCAGATAATCCATTTCTTTCACGGAGGAAGTTAAGAGATGACAAGAAGCCAGGATGGCTTTGTGAGGAAGTTTACAGAGAACCAGGAGATGAAGGGAAATGAGGTTCCCTCACAACATTCTCTAGCTTTTTCGTTTCTTAACCATTAAAACTAAAATGAACTAGAGTTAAGGCCAGCCCCTCCCCCCCAGTATTCACTCCCCCTTCCAACTCACAAAGGCCCTGGGCCTCTTGTTTATGCACCTCAGTCCACAGTGTATGGTTACTGAAATGGGTTAAATGTTAAACTATTCAGATGAACTCCAGGCCAGTGTCTATCCTAGGATGAAAAATTCTCTCCTTGCTCTATTTCCTATATCAAATTATATTGACATATTTAATTCAATCCAGTTTACCAGAGATAATGCATAAAATAACCTGACACACTACAGACCCTCCACTTACATGGGTAGAAATGCTTCCAATTTGATGATAAAATCTTTTTTTTTATTATCAAATCTGCAGGATATACAGTCAAAATTCCCTTGCTCTCTTCTAATTTAAAATAACATGAAATATGTGTTTACGATTTTTAAAATTCAAAAACCGCCTTTCTTTATTTACATTCTCACTTCAAAGACTGGGTAGAGCAAGACTTCCTTTAGCAACTGCAGGAGAGAAATAGATGATATTCTGGAGAACTCTAGACATTAAGCAAACTAAAACTTCCTTCATCCTTCATCTTCCCAAAGTGTCTTTAAATGCTTTTAAGTTATAGCTGCATTTCTCCTTTTTTTTTAACCTTGTAATTCTGAAATGGTAATTTGATTGGGAAATTGATCACTTTTCTAGAAGTTAAACCATTGAGATCATTGAGAGAGAGAGAGGGGGGGGGGTAAAGAAGAGAGGAAGAAAGTGAAGGAGGAAAGAAAAAAAAGAAAAAAATGAAAGAATTTATATCTTATAGTCCTCATATGACTTGTATTTTTGTTTCTACTATGGTCTGAGGCTATGTCATTGTAGGAACAACAAAATTCAACTCTTAGGAATACTCTTTTCTGGTTCTCCAAGAATGTAACAGCTGGAGAATTACCTTCCACATATTCCTCATTGAACAAACTCTTGATGCTTCTGATACCTTTCTCTCCTGTGAGGACCCATCCCTCTGCCCTGTGTTCCACAAGGCAGAATTCTTTAGCACTTTGGAATTTTCCCAGCTCTTAACCACTGGTGCTATCTCAGTGGTGGGCACTGGTAATTCTACACGGGAGGTGTTCTTCCATCTTATCAACATCCAGCCCAGATGGACTCTCTTATTAGTCATCGCCCCGCCTGGTTTTCCTTCAGTGTTTTTAACTTCTCTGTGCCTTTCCCTCACGGCATAGGAAATAACAGCGTCCCCCACTTGCTACAGCTGTGTCACCACAAAGGTCACTTAATCATGCCTAATCTTCAAGGGTTGGTTTTCCAGTTGCATGTGCTGACACCATCACTTACTTTAAAAGGCCCCTTATTGATAGTTTTCTGATGATGTTTCTTCCAGGGAATTCTTTTCAAGCTGTTCTCAGATCATGCCTGTCTTCCTCTGGTACCTTTCTTTGAAACTTAATCATTATTTTCTATTTGTAAGTAACTAAGAAACATCCCCCATGTCTTTTTAAAAGCAGCCACAGCTGGGTTTCTCTTCCTTTCCCTTTCTGAAACTCAAGCAAATCCTTTCAGATCGTATTTTCTCCATCATATCTGTCTAACCTTGATGAAATCGCCACATTCTCACTGCCTCTTTAAGAAAATCTAAGAAAATCTTTCTTCTTTCAGTTTAATGAAATTGGTCTTCCTTTTTCTGCTTTTCTGTTTTCTTTCTTTCCCTCCCTTCCTTCCTTCCTCCCTCCCTCCCTCCCTCCCTCCCTCCCTTCCTTCCTTCCTTCCTTCCTTCCTTCCTTCCTTCCTTCCTTCCTTCCTTCCTTCCTTCCTCTTTGCCCCTTTCTGATACTAAGACCAAAGCACAGATCTCAAAGCACTTATTTCTTCCTTCATTTTCAGATCAATATTGATGCCTAGAGACAGTGTTCTGGACATCGACCTTTTTAATTTTTCCTTCTTGCCTTTGGACTTCGAAAGTTGAACTGTTTTTTTCTTTATTTTAATACCCAAAATTAAATATTTCCATTTTTAAAAAATTTTGCATAAATAAAACCTAACACTCTTGTGTAGGTGAAGCTAATATCTGAATCTCTAAAATCTGGAACCATGATCAGAATTTATATAATTAGCAAATGTAGGGGCTGGGGCTGTGTCTCAGCGGTAGTGCACTTGCCTGGCATGTGTGAGGCACTGGGTTTGATTCTCAGCACCACATAAAAATAAATAAATAAAATAAAGGTCTATCAACAACAACAATTAATTAATTAATTAATTAAATTTAGAGCCATCTTGAGATCATAATGTTTCGGGATCAAAGATATGTAGACAAATTGCATAGATCCAAGAGGGGTGCTCTCCTTCCCACCATTTCTCTCCTCTGTTTCTGACTGTAATTATGAATTGATCTAGCACAACTGGCAGTTGCCTAGCTTGACATCATGTTTCTTAATCCATATGGGACCAGGGTGCTTTTGTAGTTTCAAGCCCCAATTTGTAAACGTGACTGAAAAAACTGTGAACAGTGCAGCATAAGATGACTCTTGTCAAATTCTCTTTTAATTTCCACAGAAACCCCTACTTCTCCAGAAGTTTATGGATGTCATTTTAGATTTTAGTTCTACATATTAATTTATTGTGACAAGTATAGTTATATAGTTTTAATGGTAAATACTAACTGACTTATTTTCTCAACACTTATATTTGTATCTTGGATTGCTTGGATATATATAAGGATTTCTCCCGCGAATGTGCATTCTTTTGTTAGTCAGCTCTCTATCTCCACAGCAAACACCTAAGATAATCAACCTATTAAAACAAAAAAAAAAAAAATTTACTTTGGCTAAGAGTTTTAGGTTCCAGTCCATAAATAATTAGCCTTGATGCTTTAGGCCTGTGCTAAGGCAATATTCCATGGCAGAAGAACTGAATGGAGCAGAACCACTCAACTCATGGCCAGGAAGAGAGAGAGAGAGAGAGAGCGAGGGAGGAGAGAGGGGGTAGGGTCACACCTATTCTTCAAGGGTATGCACCCAATGACCTAAGGATCTTTCTTCCACAAGGCCCCAGCACTCAAAGTTTCCTCCAGTTCTTGGGAAGTGGTGAAACCAAGTGGTTTCACTCTTTAACATGTGGGCCTCTAGGGAACATCCCAAATTCAAACTATAGAAAACTCTTATAATTTTTATTGGTTTATTAATTTATTTAAAAATTTATGGGTACATTATAATTATACATAATAGTGGTATTCATTGTGACATATTCATATATTGCGCATAACATAAGTTGATTAATTTCATTCCCCCAGATCTTCCCTTTTCTTTTCCTCCCACTATTCCTCCCTTGCATTTTCATGAGATTCTTTCCTTTTTCCCTGTTTTCCCTCAAATATGAGAAAATATATACAATTCTTGACTTTCTGAGTCTGGTTTATTTTGCTAAACTCTGATAATTTTTAATAGGAGACTCCTTGGTGTCAGTTTTTTGGGTACTGCATTCCCTCAACCAATATACAATGATGTATCAGGGACACAATAAACCATGATTAAAATATCCCTTTTAGAAAAAAAGAGTAAAAGGCACATAGAAGCTCCTGTTCCATAGCAGTGACCATATCCCCCAAGACAGGCTACTCATTGTAAGAGTCCTCACCATGTTCCAAATAGGACAATTCACGTTCTCAGGGAGAGTCCTTCATCCATTATTCTCCCTGTGCCCCTGATCTGCTCTGAAGTAAATTCTTCCTTGTCTATTTTTCTCCTTGAATTCATGGGAGGTGGACATGGAATAGTACAGAAACTTGTATTTCGGAAGGTTGGAGGTCTATGTTTGATTTAAGACCATATTCAGGGATTCTCTGATAATACAGATAATTCAAGACTTTAGTAGGCTTTTGATCTATTGCTTCCATTCAGTTCTATGTGGATAGAAATGTCCAAAAACTATACCCTAATGTTTTTTTTTTTTCAGACCTGGTTCTTTACCCTGATTTATCTTTTGAACTCATTGAGATGCCCTTCTGGTTCAATAGTGACTCTTTTATAACTACCTGAACCAGATGTCAGCCAAGTGTATTTTAAAATCAATTAGTGTAATGAAAGGATGGACTGTTTCTTGGCCATCAGCAGAAGAAACAGCTTGAGTTTGTTTTAAATACATCCTACTTAACCAATGACAACACTGACACTTTGAACATCAGCCAACTCAACATCCTCACTTTAGTCAACACCCTTTTGAAAGATAGCCAGTCTACTGACTTTATAGCTAGAGAGCAGTTTCCAAATTTTGTTTCAGAAAATCTGTCAATTCCTGAAGTTCATCTTTCCTCAAGATCTGCTCTCTGTTTACCCATAGATTATCTTACAAGTACAGCTCTTCTTTCTTAGTGAGTAATAAATTCAGATTTGTGTTTGTTTCATATAGTGAGTGATAGTGTCTTTCACTGATAGCTTTCAGTCACTTTATTAAGTGGAGAAGTCCATTGGACCAAATGCCTGGGAAGTTGTGGGTTTATAATTCTAGAAGGCAAGAATTTCTAACCATCCAGCCTTGTTTCTTCAAATTTGAGGTTCAACATCTAGTTTAATGTTATATTATTTACATTTTGGTTTCACCATAGATTCCTCATGATACTATCTTTCCTATAGGTAATTAAAAACAGCTATTTTACATAGCCATATCCCAAATAAAATGGATATATGATAAAATTTTATTTCTGATTCATGTCATTGCCTTTTGTAGGTCAGATGGCTTTGATTTGTGCCATCTCCTCCACATGGTAACTCACATTCAGGATCCTTCTAGCTAGTAATATCTCCTCTTTTAGCCTTGTCAATGGGGGAAACATTATGGAAGAACTCATTCAGGATTTCAAGGACCAAATGTACAAGTGACATACATCATTTGTAACTACATTCCATTAAGAAAAATAATGTGATCTTTCTGTATACATAAGGATAGGCAAAGGAAGTGGAAAATATTTAGGCAGGCTCAAGCATACCAGACTACTACTCAATTTTCTAAATTCCTAGTAGTCAACTCAGAGTGTTCTCTTTGTATGTAATAAATACTTCTTGAATTAATTGAAAACAATTTCACAGAAAAACAACGAAACGTGAGAATTTACCTCTGAAACACTCAGTTTGAGGAAATTGGATTTCATCAGTTGAGATTAAAGCAAAAAGTTATTTTCACTTACATTTTTCTCTTGATATAACAATTCTGATTACATTTTCACAATGTTTTCAAATAATTCTACAGGGAAAGACATAATTAGCCTATATATCAGTAGACCTAAGGGTCTACACAGGTCCCAATTTAGAGATTTAGACATTTGTGGCCCATAACTGTGCCATCATGCAGTGCAATTTTACCTCAATGCTGTTTGCATAAGATCTTGTAAAATTGTTTTTAGGAGTATTTCACAGAGTCAGGTCAGTTTAACTTCAAAGGTAAACTCTTGAGAAGTACAAGCATTTTCCCAGGATTGGTTAAAAGTGTATTCAATAGGCAGGTACTTGGGGCTGGAGCATTAGCTCAGTGGCAGAGCGCTTGCCTAGCATGTGTGAGGCACTGGGTTCGATCCTTAGCACCATATAAGAATAAACAAGTAAAGGCATTCTGTCCATCTACAACTACAAAAAAAATTAAAAATAAAGATACTTGTAAATTATATTCTAGTCAACTATTTATATGGCAAAACTCACTAATTTACTTATATTGCCATTATTAGATGAGAAAGATGTTCAAGGGAAAAATTGATTTTGAAATGTTCCAATAGTTGTTCTTTCCCAACTTCAGTATAAAAATTACACAGACACACAACTGTAGCATAGTATGCTACGAAATCAATTAATATTTCTTTGTATGTCTTATAAACAGTACCTCAAGATTTGAGACTGCATTTACCATTTGGAATCATTATTCTACAAGGATTAATGGTAATGGAAATATGACCCTTAATTGGCCCCCGAAGCTCAAACTATTTCATCTTAATAAAATTTTTCATATCTATTGATAACTGTTCTAACAAACAGGGAAAAGTCCAGTGATCACATAAAAAGGAACAACTGAACAGAGTTACTGGATCAAATGCCTAGAGGGAAAATGCTCTAATTTAACTTTATTTCAGGCCTAAGTAGGGAGAGAGTTAAAATGTTGTGATGTATTCTGGTAGCAGACTTGAGGGCCTGCCAAGGTTTCCATTATAATCCTTATTTGTCAGGAGTTTATATTCTGTCGCATTTACTTTGGATATGAATTGGAAAATAATATCTAAATCTCACTTTGAAGATTAGACTTTATTACATTTAAACTATTATGTATGCCAACACAAAACACACACACACACACAATCAAAAACACACTTCTATGATAAAATCCTTTCCCTGTGGATATTTCCTTCACAAAAGGAATTTCATTGTCATTTTGTCCAGATCATGAACTGTCTTCACATTTCTGGCCTCCCCCATTTAATTCTGAAATCCTATTTGTTCATTTCATCTGTTTATTAACTCAACAAGTATAAATCAAGCATCTACTATGTGCCAGGAAAAATTTGGATGCTAGATATACAATAAGAGATAGCAGGTAGCAAAGTTCAACTACATACTTGAGATTGGCTCAGAGAGCCTAGATTCAAATTCCAGCCCTCCCATTTGTTTCATAATTCCCTAATCTGTGCATTGGAAATAATAATGTGTTTGAATCATCGAAAACTCTAAATGAGTTAGATATTATTATGTGATAGTCTCCCTGGCTGGGTCAAACCAAAGTGGTTAAAACAGATAAAAAATAATAATTAAAATAATTTATCTTGATTGTTCTTGATTATTTATCTTTGGCAAATCTCATCCATGGATATTTCACACATTTTTTAATATTTTCTCAAGGTCATTCATTGTATATTCAATGTCTGCTGTATTTTTCTCTCAAAATCTTCTTTAATTAATTTTTGGCTGAATTTACATAGCCAAAATATATTAATCTAAATAATAGCAATCAGATTATACTTTCCTTTTTATACTCCACGGGTCTTATTTTATTTAAGCTTAGTTTTAAAAATAGCTAATAATAATTTTAAATCAAATAAGGATTATATTATATATTGTTATTTCTCTGTGTAGTCACAGATGAAACAGGGCCCTACTTTAATTTATTGTTTAACATTTGATTTTCTCTGATAGTCTGTTCAAAATCTGTCAAAGCTTAGGACATAGCCTCAGACGCTAAATAAATGTTCTACATCTCATTATTAGCTACCAATTTGCTTATGGAAGCCAATTCTCCCTTAACATGGCATACGAAATTAAAACAATAACAACAACAACAACAACAACAAAAACATTCTTTAGGCAAAGGAAATACCTTTTTTCTTTTGGTACTAAGGATTAACCCCAGGGGTGCTTAACCACCAAGCCACATCCTTAGCTCTTTTGTATATTTAATTTAGAGACAGAATCTCACTAAGTTGCTGAGGGCCTCACTAATTTGCTGAGGCTTGTTTTGAATGCTTCCTTTCTCAGCCTCTGGAGCTGCTGGGATTATAGGAGTGTGCTACCATGCCCAGCAGAAAGAGCACTCTTGAAGGAAATACTGCCCTGAAGAATTTATCACAAAACATTGGAAATTTAGGTTTGTAAAGTTTTTAGAAATCATCTTGCCCATATCTGTCATTTTGAGATTGAGGAAGTGATTTGCCAAAAGCTATGCAATTAATAACAACCTTATCTATAGATTTCCCATTTATTCACTCATAATTTTATTGATTCAGTAAGTATAGTAGGCAGCTTGTATGTTTTGGGGGTTGGGATAGGTGCTGGGGAAAGTGGCAGATGATACAGTTCTGCCCTAATGGAACATAAATCAGGAGGTGGCATCTGGGCAAGTGGAGAAAATATTAAACAAAGACTTGTAATATAGGTTCTGCCAAAGAGGAGACCTTAGGTTCTATGAAAAAATTAATTCATAGGGAATCATTCCAAGAAAGCTTCTAAAATGAAATCTAACCTAAATAAAATCTGGGGGCGGGCAGGGGGTGGTGGTGGGGGTGGGTGGAGAACAGGCTTAGGGAGGAAGATAGGAACAGTAGAAACTTCATGATGAAAACTGGATCCAGCCATGAGATAAATAATGTAACTCTTTATACAAAACAGAGTCATCATTACTATGCTGAGATCATACCATATGCTATAATTACTAATACCACCTGTGTCATGAGTCTTCGTAGCACTTTATCCAATAAAATGTGTTGACAAAATTGTTCATAACTGTTGAAAAGTCTCCTCACCACTTATTTCTCCCACACATAGGGTCTGAATCTTAGTTAAAAGCCTCAGAGCTTGGTAAATATGTCGTTTAAAAAAAAAAGATATTTTTTTTTCTGTGATAGTAAAAAGAAAACAAAATACTTAAATAATGAAATTCAAAACTTGTAGTATTCTGTCTTATGTTCAGATGGTGATTTATTTAGCAAAATAATTCAGAATTTTCTCAACCTTCAAAGGGAATTTGCAAGGAGTATGAATGTTTGTGCTGACCTGCCTTTTTATGTTGTCTTACCCATTAATTGCCTATGATTATAATATTCACTTGAAAATGACTGGTTAATAACATTACATCCTATTGAGCATTTTCTAAGGACCTGTGCAGTTTTAGGGGATAAAACCAGAACACCAAAAAAAAAAAAAAAATGATTTCCCTTCTATTCACTGATTTTGAAATTCATGAATGTTTCAAGTACATTGTTCAGGTATATTCAGTGCAGTATTTTGGAACTTTACATCTCTTGTAGAAGACTATTGGCATCTTGAGATATGTGAAAAATGTTGTCAGTAGGATAATATGAAGGAATAGACTGTTTTGGTGAAAGGAGATAAAATGATTCTCTTATTTATTAACAGGATGTCTTGTTCCTGGGTGTTCAATATAGGTCTTGAATAAATGAATGTCTGAAATTCACATGAGGTCATGCAAAATTTTATACAAAATGAAGGCTTCCTTACTTGCATGGAGGTAATAGTGAATGGTATAATTACCAGTACCATGACATGGAGCTTAGTTATCACACTATCCAATAAAATGTCTTGAACAAAATTCTGACAACTGTTGAAAATTTTGTCTCACCCTTTCCTCCACCACACAGGAAACCACATCTTCTCACATCTAACACCCCTAGATAGTAAGAGCAGTCCCCTGCCTGAAAAAATCCTGTGCTCCTAAAATGGATAGAATCCAGATACACGTGTTAGTGGATGACTTCAATCATCCCACATGGGATCCATATAATGCACATTTTCCTTTTTTATTTTTAATGTCCACATGTTTGTTTGGCTCAAAATCAAGTTTCATTACTTGTTCCTGTTATTCCACTGTATAACAATTTTATTTATAGGGCATTCATATAAGGACTAATTTCTTTGATAGAATGGCTGCTAATGCTTATTTAAGCTCACTCTAATGAAAACAATATTGTTGGAACGCCAAACAAATGTTAGAGCTCTGCATTTGGTCCCTTCCCCAGTAATGTAACTTCACAATGTCAACCTATTCTCTTGGCTTCTTTCACAAGTGTGCTGAAGCTAGAGAGGAACTTTATTAAATGCTGGGAATTCATATATAAAGAAAACATGGTGCACTTAATCTCTATATTGGCATTGAGAAGTCGTCCTGATGCCAAGACTGTACTTGAATTCAGGGGCTCACATAAGTAATGAATGTGTCTTAGAAAACCATGTAGGAAGTAAGCAATTTTCTTTTTGAATACACTATATTTGTATACCATATAGTAATGGAAATCTTGATTTCTTTATATTTTTTAAGTCATGGTACACACTCCAAGACTGAACATAAAATAGATTGTCTGAAATATTGAAAGCACATTGATGTCAAGTCAGATCTGGACTATTTTCCCACACCAATCCATAGGTAATTAGATTATGTTCTGTAAACAAAGGCTTGGTTTGACAACCTCACTTTCGCATTTAGTAGGGTCTGGTAGCAATCAAAGATGCCTCAGTATTAACATTAGAAAGTTTATGTTCCAAGTGAAAAAAAGTTTTCTGTTTCAATAATGTCACCTTTATGTTTCAGATGTTTACATTTTTGCTTATAGATGTAGTCATGAGCAGATACATCGATTAGTGTGAGACTTAATGGTATGGCTATTTCAGCCTCTGCAAAGTGTCTTGTCAACCATAAAAAACCATATGTTCTGCAGTCAAGCACCCATAATATTTTAATTAACTTAATATTTTCTTCAGAACATCTTAGTTGATGTGAATTATGATGTACATGAGTGAGAGATTTTGTTACAGTATGTAACATATGCTGAAAGAAAGTGTGAGAAATTAACTTTAAATCATTTTAAGGGACTGTGATTTTTGTTACATTAATATATTCATAAAATGTAAGGGTAAGGAGATGAGTAATCTTAAACATTTAAAGATAAAACTCAATTTACCTCCAAAGTAGAGAATTCATATGCATTATCTATTGTCCACAATAATCACTTGTCTTAGAGACTGCTCAATGTGTCCTCAGTAAATGTTCCTAAATGATAAAAAATACTAGTTCAGTCATTAAATGTATGTTTTACAAAGAAGTGAAATAAAAGATATTTCAGAAATTAGAATTCTATAGGAAGGAGACCACCAATGCTTCAAGTGTTTCATAGCAAACAAAAGTTGGTGGAGTTTTGGAAAATTACTAACATGGAGCAATAACTATTCCAGTTTGACTTGCAAAACTTCATTATTATTGTATATCACATTCAACACTTTTTCTCTAAAAACATAATTGATAATACTTCTGATTAGCATTAGATTATCCTTTGTGCATAAGCAAATGTGGAAAACTCTTTACATAGAATTCTATGACTATTTTTTATTTACTTGGGGGAAAGACTATTATTTTTTGCAGAGACAAACGTATTCCTTTTTAGACAAATTTACTGATTCAGTAGCTTCTGCACAAAAATTATATCTATTAAATAACATCCGCAACAAATGTTGCTTTGTTTTTCAGAGTTTAAACAATTAAGAGCACATTTTATTTGAAGAAAGATAATAATTACAGTATTAATAATGACATATGAGTATATTCTTTATTTCAGGCTATGTGTCAGATACTTACCAAACAGACATATATTAATTCATCTTCAAAACAATCTCACAGGTTTATAGTATAGCCTCCACTTAACATGGAGAACTGAGGCAACCGAACATTTAGTAAACTTCCTCCAATGTGGCAAGATTGGGATGCTTCAGGTTCTACAGCAAGTGACCCAAGAGGCCATTTTCTTTCAACTATTCATTAGTTCCCAACCCACCATCTCTCTTTCAGGATGCCCATCCTGGCCTGTGTTCTCCTGAGAATGGCAGGACTTACATAGGCAGAGATCATTACTCCCTTGGAAGGCATATTTCTCCATTATTGATATCTGACTGCATCTTGCTACCTTGTTTTTTCTTAATTATGATAAAATACATGCAATATAAAATTTACCATCTTAACCACTTTGGAATTTACAGTACAGTATTGTAAAAAATATGTACCTCAGTGTTCAACCAATCTTAAGAACTTTTTCATGCTGCAAAATTGAAACTCCAGGCCCATTAAATAACTCCCAATTACCCATTTTCTTATCTCTGGGCACCTATAATTCTATTTTCTGTTACTATGTTTGACTATTCTAGAATCTCAGTTAAGTGATTATCCTTTTTGTGACTGGTTTATTTCACATTGTATAATATCCTCAAATTTCATGCATTTTGTTGCATGTTTCAGAATTTTATTCCTTTTGGAGGCTAAATAATATTTTTCTATGAATATAGCCTTTTGCTTGCTTAATTAATCTATAGATGGACATTTTGGTTGATTCGCCTTCTAGCTATTATGAATACTGCTGTTATGAAGTTGGATATACAGACATCTCTTTGAGACCTTGTTTTTGATTTTTTCATAGATACCTGAAGGAACTGTGACAGTTTTCCATAATAGCTGAATTATTGTACATCCTCACCAATGGAATTAAAAGATTCCAATTTCTCCACATCCTCATAAACACTGGTTATTTTTATTTCTTTTTTTTCTTCTTCCTTTCCTTTTTAAAAACAGTACTCCCTCCTAACGAGTGTGCAGATATCTTATGGTTTTGTTATACATCTCCCCAAAGACCAATAACACTGAACATCTTTTCATATGTGTGGTGACCATTTATATGTCTTCTTTGAAGATATATCTATTCCAATTGTTTGCCATTTTTAAGTTGGGCTATTTAGTTGTTGTTGAATTGTAGGAATTCTTAATATATTCCATATTTCAACCTCTCGTCAGGTAAATCAACTGCAAATATTTTCTCCCATTCTATAGGTTGCCTTTCCACTTGGTCATGGTGTTCTTTGATTCAATTTTTTTTTTTTTACTTTTGATGTTGTCCAATGTATCTTTTTTATTTTGCTGCCTGTGCTTTTTTTGTGTCACATCTAAGAAATCATTGCCAAATCCAATGTCATGAAACTTTCCCACTGTATTTTCTTTCAACGGCTTTTGACTTAGCTCTTCTGCTTAGGTGTCTTATCCATCTCAGGTTAATTTTTGTACATGGTTTAAGGTAAGAGACTAACTACACATTATAGTTTTTAAAATGTAGGTATGTTTGTATGCATGTGCGTGTATTTGTGTGTTATTTTAAAATGAGCTGTAATAAGGTTATCTGAGCTTGGATATTACTGTTAACTTGTAGAAGAGCTAACATGTCTGAGGTAAAGATTACCATTGTGACTATCTCAAATCTGTGTAATAAGTGCCTCCATAAAAACTCACGGACTTTAGGTGATGTAGGTAGCACAAGCACTCTTTCTGAAATATGTATGACAACTAAGAAATTAAAGCATATAATTTCAAGAGAAGACTTGTCTCCTAAAATCTGACACCTAGTTTTATAGGAACAACTGGCAGAAGCATACATAATTTCAAATATAGACCCATAAAAAACATTCTATACTGTCATGAAACATCAGGATATTCTCAAGGTAGGTGTCACAGAGAACATAGAAAAAATAAGAAATGATCCTTACGTCTAAAGTATCTTAGAATGTAGTAAACATCAAATGTGTGGTATATTGACATAGAAAATGATTACATACACATATTGGTAGTTGTTTGACATAGCCTTTACCCTTGCGAGAACACATACTTAGTTGCCTATCAAAATTGATGTCCATCGTTTAAGGAAAGCACGCCAAGCTTGTTAAGGGATGGTGGATGGTCCACAAGGAAATTGGTTCAGACAAAACATCAGTCTGGCTGGACGTCCCCAGAGAGAGCTGTTGCCATATGTTTAAAAACTGATGATCCTTTTTATTTCTATATTTTCTAATTTTGAGATTGTTGTTAAGAAAATTAGAAAATAAAACCTTAATGAGCATTTTCTATAATTAACTGATGACATTTGTCCTCTTCAAAACATATCTGTGTATAAACACACAGATATGTACATATGCAGTGTGTGTAATATATAGCATTTATTAATGTGCATGTTTGTATGAATATATATTCCAGCTAACTCTTGATAGAGAATAAAAATGTATTTAATCCAGAGAAAGATTAAATGAACATACCCTGAGTTTTGACATCTTCATATTCTTATATGGTTTTAGAACTTAGGATAGTTATTTGTATTGCTTACAACCACAGTGTTTGATGTTTTCAATGTTCTCCTCTAACATGTTTCAAATGATTTTTTCTTCATTCTTGTCATCTGGATCTCATCTCCAAGTATGCAATATACTCACCCACATGGCTTCCCATCTGTACAAAATTGGTAAGGGGTCTTAAGGATGATTGACTTAAAATTCCAAGCATTTCACTATACCGCAAGAGGGATTAACTTAACAGTAGAATTATATTTCCTTAAAAATGGCTTATACAAGTTAGTTATCATTGTTAGTAGTTTTATTAGCTGTTTTCAAATATTTATATAATTACATTTTAATAACTAATTTTTAAAAGGGCCTCTAAAAATCATATATGCATCAGAGCCTTGTCCATTTGAGTGGGTAGCCAGATGGGATTCTGTGAGTCAAGCTTTAGGTTAAAAATGGCATGGTTCTTCTAGAGAATTCAGCTCAACTAGAACTTCAGATAGTGAAAACACTTTTCCACTACCACCCTAAAAAGCTTCTTTGCACCAATGCATGTGGATTTAAACAGAACAACAGTGCATCTCAAGTGAGCACTTAGCTAACATTTTAGGCATTAAGAACAAACTGAGGTCACTTAACTGGGTTAAAGTACACACAAATTGAGGCAGATTATTATATTTGGGGATTGGAGGTTGTCTAATTTTAATCACAATTATAATTTTAATGACAGGTGATTAGTTTCTTACATATTTTACTCGTGGCTTGCTTTTAGACACCATGGGAAACATTATGAGTCAGAAGAATACAAGCCTAGATAAACTAAATTTCTTTTGACCAAGGAATTGGCTTTGCTAACTCAATCAAATAGCAATGTAAATATCCTATGTAGTTATAAAGTGGTTGAATAGTGAAAGTAATGTGGGTTCTTTATTCTTAATACAAAAGGGTCTTCATAGAGGAGATTCCTTGGAAAGCTGGGAATGGAACCACCATTTGACCCCGCTATTCCTCTTCTCTGACTATACCCAAAAGACCTAAAAATAGCATACTACAGGGACACAGCCACATTACTGTTTACAGCAGCACAATTTACAATAGCTAGACAGTGGAACCAACCTAGATGTCCTTCAATGAGGAATGGATAAAAAAAAAAAATGTGGCATATATACACGATGGAATATTAGTTAGCACTAAAAAATAACAAGATCATGGCATTTTCAGGGAAATGGATGGCATTAGAGCATATTATGCTAAGTGAAGTTAGCCAATTCCAAAAAAACAAATGCCGAATGTCTTTTCTGATATAAGGGAGGTGACTCAAAATGGGGTAGGAAGGAAGAGCATGAGAAGAAGATTACCACTAAATAGGGAAGAGAGGTGGGAGGGAATGGGAAGGAGAAGGGGAATTGCATGGAAGATGGAAGGAGACCCTCATTGTTATACAGAATACATGTATGATTATGTGAGGGGGAAGAAAAAAAGAAGAAGTGGGTCACATTAGTTTGGATAGAGAGAAGTGATGGGAGGGGAGGGGAGGGGATAGGGGGAAAGGAAGGACAGCAGAATAAAATAGACTTTATTATTGCTGTGTGTATATATGTGACTGCATGACCAATGTGATTCTGCAACCTTTACACTCAGAAAAATGAGAAATTATACCCCATCTGATTCAAATATATGATATGTCAAGATCATTGTACTGTCATGTGTAACTAATTAAAACAAATTTAAAAAATCAAAAAAAATAAGTCAAGGAGTATTTGCATACAATCTATAATTTTTTCAGTGATTTCAACTTTGATTATGTAAATTCTAGTTGCTGCTGAGCTATCTGATATATTCTATGGTACATTTCCTCCCCTGTATAACTCATATTCTCTGTAGTTAGTGAATACCTTATTTACTTTATTGAAATCATATTATACGTACTCATCAATAGTACAAACCTTCATGTCTCCCTAACTTGTGCACATCTTTTCTCAATATATTGAGTGTATATTGGGAAAAAAATGTTCCTTTGTTTAGAATGTGTGGTTTCTTATTGCATCTTCCTAGAATTAGAATTTCTGGAAAAAAAAGCCTCGATAACAGGAAAGCCTCACTGAATGTATTGTTAACATTTACTGGATTGTTTATTTTGTATCTCCCACTAGGCTGTGAGCTCTATGAGGGCAAAACCATGTCTTGGTTTTTCAGTTCTGTATCCCCTGGACCTGATGTGGTCCTGGGTCCAGAGGATTCAATCAACAAATATTTATGGCAGGAGATGAAATAAATACATAGTTGTTATGGTCCGGATGTGAGGTGTCCCCCAAAAACTCATGTGTGAGACAATGCAACAAGATTCAGAGGAGAAATGATTGGGTTATAAGAGTCTTAACCCAATCAGTGAATTATTTCCTTAACTGAGTAGCAACTGAAGTGATAGGATATGGCTAGAGGGATGGAAATTGGGGTATGGCTTTGGAGTATATATGTGTATCTGACTAGTGGAGACCTCTCTCTCTGCTTCTTGATCATGATGTAAGCTGCTTCCCTCTACCACACTCTTTCACCATGATATTCTGCCTCACCCTGAGCCCCGAGGAATGGAACCAGCCTTCTATGGACTAAAACCTCTGAAACAGTAAACCCTAAGTAAACCTTTTCCTCCTCCAGAATTGTTCTGGTCAGATCCTTTAGTTAACAGCTGCTAAAAAGCTGCTGCTGCTGCTGCTGCTAATAATAATAATAATAATAATAATAATATCATTCCTTAAAGCAATACGCCACTATTTCAGACAATTTTTTCAATTTTTACTTCCATGGCTAAAAGGCCATTTGTGTGGCCTTTACTCTGAAGATAAATTTAAGTCTTACTCTTTTAAATGACAAGTAATAGTTTCAATCTTTGAAAAAAAAATGTTATCCTCTTCAAAAATCTCAGTTTGCATAGTTAGAGGGTTCTGATACTATTTGTGTTGGGGAAAGGGGTTTAAGCCTTATGTGGATAGCTCTGTTTTCTCTTATTCTAAATGGCTAAACGTACATTTATTAGCTGGGAGGCCTAGCGCAAATTACTTAGCCTTTTGTGTTCATTTTACTCCAATATAAAATGGAAATATTAATAATATCTATCTCAAATGATTGTTGTGAATATTAAAAGAATCATGTTTTCATCAGCTTTTTCATCACTGTGACCAGAACAACATTTCAGAGGAGGAAAACTTTACTTGGCTCACATTTTCAGAGATCTCAGTCCATAGAACACCAACTCCATTGTTCTGGGTCCAAAATGAGGCAGAATATCAAGATGGAAGGGTTTGGAGGAAAGCAACTCAGGACATGGCTTTAAGGAAGCAGAGAGAGCTAGCTCTAGAACAAAATATACGCTCCAAAGGCACGCCCCCAGTGACCTAGTACCCCCAGCACACCCACTTAATCCATTCCAGGAGATTAATGCACTGATAATACATTGTCTCACACTTGAGCTTTTGGGGGACACCTCAGATCTAAACCATAACAAGTTACTATTGGTAAACTGCTTATTCTACATACTTGAAGAAAATTTAGTACCAGATAACTAGTTAACATAGAGAAACATTGAACCAGTAGTTATGTGTCCTATTCTTGGGATGCTAGGGAATATACAAGTAGCTGTAGTAAACAAAATATAAATTAAATTTTGTTATGTGGAAAAAGAAATCATATTTTCTTAGGTAATAAAAGTCAGTGATATTCCTTAAGAAGGAAGCATTCTAATGTTGGAGATTGTTGCAGGAATTCTGGTTGCCTACTTCACATCCCTTGCTTTTCAACTTCTTTCCTAGCAGAATCCAATTTGTCCAGGTACCTTTACTCCACAAAGGCACGTGCTTCATGAGAAGGTGATCCTATTTCCAACATATCACAATGGTTTCATTTTGCTTCTCTTAGTAGTGATGAATTTAGAAGGGGACTTATGAGCTGGTTGTGATCAGTAACTTGTGAGAGTGAGTCTCATGGAAACCTTCAGGGAAGGTATCTTACTCCTAAGAAAGAACCAGGAAAAAAAAAAAAGATGTTTTCTCTTCTTCCTCTAGATAGTATTGCATCTGAATGTGATATCTGGAACTCCTGAGGCCATCACTCTATAACAGAGTCATTCTGAGAGCAAAACCAGCCCAACTAAGATGGCAGTGATATGGGAGGGAATAAACTTTGGTTTCCTGGCATGTTTGGGTTATAATCCAAAATGATGCAATTCCAGACTCTATAAATTTGAATGCTGAAAATCCTGAAAGATCAAAATCTATAAACTCTAAAAATCTCAAAACACCAAAATCGTGAAAATATAATTCTGGAAAAAATAATTAAAAATTTTTTAGAGATATTTATTTATATTAAAAAATTCTCTCAGAAACATAAAAAATATGAAAGAATATTTCATAGATCACTTTATACAATAAAATATGCAAAAATGCTATGCATATTTTTGCAAGTACAAACATCTCAGTATTCTAACCATAGTCACCCAGGTGTAACAGTTATGACTAGATGAGTAGATAAGCTATATCCATTTAAAAAGAGGTTTAGGGCTGGGGATGTGACTCAAGCGGTAGCCCGCTCACCTGGCATGCATAGGGTGCTGGGTTGGATCTTCAGCACCACATAAAAATAAAATAAATTTGTTGTGTCCACTGAAAACTAAATAATAAATATTAAAAAATTCTCTCTCTCTCTCTCTCTCTCTCTCTCTCTCTCTTTAAAAAATAAAAAAAAATTAAAAAGGTTTTAAAGCAAAATATACACATGCATATTATCCTGGTGATTGTGTGTACTCAAGTTTATATCTGTGGTCATCTGAAATACTGTGATGAACAATGAAAGTCTTTTATGAGATCAATCAAAAAAACACTGTGGATCACTAACATATTTATAGTCAAAGAGCTGAGATCTTGAGAAATTTTTATCCTTCACAGATGCAGATGTTCAAAAAAGATATCTCTTTCATTTATTGAGGAAGCTTTAGTGTTTTGAGTACACATACAATGTTTTCACACAAGGCACTATTATGAGATAAAATTTGAAAAAAAATATGTAAAACACAATTTGAGTCTCTAAAAGTTTACACACAAAGATATGAAAAATTATGCTCTATATGTGTAATAAGAATTGTAATGCATCCCGCTGTCATGTATTTAAAAAAATAAAATCAATTTATAAAAAGAAAATTATTCAATGATGAAGTACATATCATAGTAAATTGTAAAAATAGTGCTGATAATTTAAAATAATGGAAATAAATTTGATAAAACAAAATGTAAAAACTAAAAACAAAGTAGCATATGAAAGAGTGTTACAGAGAGAGACTATGGGCAATTACATGGAGGTAGTCTCTAATTGATGGTTGCCTTTCACGATCATTGATCATATTTTGAAATCTTACATCATAATAAATAGCTACTTTTTTTCATTTGGGCCATTCATGAGTAGGTTTAGGAAGATAAGAGCAAGCAGTAAATAAAAGATGAGTCATGACTCTTTGTGGGACTAGGAGTAAAACTGCACTCTCAGCTGTAATAGGATGAACATTAAGAATAGAAATAGGATGAGTGGAAAAGATATTTAACACTGGGATATTTGTAAGGGATTAATATTTAAAGGAATGTTTACATATTTATGGAATGAACTGGTGAGAAGACATATCCAGCCGTTATTGAAAATGTTGATTTGGTGTTCAGAAGCAGGATGAGTCTTTGGGTTGTACTCCTGTGTGTCAGGCGTTAGGAGGGAAGTATTTGATGATTTTCATGGTGTAGAGAATTTCACCATGGCCAGTTTAAAACTGCCAATACTTGGATAAGTGTTTAGGTTAATTTGTCTGTAAGAGACAAATTAACCTAAACACTTGCAAAATTCATGAAAATATTATATTTGGGAGCTGGTAAAAGTTGGCTCCAAAACAACTTCAGGAAAGAATAATTATTATGGTTAGAATTGCAAATAACTTTGTGAACTCATCTATATGGATATACATGTATTTGTAAATATGTAAATGCATTTATATTATATGGATTCATGTTTATGTATAAATTTATATATTTATAAATGTGCTGTAAATATATATTTGTAAATATCTGTGTGTATGCACCTATACAGATACTCCCTGGTTCTTTACATTGACTGGGCCTGGTAACACAATATCCCCATAAGATGAGTCTACTTTTTGTCCAGATGTTGGTTTCCTAATTCCACATTACACTAAAAGGAATGAGCAGTTCTCTGGCTGATGTTTGATTCAGGAGTTTGGGCCAGAAAAATGTACAAGATGACTCTGGTACTTTTTTGAGCCATAAAATAAAGCCATGTCTACAGGATAAAGGGGATATGTGAAAAAGCCCCCGAAGCCAACTAAAAGAGGCTCAGATTAGTCAGTTCTGGGATGATTTCAGCATCCCCTGAAATGACAGTAGCCATATTAGAACCCATTGAATAAAATAGGGAAGTATGAGTTGATTCTGATAGAAATAAATAAATGAGAAGAGGGAGATGTTACCATAGTTTTCAAAACAAAGTATTTATTAAGTGCAAATAGCAAAAAGCTAACCTCACTGTAAATGATCTTAAAAGTAAGATCATAATTGATAAAATGGTGGGAATGAGCATCTCTAGTAGTGGTGGAAATTGAAAACATGAACCACGTGGTAGGATATGATGAGAAGCACCCTGCCACTCCATAATATTTCTGTAAGAGACAAATTTACCCAAACACAATTATAAGGCAGTGTCAAGAAAACCCGACTTACCTGTGGAACAAAATTGGCCAAACTAGATTGTTACATCGTGTGTATGCACTAATATGTAACAACAAATCCCACCATTATCTACACTATAATGAGCCAATAAAAATGTTGAAAAAAAAAAAGAAAGTAAACCCAATTTACAAAATTAACTGGCTTGAAAGTTTCATGAATGCAAAGGTCATAAAAGTCAGTGAAAACTGACAAATTTCTTCAGACCAAAGTCAATTAATGAGACATAATTAGTAAATGTAATGTGTGATTTTAGTTTGGATTCTTTTGCTATAAAGGACATCATGAAACAGTTGGTAAAAATTGGATGAGATCTGATGATTAGACAGTCAGTAGTGATGTCTTCGTTTGAATCTCTTGATTATTATGAATGTTTTTATACTTTTAGACTGTAGTTTTTTTGTTGTAAATATACACAAAAGTATCTGGAGATAATGGAGCATTCTGTTAGCATTCTCTCAAGCAGTTCAGGAAAAGAGTGTTTTTGCAACTGTATTTCTTTTCTTATACATTGGAAATTATTTTAAAATACTAATTGGTACTTTATACATCTAGTTTTTATAATACAATCATAAAATACTAAATTAGCTTTACAAGTTAACTACTTTATTGCACATAACACTTTAAATTAATGATATTATTCTTTACATATTATTTTAAATTTTTCCTAATTAATTTGCTTTCCTCACTATAGTTATTCATACACCATCCATCAAAAGTAGAATGTAAATCAACTCACCATCCCTGAATAGCTAAAATTGGTCAAAAACGGTTTAGAAATGAACATTCAATATATATATATATATATACATATATATATGTATATATATATATAATTAACTGTTAACATATAATTAACTGTTCAATATCTATTGGACAGAGATATAACATAAAGCACCATACCATGCATCTCAGAGTTGTGAGCATCAATACTGAACAAGAATTTGAGGCCATCCAATATTCATCTTTTGTTCTGACTACTTGTTATCACAAACAGGTTCCACATCAGCTACCAACTGCATTCAGTCGTCAGTGACTGCCCAGGAGTGCTTCCTTAGTAGGGATAAAGAGCCTGGGCATTTTTCTTGGGGAAAAATGCCTTATCTGATAATCCAAAACTGTGAGAGGCTGGATGGAAGCAAAATATCTGCATTTTGACTACAAAATGTTACTTTCTTAAAAATTAAATCTAACCTCAAGTGAAACTAAGGCAAAAGACAGAGTAAGGACCACATCCCTGGATTCCTACGAAATCAATTCAAAAGGACAGCCAAATAAATCTAGCACTTAAAGAAGCTTGTAAGAAATATAATATCACCCTCTATTATTGCATGTTTATTGTCTTCCAATCACAATATTAGGCACCAAGTAGGAAAATATTCCTATAACCCTTGCCCATTAATTCACAATGTAGAAGTGAACCCAGGAGCCATATGCAAGAGATGGATAAACCATACAGAGAGTAGAACATGGACACTTCTTGTCAAAGACAATTGGACAGGCCATCAGTCATTCAACCTGTTTCTGAAATGTTGAATTTGTCATTTGAAGGGGAAGACAACATCTGAAATAGAGGAAATCATATACTATAGGCAAAGTCATGAAAAGATCTAGCATGTGGGAATTGTTGGTATGTCAGAGCAGTGTGTGTGTGTGAGAGAGAGAGAGAGAGAAAGAGAGAGAGAGAGAGAGAGAGAGAGAGAGAGAGAGAGAAAGAGAGAGAGAGAGAGGCAGAGAGAGAGAGAGAATGGAGAGTGTATGCAATGACTCTGACATGGGAAAAAAAAGAGGCAAGAAGTTAAAATAGGTATGGACGAGAATGTGAAGGGATTTACTGCCAAGTTAAAATTTTTAAAATGTTATTCCAAAGATAGAATAACATGGGAGCCCACAGGTTTATTAGGTGCTAGAAAAGGTCAGTATCTTGATGTACACTGAAGAATGGCTAGATAGAAGAGAGGAGAGACCAGAAGTAGGGCTGTCTATTCAGTGCACAAGGAGGCCAGAACCAAGACATGTTTAGAGGTTTAGAAGATAGTTAGAGGCCTCAATGAGGTTTCATTGAACATCAGAATTATGTGTTAACTGACATGATAAAAACATAAGAGAAGAGGAAGAGTAGAGAATGACACAAAGACATTATCATCTAGAGGGAAAGTAATTTAAAATGGGTCACAAAAAGGATAAACATCTTAAGGGATGATCCAGAAAAGCAATAACTCTCAAGTAGTATGCTAGGCTCTTTAAATTCAATCTCAGTTCAATCTCATTATAAACCCATTTGACACCCGAGGGAACTGAAACTTGGGAGAGTTGAGTTCCCCTTTCTTAAAATCATAAATTGGGTAAGTGTGAATATTTTTCAATGTTTTGAACATATTAAATGCATGATGGCTATTAGGCAAGCAGGTGGGGAAACCTAAAAGGAAGTTAGAAATGTGGATCTGAAGCTAGAATGAGAGCTTGGGGTTAGAGATATAGGTAAGGAGTCCCCAGTTTGAAGCCATAGAAGTGGGAGATCACCCAAAGAGAGAATTAAAAAAAAAAAAAGAACTCACATTATGGGGACCAACAATGAAAAAGTCTTTGAAAGAAACAGAATAGCTTAGAGAGAAAAAAAAAATCAGATTGGAAGGTCCAAATTCTAGAATCAGGGGTTAAACAAAGAGTCAAATGCTAGAAAAATATGGAATGAAACAGGGATTCTGGAATTTGGAGATTAGAACCCTGAGAGAATTGGTGAATAATTTTTAAAAACTCATAAATATACACATCCATACCATGACTATAAAAACGTTGAGGCAGAAGGAGAAACCAATCCAACACATGCCTTTAACAAAACAGTCAAAATGGAGCCCAAACACCATGACTATAAAATGTCTACAAAGGAACAGCAATAGCTCTGAATCTAGAACATTCAAATTTTATGGGAAGATTCAGCTCTACTTTCTGAACACTACCACTGTGGTGGTGTGGTACGGGAATAATAGCATCAGGAAGAACTACATTTCAGTCTTGAGCTTTAGGTTGATGAATATATCAGAGCACCTCTTTGTTTTTCAGTTTTCACTTGTGTAAGATGATAATCTCTGAATTCCTTTCCAACAATAAAAAGTTTTGATTCCATTACAGAAGTAAGATAATGTTAATCAGCTGCCCTAAAGAACAGTTGATATTTCACAGGATAATTAGGAAGCCTGGAAAAAAAATGTCTTTTAGCTACTATTTTAAATTAATATAGTTTTCATTTGCCAATTCAAAGACTCTTTTTGACTTACCTACAGATTTATTGCTCTTGAAGTGAATTTTTTAAAGAGAATCCTTTGCTTCTGCCACCTAGTTTTATGCTGGAAACTTCCATTTTGAACATTTCTCTCTTTCTCCTTATATGATAGAGAAACTGGCTTAATACCTAATGCCCCAAGGGAAAGGCTTCTACCTTTCATGGACATCTCCACTCGATCTTTCAGTTTCAATAATTTCATTGGCAAAAGAAATCATACTAGAAGCTGCCAAAATTAACATGTAACTAATATGTCAAGCCTATCTTTAGTTTCTATTGGACAAGACAATATCTGTGTAGAAAAAAATTGGGATGAGGAATATAGAGGAAGGCAGAAAATGAAAATGGTGAATTTTAAACTAAAATAATACCATGCCCTTAAGAGTACACAATAAAACAACCAACAAAACACTAATTGTAAATTAGCCATAATAAAAAAAGAGTAACAAACTATTTTGAAATGATCCTTAAAACATTTAAAATAAAATGCAAAAGCATCAAATTTTCTCACAACTTCTTAAATGAAAAAAAAAAGCCCCAGAGGCTCTGAACTAAAATTATTGGCAAAAACATAAGTCTCTTATGGGCATTTTGCCCAAACTATGACTTCTTCAAAACAGGATGTCCACTACGCTTCATAGAACTATTAATTCTATTCCCAGTATAGACATCACATATGGTTTCACAATCAATCCAAAACAAAAGGTCTAAATAATAACACAAGGTAATGCACATAACTAGAGGACAGTGCAAAGAAGAAAAATATTTTAATACTTTACATTTTTAAAAAGTCCACTCCATGTTTCAAATGAAATTTCTCAGCTATGTTCTAAGACACTGAGAAATCAGAAAGGAAAGGATAAAGGCTTCATAGGGAAATTAATAGGATTTGCAGAAAAATGGTAGTGAGCATGTTGACCAAATTATATAGTGTTGGGGCCATAAATGGTTTTTCACCTTATTTCTTCTTAATGAGGAAGAATTAGGAAAGTGATTTTAGGTTGGGGAAAGAGGTCAAACAATTATCCAACTGGTCCAGTTTTTTTGCTAGTTCTCTTCTAGGAGGGAGGAGCTTGGTCTGCCTCAATCTTAGTCTCCCTCTCATCACTAGTATTAACACTCTCTGGGTGGGCAGCATGTGATGATTATTACTATGGTCTGAGTGTGCATGTGTCCCTCCAAAATTCCTATGTTGGAATTTAAATCCTGAGGTGATGGTATGAAGAGATGCACCCTTCTGGAAAATAATTGTTATGAGGGCTCTGTTGACCAAAAAGAGGTTGAGACAAGTCTCCTGGTGACTTTTGCCCTCCTTCTTCAAGCATATGAGATGGAACAACAAGGCATGACCTTGAAGCAAAGAGAAAACCTTCAGCAGATAATGAATCTGCTGGTGCCTTGATCTTGGACCTCCAGGTCTCCAGAGGTGTGGGAAGTGAATTTCTGTTTTTTTTTTTTTTTTGGTTTTTTTTTTTTTTTTTATTCTATCTGGTCTATGGTGTTTGCTACTGCAGCAGAAATGGACTAAGACAACTGCACATGTATTTTCACTGAGTGTAAAAGAAAGGAAATGCACAATTCCTATTATCAGAGAAGAGGTAAATCATTAGAGGTTTGGCTGGTTGGCTGGGAAGATCAGAGAGGAAGTGTGCGTTGTACCACTTAGGGAAGAAAAGCAGCAGCTGGGCCCTCCTGTAGTATATCATGCCAGCATAAAGCCATTGGAAGATGGCAGTCAAAGGCCTCAAAGCTTTATTTTGCTTTGTGATGTTTTCTTTACAGTGTGTCCTGCCTGCTTTCAGGGAGATTTCATCCTTTCTCAGGGGATCTCCCCGAACAATTTCCCATGGGAAACTATGGAAAGAACATTGACTTTGATTCAGGCTTATATTGTCCTAGATTGAGTTTTCAATGCTGATGAGGCTGATCTTCTGAAGAGCAAGGAACTGATCCTCCAAAATCTGAACTAATTCTTGTAAGAAGCTGCCATGAAGCTCAAGATGGAAACGTGTGTTTCACTGCATGGAGGTCCCCCCTCCCCAGAGTCCATGATGCTGATTCATCTCTCTCTCTTTCATGGATATTAACTGGATTAATGAGAACGATGATGACTAAGGATCAGGTGACATCTTTCTCCTCCCATGGGGGAATAAAGGTCATACATCTCTCAAATATTTTGAGAAATGTTGGGAAGGGAAGGAATTCCATCTTTCGTGGCTCTGGTGCATACTGGAACCTGAATTACCATCCAACTGTGTCCCAAGGGATAAGAGTATGCTCAAATTTTACTGATGGGGTTTGGGCAGAGTTCACGGGGGTAAGGGAATGGGGGTTGTACCCTCTGTGCTGATTCAATGTTTTGTTGTTTTGACTTCCACTGCTAAAAGCATAAATGGTATTGATGTTTGACATTCCTATACTGTGAATGCTTATAAATATGTGGGAAGAGCCAGATGTAGACAGGCACTAATACAGCTGGGGCCCTACTTCTTCAGTGATTCCTTTGAGTTACAAATCTCTATGACTGATAAGATAAACCATGGAAGACTTTTGCAAAGGGAGGTGGTTTCCATTTGGAGGTGCTCCTCAAGATTGGATTCTGCCTCTTTGCCTCAATTACACTTCTTTTAAAAAATAATTGTTCATTTACGGTTGGATTTTTGCTGAAGCTGCGCACCTTGCCCCAGAGGAACTGTGACTTTCTAGACTGTTGATCCCATTTTGAAGGGATCAATTCAGATTCAATGGCTAATGGTATGTTCAAAGGGTCCAAAGTTTCTCAGTATTCAAATGCAAATAGTAAATTCAAGAATACAGCCAGCCTTGCTTCAGGGGCATCTTGGTGCCCCATGACAAAATGGCAACTTGACCATGCATACAAAAGCTGGTCCCATAATGCATGAGCCTGACTCATCGATGATTTGGCTAAATTGAAATCTTGATGGTATGCCCTGAGTGGCTCAGAACCAACAATTTAGGGCTGAAAATGAACATAGTCACTCCACTGAGTGGACAGAACTAAGGCCATTTTGTAGTTATGTCAAATAATACCCTTGATAAATCTTACTATATTTTTATTAATGTTTGAGTTGTGGCCATGACCTGATTTTTTGTACTGTCACATGAAAAACTATAGACTGGCAGATTTAACAACATTCCTCTTTAGCATTGCAAACCAAATAAACACATAATTAACTGTGAATTGAGCCATTTGGGTCACTCATACAGATAAAACTGATTGGAATCAAGTGCTGACAGAGATTGCACATCCCACATTACCACCACTGCTCACCTGAACTACCAGAGATGGTGACTCATTGACCATCATATTGGACAAAAAATAAAAGACTGTGTTTTTGATGCATAGGCTACTACCACTGCATGCCAGATATTTGACTCCTACTAAAAGTTGACTTTTTTTTTGCAGTAAGGGCAGCCACAAGACATGGAGCATTTCCTGTACCTGTTCCTGACACATTAATCATTGCCTCTGTTCTTTGACTTATAAGGATTATAAAATTGGCCTCATACTAGCAAGGTACATATTGCTATTCCAGACTGATAACCTTATTTTAACCACTGTTGTTTTCCATGAAGCTAATATGTTGTATTTTTTACTTTCTGAGCCACTTAGAGTCTAACAACAGTATATCCCCAAAACACCTCAATAATGAGCTCATATTCAGGTATTCCATAGGCCATTCATGTACCCTGTAACTCACAGGTATCTAGTATTGTTGAGCCCTGGCACATTCCCCTCAAAAATTGATTCAAAAAATGTCTGGCTCTACCTGCCTCACTTCTGGATTATGTACCTTAGTAAGGCAGATTGGCTAATGAAAGCAGCTGTCCCCAGAAAGGAATCATCTCCTTTTAGCTATTATTTGGGTAAAGATCAGAATGAAAGTATTGGGAGATTGTATACAGCTATTTGGAAAATTTAGTATTCCACCTGACTATTCCTGGGAATGATCCCTTTTCTTTCCTCAATGCCAATCCCAGGCTGATCTAGTTGACATAGCTTCTGGAAGCCTGCTGAGCCAAAAGGAGGAAGGTTATTCAAACTTAAGCCTGGTTTACCCATATAAATTTACTTGTTGCAATGACATGGTCATAGATCAAGATGATAATGGCCAACTGATTGAATACATTGCTTGTCATATGTCCCTACAGTGGTCCATGTGGGCCAAGGTGGGGTGGCATAATGGGTCTCTAGATTTTATAAAAATTACCTTGCCCCTTTTGTACCAAATCCTTCTGGATGAAAGGTCTAGATTGGTATGCGAATTAATACCTTAAATTTAAGCCAAAGCACTTTAAATTTGACTGCTGGGTCTGCCAAACCTCAGCAGATGATTAAATATTTGGTCACCATTCTCTTTAACCTGTTTGAGAAGCCTATAGGATATACAGCAAAGGATAGCTCTATCTTCTGTGCCCTCCTTCCCCACATCTATTCCCATAGACATCACTTATTCACACTTACTCATTCTTGGTATGGATAAATGCAATCTAGTTGGTGTGCCTGGGCTGACTTCCTCTGGGTTTCTCTGCAAAAATGAAGGACTAGACTTCATCATCTGACCTAAACTTGGAAATCTGAGGCTATCAGCTGGCTAGGAGGTAAATATATTGTCACCTGTTCCCTTGACTGACATAAGGCTACTTGAGGGGACTAGCAAGTATAATGTATATGAGACCTTTATATGAGTCTGCTGTTTTGGGAAATACCACAAGTAGCTCATGTAGACTTTAGGCAACTGCAGGGAATCTCTCACTAATAAGGCTTCCTTTGGTTACTCAGGAAGGCTTTCTGGAGAAATACATCTAAATAACCCAAGATCTCTACAATAAAAATCATTTAATTAAAAAGTTTGTTTGAAGTCTGTGCCTATCTTTGGTTAAAATGATCAATGATAACATCTTGGCTCCAGAAGCATTCAGCTCCATTTTAATTTACTTGTCCTAGGTGTTATGGATGAAACATTGTCTTAGACTCACTTCATATGAGCCAAGGTGGAGTCTGTAATTGTTCATAGATGGTGGGATGCCTAGATCAATGTTTTGGATTAGGAAGGAAGGTCAATACAGAAACTTTTGGAGAAAGGCAGCTGGCCTTCTAAGGTACATCCTTAATGGTCTGTGGGATTTATTCTGTTGAGGGGGATCAATACTTTGGGGGACAAAGTTGAAGTCAGTGCTATAGGTTGGCCTCATTCTGGTATTTGAAGACCTGTTTGTAGTATTCTTAATTTAATGCTACATGAAGCAAATTGATTTTATTTCAGCTACATGGCAGAATTTAGAAATAAGAGAATCATCACATGCATGGGCCTGCATATTACCCTTATAATAGGGCTACATTAAGGCTATACATCTGCTTTGGAAGAGTTTACATGTGTAGAAGCACATAAACACCTTTCTAAAGGGTACATTAGAAAGTATAATCAAAATATAGATAACAGCATATTTATTCTCTGTTAAAATTACTCAGTCTGTTGAACTGTAGTTTTATTGTTCATATAATCTGAATTTTCTTGAAATATTTATATGCTTGAAAATAAAATGTGTGTGTGTGCCTTGGTAATTCGGTTCTCTTATCATATATAAAGACATTATTTTTCTAGAACATAGACTTAATGTTTAAATATAATATCTGGACATTTTCTTTTACATATCAAAGAACTGAATGTTCTCAATTATAACAAACCTGCTTCACAATTTGTTCTAATTTATTTTGCTATACTTCAATTGAAATACTCAATTGCCTACAGAGAATACAGTTAATGTTTTTTTTTAATCAGTTATGAGCATCTTCTATTCTAAGAAAACAGTGTATAAACATATTGTCTTTAAGAATTACAAAAGTAACAAAGCTTGTTATAAAAATTCAAACATAATAAATGTAGAGCAAAGAGTGAAAGTCTCCTGCCATTCACATCTGAGCCTTGTTTCTTTTTGCAAATTACAGTTACCATAGCATATAAACATAAAAAATTTATGGTGATATTGACTGATGTTTTCTTATTACAATATTTCCTCATCTATGTAGGAACATATCATGGCTATTTCAACTTTCTTGCCTTAGCAATTTTTTATGGCAAAGCAACATAAAAGGATTAGAGTGGGACATGAGGAGAATGACTGAGTGTTCCAAGCCTTAGCAAAGATTTTTCAGGCTTATATACCTGGTTTGAGAAGAAACACATATGGACGATAGGCATCTCAAGATGAATGGATGAGTACTAGATGCTGGAAGATCTCTACTGAATATATTTCCCTCTGAAAAGGGCCCATACCTTGCAGAATTTAGAATGAGGAAAAAAAGCTCCCATTATTGAGACTGGATATCCTATTACCAAAATGAAAAGGGGACTGGAATTAAGAATAGCTATATAAAATATTTTGGTATATCTTCCTTGCATTACTCAGTCAGTGAACAAAGATTTATAACCATTACATTACAAACACATCTCTACTTCTGGCAAACAATACTAATAATACCTTGAATTTGTTTAACTTAACATTTTTTAAAGGCTTTTATATACTATATATGTAAACTATGTAACTTGATCCTTACACAGCAATTTCACAAGTGTACTATGTCAGATGTTAAGGTTTATGCCAAAATACATGAGTTTTAATTGACAGATGAGCATTCATAAAGATTTTAAAAACCTAGTTTTCCCTTAAATTCTACTGTACTGGGTGTATGTGCCTTGAACACTTCATAGGCCTAATACCCTTACCTATGAAACATATTTGTGTTACTCTTATGATAAAAGGAAGCATAAGAATTTTAAACATGAGGGATAGGGTGCACATTCCAGCCAAAACATTTAGTTTCAAGAAGCAAAGTCATTAAAAGCTAAAGATAATTAAAACACTGCATGAACTATATCTTCTCTGATTCCGGATTTAATTTTTTTTGTCTTTCTTTCCAATTGAAAGTTTATAACTATAAGTAAAAGAGGAATGATGGGACTTATCCTTTTGACCAAGATGAGTAAGTCAGAATAACAGTGGCTAGAGTCATTCTTTAATCCAAAGAACAAGAGAGCAGGACCAAATATGTTTTCAGATATTGGACACTACAGCAGATGATCATACCTTAAGAAGAGAAAAAGATGAGGTGAGCACCAAAGAATGTCTAGCTTATTGTCTGAAGAATTTTCAACTGAATATGGGGATAGAGACTTAGCTGGAAGCCAGTGAGGAAAGCAAGCTGGGAATCCATAGAATTTGAGAGTATACAGTTCCTAAAGTAGGCTATGCTGCACAAAGTGTCCTAGAAATCTGCACAGAGTTCCCCTCAACTCCTCAGTAGAGTTCTAATATCAGATGTGGGTAAGGAAACCATTAACCTGGGAGGAGACATAGGTGATCACATGGGGATGGTGAAAGTTTTGTGTTCCCACCAGCTAGACTAATCCTTATAACCTGAGGGTATCAGATACAGAACTCTAAAAATGCATTGCTTGAATAATGGTACAAAATTAGTCCTGCAGTAAACACTGCTCTGTTAGCATCTAAAAAAATCTTTCAAAGAAGACTGATTTTTCAAGTACTTATAATTAATTTAATCACATTCCATGACAAATTTGTGAATATATATAGACATGCAAATATATCCAGCTTACCTAACAAAATAGAACACACTGTCTGCTAACTAATCAGAAGTCACTAGGCATGAAGAAGAAGAAAGAAAACATTACCCTTAAAGAGAAGAAAAAATAATCAATATATAAAACTAAAAAATAACAAGAGATGATATATTAAGAGAATAGGGTATTAAAAGTTGCTATTATAACCCAATCAACAAATGTGCCAAGGACCTGAACAGACACTTCTCAGAGGAGGATATACAAACAATCAACAAATACACGAAAAAATGCTCACCATCTCTAGCAATCAGAGAAGTGCAAATTAAAACTACTCTAAGATACCATCTCACTCCAGTAAGAATGGCAGCCATTATGAAATCAAAACAGTGCTGGTGTAATGGTAGTTATGAGAGTTATGAGAGTATGGTACACTCATACATTGCTGATGGGACTGCAAATTGGTGTAGCCAATTTGGAAAGCAGTATGGAGATTCCTTCGAAAGCTTGGAATGAAACCACCATTTGATCCAGCTATTCCTTTTCTCGGACTATACTCAAAAGACCTAAAAACAGCATACTACAGCAACACAGCCACATCAATGTTTATAGCAGCACAATTCACTATAGCTAGACTGTGGAACCAACCTTGATGCCCTTCATTAGATGAACGGATAAAAAAATGTGGCATTTATACACAATGGAATATTACTCAGCACTAAAAAATAACAAGATCATGGCATTTGCAGGCAAATGGATGGCATTAGAGCAGATTATGCTAAGTGAAGTCAGCCAATCCCTAAAAAACAAATGACAAATGTCTTTTCTGATATAATGGGGGTGACTCAAAATGGAATAGGGAGGAAGAGCATGAGAAGAAGATTACCATTAAATAGGGAAGAGAGGTGGGAGGGAAAGGGAGGGAGAAGGGGAATTGCACAGAAGATGGAAGGAGACCCTCATGGTTATACAAAATACATGTATGATGATGTGAGGGGGCAAAAAGAAGTGTGTCACATTAGATTGGGTAGAGAGAAGTGATGGGAGGGAAAGGGTGGGGAAGGAGGATAGGAAGGGCAGCAGAATAAAATAGACACTAGTATTGCTGTATTTATACACGTGACGTCATGACCAATGTGATTCTGCAACCTGTACACTCAGAAAAATGAGAAATTATACCCCATTTGATTCAAATGTATAATATGTCAAGATCGTTGTACTGTCATGTATAACTAATAAAAAAATTTTAAAAAATAAATAAAAGTTGCTATTATAACCACATTTCATAAATCCAAGAAGGTAGAGAAAAGATTTAGTAAATAAAAGTATAAAAAATAAAAAGAACTACTAAAGGTGCACACTGTCAAATATGAAATAGATGGGATTAATAATAAACACTGCCAAAGAAAAGATTAATGAACCTGACAACACTATAAAAAAATCTAAAATGAAATGCAGGGTGAAAAAGAATAAAAAGGAAAAGAAAAAACAAAACAAAACTAAGCACCAGTATGCTATAAGACAACTTCAAACAGTATCACAAGAAAGGGAAGGAGAGAAGTAAATACTTGTAAATATAATAGCCAAATGCCTCCACATTTCATGAAAACTTATAAATGCACAGATGCAAAAAGCAGAAGCTCAATAAATTCCAAGAATAAGGAGAGTGGAGAAAATCACCCCAAAGCACATCATCATCAAATTGCTTAAATATAATAATAAAGACATTGTAAAAACAGCCAAAGGAAGAGAGACAATGAGATAAAATTTTTAAGGTGCTGATAGAAAAAAAAAAGTCAATTTAGAATTCCATATATCTTTTAAGAGTAAAGGCATAATAAGATTTTTTTCAGACATAGAAAAGTTGATAGATTTATTAGTGGTAGACCTGTGCTATCATAAATGTGAAAGTATTTCAGGTAGAAGGGAAATGACATCAGATAGAAATTTGGAACTATATTAAGGAATGAAGACCATTGAAAAATATAAGGGTTAATATGCATCTTTAAATTGAAAAAAAAAATCTTTAAAAGACAATTTGTTAGCTTTAAACCATATATGAGAGACTATATTACATAAAAAAACAATAAAGAAAGGGCACAATATTAGAAACAATACTTTATTTTTTGGAAGCATTTGACACTAAGCAATGAAAGACGGTGATTTCTGAGAGACAGGAAACAAATAAGATGAGCTTTATGACTATAACCACCCCAGCTTATTGCCTTGGAATTCCCCAGTCCATGGCACAGGAAGGGAAAATCATGCAATGTCTGGTGGACTCCCCGAGTTAAGAAGCAAGGCCAAGAGTCTGGTTTGAGTAAATCAAGTTGGCCAGAGTTTATAGGGTAGAGTACAAGAGTGTGAGGCACAAGGAAAAACCTCCAAAGATCTTGGAATGCTGAACCCTCAAGAAGTCAGCAGAGTGCTGAAAACTACACATATGAGTAAACTCTCTGAAGCTGGGGAGAAGAATCACCCCAAAATGCTAGAAGGACCCTGGTATAATATGGATATGGAATATTCCCCAAAGATCCATATGCTAAAGGCTTAGTCCTCAGCTTGGCTCTATTGGGAAGTGATGGAACTTTTAGGAAGAGGGGTCTACTGGGATATCTTTAGGTCAATAAGGGGCATAAACAAGAGGGTATGGAAGGACCCCAGGCCCCTTTATTCTTCTGCTTTCTAGACACAAGGTGGGATACTCCCTCCATGATGTACTATCTTGCCACAGGCCTCAGAGCAATGAGGCCAACCAGTCATGGATTGGAAACTCAAAAATGAGCAAAATAAATGCTTTGTCTTTAAAAGTTGCTTATGTCGGGTGTTTGTTATATGTTGGGTGTTTGTTATATAGTCAGGGAAAGCAGATTAACAAAGGACCTCAAGTACGAAAACCATGAAACTCTATATTAGGATACATCAAAATCAAATTGCTCAAAATTAGTAATACACATAAAATGAGCAAGAGTAAAAGGAAGCAATAGACAAAAAAGACCAAAGATAAAAATGACAGAAGACTTATTGTCTTAAAAATTTGAGCAAGAAGATGGTAAAACATGTTTACGGTGTTGGAAGGAAAAAAGTGTTCAGAATTCTACACTCAGAGTGCATGACCAATGTGATTCTAAACATGTACACTCAGAAAAATGAGAAGTTACATCTCGTCTATGGATACCAAAGTACATAAATGCATTCTACTGGCATGTAGAACTAATTAAAATAAATTTTAAAATTTTAAAAATTAAAAAAAAGAATCCTCCTCAGTGAAACATACCTTTCAAAAACAAATGCAAACTACAGACTTTATCAGTCATGCAAAACCTAAAATTCATCAACAGCAGATTTGCAACTATAGGAAATGTTGAAGACTGACCTTCAGCAGAATGAAAATGAAACCAGGAATTTGGAAAAAATGTTGCACAAAATGCCACACAAAACATTTGAGTAACAACAGAAGTTAACTACATGAATAGATATGTAAGTTTTTTTTTAATTTAAAAATTTTAAAGGAAATGTATAAGATGATACCACATGCTTATGTTTATAAATAAAATGACAAAAATAGCATAAAGGCCTAGAAAGAAAAAAGAGTTTCTTATACTAAAACTGAAGTAGCATGTTTGAAAGTTCATTGTGATAAAATAAAAAGGTAAACTATAAAGAAATTTATTTTTCACTGAAAAATCTAGCCAAACATTCAAAGAACAGCTAATACTAATACTACCAATTCATTTTATAAATCCACTATTATCCTAATACAAAATCTATGCAGGTTGTATAAAAAATAAGGAAAATATCCTTTATGAATATAGATGAAAATATTCATAACAAAATGTTAGTGAATACAGTTCAGCACTATACAAAAAGAACTATACAGTGTGACCTAGGGAGTTCATCTTAGGAATGCAAAACTAGTTCAATATTCCCAAACTGATCCACATAGTAACTGGCTAAAGAAGAAAAATCTCATGATTATATCACTTGTTGTAGAAAAATCATTTGATAGAATTCAACCAGTGTAAATGATAAAAATTCTCAGAAACTAGAAACAGAAAAAAACTTCATCAACTTGATAAAGGACACCTGTAAAAGAAAAAACTGCTGTTAAATCATATTTAATGATGAAAGATTGAATGCTTCCCTCGATACTGGGGACTAGGCAAAGATGTTTGCTTTCACCACTAGTATGTAGTTCAGGACTAGATGTTCCAGCTAGTGTAAGGAGCACAGCAAAGCCAAGGCATACATCTGGAAAAATAAATAAATAAAGGTGTTCCAGTTGGCAGAGGGCATGAGAGTCTTTCTAGAAAATCCTAAGGAGCCTACCAAAACTCTCCTAAAATTAATAAATGAGCTCAGTAGGATCTTGACCAATATATAATATAATGTTTCATTATGCTAGCAATTAACACTGAAAACTAAATATAACAGAATAAATCACTCATAAAATGAAACTATAAATCTAACAAAACACAGATTTTGTACGTTGAAAGCTACAAAACATTGGTTTAAAAAATCAAAGATCTAAAAAGCTGAAGCAACATTGGTTAATTGTTAGTGAGTTGAAAACCTCAAAATAATAAAAATATCAATTTCCCTTATACAAACAACACAATTCCTATCATAATCGCAGCAAACTTTTTTTCTTCCTTTTTCTCTTTGTGGGGCGAGGTGTGTGGATGCTAAACAAAAATAGATAAAACAATTTTGAAAAAGAATACATTGGAAGGACTCTACCTAGCTTCAAGACTTATATAACTATGGAAATTAAGTCTGTGGTATTGGTTGAAGGACTGACACACTGATGAATGGAACAGAATAGAGAACCCAGGAAGCGACTCACACAAGTAAGAGTTTGCTGATTTTTGATAAAGGTATAAAAATAATCCTGTGTAGGAAGGAGTTTCTTACCAAACAATGCTGGGGTAGTATTAATAGCATGTAAAAAATTGATTAACATCATTGTGGATTAAGAGAATGAAAATTAAATCATAATTTAATTTCAACACCATAACATTCTGCCCCTGACCCCCAAAAGGTCATGTCTAACTCACAGTGAAAAATGTATTTAGTTAATCTCTAAGAATCCCATATCCTTAACAATTTCAGCATTGCCCCAAAGTTAAAGTCCAAAGTCTCTTCTGAGATTGGAGTCAAACTCTTGGCTTCTATGAGTCCCTGTAAAATATCAAGAGCAAGTTACATATATCCAATGTACAGTGACATAAGCATTCCCATTCCAAAATGAGGCATAGGGGCATTAGGAAGAAGGAATGAAGCTAAAGCAAGACCAAAACCCAGCTGGGAAAATAGGTCCTGTAACTACTTGTACAGCACCTATGACACTTAGATATGTGGATGTCTCCAAAGAGCTTAGGCAACGCCGTCCTTTTGAAATTGTCAGTTGTAGCACATATGGCCTTTTGGTCTGGTTTCCTCTGTGACCAGCAGCTTTACTTAGTAGACAGACCATATTATTGGCATCTTTTAATTCTTGTAGTCTCCCCCAGCTTCAGCTTCAGTATCACCTTCAGCATTTCATGCATCACCCTCTCAGAGGCAGCACCTAAGGTTTCCCAGGATTTTCTTTGAACTCTTGGTGGAAGCCAGCATGACCCCTTAACTAGAGAATGCTGCATTCACGTAGAAGTGGGATCATGTGAATGATGCCTAGGTCTGCTGCCTGCTCATGCAGTAGCTGAGCTCCCTGGGATCACAGCTGCAGTTTCCTCTGAGTGCCTGAGTATTGTGAAACAAGTTTATAGGCCCCACTGTGCAACCAAAAAACGCCCATGAGCTTTTCTCAGTTTTTCCTTTTACATACTGGAGTCTGCAATGGGTGTGGTCATGAAAATTCCTGAGATGCCTTAGAGTCATCTTTCCTACTGTCTCTGTTCAAAGTACTTACCATTTCTTTAGGGACTGTAATCTCTTCAATAAGACTTCTTGGCCCCAGCTATACATGCACTTTTCTGACCAAATTGCAACTTTGTAAATTGCTTAAGTTCTGTTTTCTACTCCTGACTCTCATGGTAAATCTAGCTAAAAGCTGCCAGAAATATACATGCCACTGACTGAATGCTGTGCTACCTTGAAATTTCCTCTGCTAGATTAATTAGTCTATCACTTCTGAATTCAGCCTCAGTTTCAAGACATGGGCAAAATGTCAATGATGTTTCTTTTTTTTCCAGACTGTAACATTAATGGTCAATAGTCCAATTTCCAACTGAGTCATTTCTTTCTGAAACCTCATGAGCTTGGTCTTTAACTGTCTGCATTCTGGTCTCTGAGCTCCTACCAGAATTGCCCATTAAGCTCCACTTACAAAATTCTAAAGCTTTTCCACTTGTGTCTCCAGGCTTCCTATCTCCAAAGTCTTCTGAACCACATGGTCAGGTTAATCACAGCAATGATCCCACTCTTGGTACCAATTTTTATTTTAGTTGTTTCTTTGCTGTGACCCAAATACCCAAAATCAACTCAGAGAAGGAAAGATTTATTTGTGGCTCATGGCTTCAGAGTTCTCAGTCCACAGATGCAAATTCCAGTGTTTTGGGCCCAAGTGAGGAAGCACATCATGGGGAAAGGTTGTGGTGGAGAGATGTACCCCTCATGGCAGCAACAAAGCAGGAGTGTGAGGAAAGGGGCCACAAGGAAGATGCACACTTCCAGGGCACACATAAGTGACCCACCCCTCCAGCTGTACACCACCTACCTACAGTTCCATCAATTACTCCATTCAAAGTAGGATGGACTGATTAGGTTACAGCTCTCACAAGTCAACCTTTTCACCTCTGAATATTCCTCATATCAAAAACCAGACTAGTGCTGGTAAAGAACTGAAGTGATTATAACTGTCATGCACTGGTGACTGGAATGTGAAATGGCAAAACTGCTTTGGGAAAGAGCTGGGCAGTTTCTGGTAAAATTATACATATACCTACAATAATCCAACCATTCCACATCTACTTATTTACCAAAGAAAAATGATACATCTAGACTTTTACATAATATTTATAGCAGGCTTGTAATAGCTCACTACTGTAAACAAATTATCAATGGTGAGTGAATAAGCAAATTGTGGTATATTCGTACAATGGAGATATGCAGCAATAAAATAAATGAACTATTGATACATAGAACATGGATGACTCTCAAAATAATTTTGTTGAATGAAAGCTGGCAGATCCCATGTGTTTCCATTTATAAAAATGGGGTTGATATATCATTTTGCCAAACTTAAAATGTTGTTGTAAGAATCAAAAAAGAAAATATTAGATAATGTATGCATGAGATTTTATTGATGTAAATTGCTATTGAGAGCATTTTCAATAAAATAATATAATTTCATTTTCGGTCAATATCTGACAAAGTATTCTTGACCATCCTTTTATCTAATATTCACTGAGTGCTTATTACATGCTGTTTTTTTGCTATTTGTTTTACTTAAGCTTCAACAAAACTTTGTAGGATAGGTACTAATTTTAAACTGAGACCTAGAATAGAATGGCAAATTTGTCTAATGGAAAGAAAATTCCACTGAGAATTGGAAGCAATAGATTCTAGTCTTGCTGTTTAGGCTATGGAAGACTAAAATTTTGTTATGGTTTGGTCCCTAGGATGGTGATACTAGGAGCTGCTATGAATCTTAAGAAATGGGGCCAATGGAGAAGTTCTTAAGTCATTGGGAGCATGTTCTTGAAAGGAATTTTGAGACTCTGTTTTTTTATGCTTTTGTGCTAATAACATAAGCATATACTCTTGTTATACACTCCTGCCATGGTGTGCATCCTCACCACAGGTGCAGACCAGTGGCACTGCCCAATCTTGAACTTGAACCTCCAGAACCATGAGCCAAGGTAAAAGTTCCTGTGTAAGGAATTTCATGGTAGTTATACAAAGCTAATGCACATTTGTATCTCTGTTACCACATACCAATAATAAATATTTAGCCTATTTTACACAGCTTTTGTGCAGGTCAAGTGAGTAATGTGAAGCTTTATAAACTTGAAATATTAATGCTATTCTGTCAAAAGCTACATAAAAAATAATACACAAGTCAATAAATTATTAATACTTTATTTATAATTATAATTTAGCAATAAAAATCACTTTTTTCTTCTTCTGTGAAGTGTTTGTTTCATTCCTTAGCCCATTTATTGATTGGGTTATTGGTTTTTTTGATGTTAAGCTTTTTGAGTTTTTTTTTATATATCCTGGAGATTAGTGCTCTGAGGCGGATGTGATAAAGATTTTTTTCCCATTTTGTATGCTCTTTCATTGCATCATTGTCTCCTTTGCTGAGAAGCTTTTTAGTTTGAATCCATCCCATTTATTGATTCTTGATTTTTTAAAAAAATTATTTACTTATTCTAATTTGTCACACATGATAGCAGAATGCATTTCAATTCATAGTACACATATAGAGCACAATTTTTCATGTCTCTGGTTCTACACAAAGCAAAGTCACACCATTCGTGCATGCCTTCATACATATACTTAGGTAACACACTGTGTACAGCTAGAGGAATGGGAAGTTGTGCTCCATTTGTGTACAATGTGTCAAAATGCATTCTACTATCATGTATAACTAATTAGAAAATTAAAAAAATAAAAATTAAAAAAATCATTTTTCTCAAAAACATTATATATTTGTATTAACAAGTAAATTTTGATTCATTCATTTTGGCCTTCCACTTCTCTAGGTAGCTTGGTAAGAATCCATGATTTCAGTTTTTCTAACTCAGATTTGCTTAGCTCATGGAAAAGATTTGGAAAACTATAAAACTTTGTGTTCACTCCTAGAAATTTTAACATTGAATTTGTCTCTTCACCCCAAGAATGAAAAACTAATTCATCTGCAGTACCATGACACTGAAATAATTCAGGAAGTACACCATCACTTTTCTGAAGAGTCTAGGAAAAAAACACATAAAAATGGAAAAGTGTAAGAAATTCCATTTAAGAAGACCATTCTTAAAAATCAAAGATAGAGGAAAAACTTACGAAGTTCCTGTCACTAAAGGGAAAAGGAGTCAGAGGTACTATCTAGGTATCCACGTGGGGGCAGGCCTGAGAGCTTAGCCAGTGCTGGCACCACCAGCACTGTGTTGTTTGTGCCCTGCATTAACTCTATAGAGGATTCCCTCAAAAATGGCAAATGTGCTTCCTGAAGAAACTGAGTGACTTGGGAAGATAGATCTCTCACATAGAGTGAAAGAAGGAGAGGGCCAGAGCTAAAATAAAATCAAGGGAAAAATTATATTCTGCTTTACTTTGATATCTGCTTTATTAATCTACTTTTGGTAATGAAGATGCAACAATTAATGTATATTATTCATAAATTAGGATATTGCTATAATACATATCAGCTTTATAACTGATCTTTCATCTTGAGAATACTCTTGATATAATAAGCAAAGCTTGCTATAATCATCTATATTCTCAATATGTATAAAGGATACAAGTGTACTATATTACACATACACACACTCACTCTCTCTCTTCCTTAACACTCTGCTTAACAACATCCTTTTTACAGGGCACTTCCTGAACATTAATGATCAACTGGAACTAATCAATATGAATCATCTGGCCATGAATTCCTAGTAATGCTCAATTTATTTAATTGTACATCCATTTTTATTGCTTATCAACTTTATTTTAGTTTCCATATTTATGTTTCATGGTGATATATTTTTTTCCAGCTTAGCTTTCTTTTTTTAAATCTGGAATTTACCTGGTAAACAGCAGAGGCTTTATTCAAAAAACTAGACAGAACAAATACTCCTGCCAAATCTTGATGATTTCTATATGCTAAATGCATTGCCATGCATCCTCCCATAGAAAATCCTCCTGAAAGAAGCAAAAAATACACTTAAAGAGCAGAATATATACAGCAATCCAGAATAAAGTATATCTATGCTAACATTTCAAAAGTATTTTTAAAAATATTCAGAAGCCTACAGAGCTAAAAATAAATGTAGTCTACTTTGGGTCTCATACAAGACCTGCTTAAGAAATAACAATGTACCACCTATGTCATCACAGGTAAAGAGATGCATGGAATAAAAGGAGCTAGAAATAAACAAAGAACTCATGTTCATCAAGTAAAAAATGTTTATCATAATTCAAAATACGAGCCATAGTATAATCATTACTTATTTAAACTTCTTTAAATATATCTGGTTTGTATTTATAGGAATCCTTACATTGTAACTACAATTAATACCATGTACATTTTTGTTTTGTTTGCCAAACTGTGAGCTCCATGAAAAGTTAAGTTTCTAGTGGAAATCATATAATAGGTGCTTAGTGATCTTTGAATTAGGAAAGATAGTCAAAAATTTGATGAGCTAGATAAAACATTTTTGTATTACACTATTACTTTGGAAATTGACTTACAAATAAAACACATTTATCTACATGGAAAATCATTTACCTAGGTGATACATTTTTATTGTTTTTTATGTGCCAAGTTCTGAGTCAGTTATTAGAAATATGCAGCTTAAAACATATGGACCCTTAGGAAACACATGTGTCACAGAGTATGGATGGGAGCATGGTATGACAGGAACAGAGAGGCTGGTGGATCCAAGCCTTCCCATAGACCAGACACTTGGTAAGATATTCCCAAACTTGAGTCAGAGCTAAAAGACAACTCATTTATATTTCATGAGAAAATAAATATGGAAAGTAAATCATGTAGTTACATACATATAGAAATACAAAAACATACCTTAGTGTATTTGGTGGATCTCCTAATTTCCAGTCTACTATTTTATTTCACTTACCAAAGTATAAAGCTAAGCCCTGAGAGACTGCAAATTTGAATTTATAATATCCTTCTTTTATACATAAAGGGAACTGAGGTTCATGGAAATTAGGTGATCTGCTTAAAGTATTACACCTAATTTTAGGTGTAAAAGTAGGACTTCCAGAATCCAGATCTCTTGTAACAGAGTTGAATGTACTTTCTATCATCATCTAATATTTATTAAAATAGGATCAATTTATTTGGGGCAGGCAGATATTACTATTTTGAATCCAAGACAAAAATATATGAAAGAGGACTATTAGTTCACCAAGTTTAGATTGTTTTAAAAAGGTATAATATATAAATAATAACCAGGCACAGTAAGTAATCAATCTGTATTTTTTAACATTCCAGAAAGAAATAATTAAAGTCTTATCAGTAGCAGTAGTCAATATGGATGGACCTGAAAGTCTCTTTTGAAATAACATCCTCAACATCCCCAGCTCCAATACATCTGATAAAGGTTAAAAAATAAGCTTGGTTGGGGAAGAAGGAAAAAAAAAGAAATATTAAAACTGTATGTATCATATGCATTTGTGCATCAGATTTCCCAAACGGTTAGAAACCATGGGGCTATACTATCCATGATAAATCTTTGATACATCCCATTGGGAGTTGAAGCACAATAAATAGCCAATATTAGTGTTTTTGGTATTTAAACATTCATCATAACTATGCAAAAAGAATTCTGAGCTTTATTGTTTTTTGCCACTAGTTATAGACTTCTTTTTTGCTTCTGAAGATCTTCTATGTAATAACATTATTTTGGTTATAAAGTAAACACATTCTGAAATTCCTTTAAAAATCATAAATTTCAATTGTTAGGATTAGCTGAACAAAGTGTCTCTGCCTCTTGGGACTCATGTGCTTATGAGCAGACTTTATCTTTATATTCTTGGTGGTACCTGGCACATAGTGACAACCCAATAAATACCTGTTCAACTGAATTTTTAGAATGACATATTATAGGATGAAAATAATAAAAATGTATAAATATCACTGAAACATTATAAAATCACAGGAAGCATTTTCTAACAAAATTTGGTAGAAAGAGGAGGATTAGGCTGAAAATAAGGGATCCTAACTTCTAGTTCTGCCAGTGATACTCCTTAGCTGAATGTGTTGACATAACATTTCATTTTCTAGTATATAGATTGCTAGAGTAGATAATCTCTATGATTTCCATCAAGCTTTTAAATACAAATGCTTAAAAATCTGCTATAAAATTGAAACTGCAAAGGCTTTCAAAATTTACATAATTTTTATAAATACAGAAATCCAGTTTGTAAATAAAGAAATATATATTATATAGAGAGAAATATAGAAATATGTTTATATAGTTTATAAATATAGAAATTCAGTTTAGGAGTAAAAATCCTCTAAGAATACAATTCTAGCTTTCCTAAAAGTCTCCAGAATTGATCTTAACAAATGCTCACTTCTTCTCTTCCAATTTCCCTTCTGTTCCTTATAATCCATTTACTTAAAAAGCGAATTCTGTGTGCTTATTAAAAACGAAAAACAAAAACAAAAAACTTGTTGGCAACAAAATCACATCTTTAAAAATAGGGTGAAAATGGGAAGATATAAGGGAGAGATGGGATTTTGGGGAAAAGAGTGAGATCCAGAGTGGAAGAGAAAGAGTTTTTGCAGTGGTATCTTCAAAAGAAGGAAACATAACACACCATACTAGAAACTGGTCCTAGCACTGAATTCCTTGATGAAATTTATTAAGTATACTTTTAAAAAATATAAAACTGAAAGTCAGACATTCTACATTCTACATCAGCCTCTTCTCCAACTGACTCTTTCATAAAAGTCCAGGACATGAACACTTAACATCCACTAGAAAATAAAGGTCCCCCTATGCCTCTGAACAGTGTCTGGCACACAGAAGGAGTTTATATGATAAATATTCATTCAATAAATGAACTTAAATAAATTAAAGTTTAATAAAGATATTTCTGTAAGGAGAGAAATTTGTCATTGGGAAATGTCATTTTGGGTGATTTGATATAAAAGTAAAGCTTAGAAAATCTAGAAATGAAAGATTAGCATGCTTCGGGCCAATCAGTCCTAAACTGACTTCTTAAAAATAAAGATTTTCAGACTCAATTCCAGAGTAACAAAATCTCACACATCAGTGTAAATTTTAAAAGCTTTTATGCCATAAATCAGATGCCCGAGAATCATAGATATGTAGCAAACAATTCAAAACAAAATATAATGGGTAAGAAAAAAAAGTGAAAATACGGTCAAGATTTAAAAGAAATCCATATGCTATAAATACCAAGGTGGCAGCAATGAAATTATTTTTCTGAGAGATTTAGGAGCTTCCATTACATTTTTGCAAAATGAAGCTCCTAACTATTTGCAATATAGTATGAGAAACTAAATTTTAAATTTTATTTAATTTTTAACAAGTTTAAATTTCAATTGAAAAAACCATGTGTAACTGGTGGCTTACCACATTGGTCAGTGAAATTCTAGCACATCTAAAATGTACCAGTAATTTAAAAGAGCATAAAAATTCATAAATGGAGCAAAAATAAAATCAATATTTCATAAAAAGATAATTCTTAGGCTAAGATAAAAATCATTAAAAGATGCAATGTAAAAATAAATTAGTAAGCAAAAATATATTAAAATGACTTTAAAAGCATACCTATAATAAAAAATTACAAATACTAAGTGCTTCTGAACACTTTTTATTTTTGTTGATCAGGGAACCTAATCACTTTATGTATTAATTTCATGTTCAATTTTCATAAATTACAATATCAGCTTTATAACTAATATTGTGACTGAAAAGTAGTGACTGAAATCTTTTTATTTACTGGTTCAATCCAAGTCTCTTACCCACTCATAATCTTCTGAGGTAATCTGCAATTTCTCACTGCTTTTGTCACATAATCACCTTTAGCATGGTACACTACTATGAAAAGGGACTTTGTATATTTTTCCTATAAAAAAATTTTACACAAAGGACTAGTCACTTGAATTCAATTTTCCATCTAAGATTCTAAGATCTAATATATAATACACTGTTCAATAAGTAAACAGCAAATAGTAAATTCATTGTAGGTAATGGTTATAATGGATATTTATAGCTGCTGGTGAAGTATTTAAAATGTTAAGAGTTAACATTTCAACATATACTTAAGATTAACAAGCTGAATAAAACATGTTAAAAATAATAAACTTGGCTTTATGAACTCTTTTTTATAAAATAAAACAGAAACAATCTATAAAATAACTATACTGGGAAAATTTAGAACCTCTATCTGAAAGCAAAAGCCTAAGGAAAAAAACAGCTTGCTATCACCTAAATAGGATTCTAAAAATGTGACAAATTCCACTATCATAGCAAACTTCAGTTCTTCCATTTATTTGCTACTGTAATTTCTTCGTATTGTGATGAAGTCTCAAAAGATTGAGAATATACAAATTGTGATTATATTTATTTATATATTTCAAATGCAAAATTTGTAGGATAAGCAAAATATTTTCCTGTTTGGAAAACTGTTAGAATGATAGTACCAAGCTTTTAATGTCCTGTTAATTGTTACTGAAGAAACATAAGTTGTTTAATAAACTGAAGTGCATATGTATTTAAAGAAAGGAAAATAAGGCTATCATTCTAAGTTTCTGCTCCTAGTAGAGCTTCAGAAGAAATTTCCATAGGTTCAGGTAAAGGTAGTCTGAAAATTTTGGTGTTAGGCTTTTATCATGGGAATTACACTATTCCTTCATTTTATATTTACTTTAAATATTATTATAAAATTAACATATTAATATTCACCTTCACTGTAAAGTGTTTCTACCACATGGATACAAACAAAAAAGAAAATGGGTCATCTAAAATCTTAATATTGATATATAATTTTGATATATTTAAAGAAATTCATTTTAGCAACTAAATTCACTTTTCATGTACAATTTTATACTTTGCTTTTTCTTTCGTGTAATACTAATTTGAAAGAATTTTCAGAGTCGCAAAAACTTTAAAAAACTGCAATTATTTTTTTAGTTGAACACATACTCATTGAGTGTCTTTCATGTGAGTATACATAGCATTTAAAAGCTACATAACAATTAAGTAAATGAATGGACCATAATGCCTTCAGCCATTCCCCTCAAGCTGAGTATTTAGATCACCCATGTAAATGAATCATATGGTTGTAGAAGTACTTGCTTCTCTCTGACTCAAAATTCTGATAATATTCCCAATATAATTCAAGTAATCTGTTCATGTCATTTGTCAGGTTCTATACATCCTAAATCAAAATTAAACCTAAATTATATTAATATTTTCTCTTAACAACAAATTATCACCACCTAGTGGTCACAAGTAAAATCTGATCATGGCATGAAGTTCTTAACTAAATCGAGGGACCTGGGTTCTAGTCCTATCTCTATTATTAGCCAGTAATCTTTTTGAATTTTAGTTTGTCCATCTCTGGAATGTGAATAATTATATCCCATTTATCCTGTTACAAGGCTCGATATAAAAACGACTTTATAATTTAAACACTATCTAAATCCAAAAAGTATGATATATAATGGCAACTTAAAAACTGTCAAGTATATTATAAATGTCAACTAATTTAAGAGTATTACCATCATATATACTTTTTAAGCACAATGGTACCCAAGGGATAAGTTATTTTTCTTTCTCCATTTTCATTTCTCACATTACGCAGAAAGTCACTAGAGGAAAATAAAGTTTCAAGGTAAACTTTAACAAGGAGAACATACTGACTAAGAAGAATGCTTACGTTCTGCACATTGGACACTTTCAGTGTTGACAAAGTCAGAAGAAGACTGGATAATCTAATACTATTGATAATTTTCTTATAATAGAAGGTTTAAATCCTAATTTGCCATTGTCTGCATTGCCAACTTTCAGAGAGCAATTTAAAAGTTACTATTTGATGTGTATGTTTCTCCTGAATTTTATCATGTTTCTCCTAAATTTCTCCTACAGAATCATAAGACATAAGTATACAAAAATTAACCAATGAATATTTTTCTTATATTCTTAATGTACAAAGTATAGGATTCATGTGTACCTCTAAGAAACAACCTTTCACTGAACATCTCCTGTATCTGATATGAGATGGGAAGAGAAGCTTCTGTGTAGTTCTTCCTATTTACAAAAGTTTATTCATTTTTTTCTATATATATCATTTGCAAAAACCCTAGAAAACATTTTTATAGCAAAACCCTTTAGTCAACTATAATTTGCTTAAGTATAATCTTACTCCTCTGTGTATTCTCAAAATCTTAAAATAGTATGTGTCAGTTTAGTCTTTCATCATTCTACTTTATCTATTGCATTTGCCTTCTTGCTGTTTTCCTGACTTAAATAGACTAGTCAGCCCCCACAGTGTTGTTGGCATCATCCTTTTGAAACGTACGTTCCATCACATCTTAAGTTTGTTTGAGGGTACATACCAAACTATTACTACCTGGGAGAAAACGAAGTGCTCTTGCTTTCTTCATGAATGTATTTCTCTTCTTATTTACCAGGGGAATTCTTATTCATTCTTTAAGGTTCAGCAGGAGGGTCCCCTCTAACTCCCAAAAAGATTTATGTATTCTCTTCTTACTGCTGCTCACATTATAACTTTTACATACTTTACAATAATATGTGCATTGCATTAGAACACTTGACTTCATTATCTATTTCATTAGACTGTATTTCTTCTGAGAATTTTTTTTGTGCTCCAGTGCCTAATTTTTATCAACAACTTGGAGATAAAATTTAGTATCATAAGTGTCATCTTAGAGGTGACTAAATAAGTCCAGACAATCTAGAAAAGATGGCAGACCATATGCAGTACACATATATATAAATATATAAAATTTCCAAAATAGAGCAAAATATGCTATGCTTCAAAAAAAAATCAATTCAAGTTTTAGGAGATGCTGTTTATTATTCTAGTATTTTTAAAAACCTCAATGTATAGTTTATCTAAAACTATGAATGGGACAAATGATTATAAAAATGCTTCCAAACAATTATGCAAGCAAAATTCAATGTATGGAATTAGACAAAAGTGAAAAAATATAAATAACCAACATTTAAAGTTCTTACCTACTAATATTCTGTTCTTCCTGATGCCACTTTTTACTTCTTCATCAATCAAGCCAGTAAGTACCTGACACATTGCATCAATTGATTCAAGGTGTTCTGGGCAGTCATTTGATATTTTAAATCTGTCAAACCACACATTGGAGATTCCTCCCTTCAAAGGAGTATATGGCCTGTTTAAAACAAACATACAGAAATACAATAGTTGCTTTAATTTTAAAAGATTAGTGATCTGAATAACTTATGCTAAAGAATTCATATTAAATTATCCCTAAGCACATTGCATTAACTTTGCTTTACTTAATATTGATTTTAACATTCACTAAAGCTAGTTCATCTTTATCTAACTATCCATATTTAAGAGGTAGCATAATTACAGTACTAATGAGTCTTAACCCATTCATTGCACATTAATGCTTTGGAATGTACTATTCTTTAAAAGAATATATTATATATACACACACACATATAAAACCAAGCATTTCAAATACTCTATTTTAACCAACTTTAAGGTAAAGGTAAATGAAAGGAGAACAAAACAATTCCAGAGATCCTTGTAGGCAAACACAGAGAGATACAAGGGAATATATTTGTTGAACACAGAGAACAAGGGTTTGTCAAAGATAAAGGACAGGAGAATTTGACAAAAAATGTTGCCTATCACTAGGCAAGCCTAATTTTCTCCTTACTACATGGATAATAACTGGGTAATTTTATATAGGATTGCTATAGAAAGCACAAAACATTAAAATAACACAGTAAAATAAAACATTAGAAAAACACAGTGACAAAGGACTCATCATAATTGAAAGAAATCTAAACTAATGACAAGTAACTTTTCCCTTTAATGACTAGAGATACAGAATTCCTAATATGCCAATATTTCTTCTACTTTGCCATCTCAGATTTAGCTGTATTCTCTTGCTCTCAAAAGACAGTGAAGTAAAAGCATGATATGTGAAGCTGAAAACAAAACAAAACTAAACTAAACTAAAGTGTAGGGCTAGAAGAACTGAACACATTCTCCTGCAAATTCTCTGGGGAAAAGCCCATGTTAAAGAGCAGCAAACCAACCCAGTCCATGGGGCTAGGAATAGGCGATTCTCATTGCCAAAATCCATAGGGCCAATGGGTGGTGATGAATGGACAGGACTACTCTAACATTCTTTACTGTATGCCACTTCAAAGTAAATGAGGGGCCTGAGTCAAGAGGACTGGATTTGGAAAGATTTCTCAGAGAAACTGAAAGAAACCTGGAATCAAGAAAGGTTCTCTGACACATGGGATCTTCTGCTTATTTATACAAACAGAATCATGGCATACGTATTATTTTGTAAAAAGTTTTAGAAAACTTTACATTTCTACATTTGAATGTTTATGATGAATATTCCTGTAAATCAGTAAAGTTTCCTTAACCTATGTAGCTCTAGAAAATTACAGAAATATGCGATATTTAAAAATTTTACCATGTTATTTTAATGTTTTTCATTTAAATTTCATTATTTTTTGCCAATCTTTCCATTCTCTCCTCACATATCTTATCCTCTAGACCAGGTAAATCTTGTTAATGATTGAAAAATATATCCTTCAATCAAGCAATATATGTATGCATGTATATATTTATTTTTGTAGTACTGGTGGTACCACAGAGACCCAGAACCAGGCACACTCTATCACTGAGTTACACTGAATTACAACACTTTTTATTTATTTTGAGACTGAGTCTTGTTAAATTGCCCAGGTTGGCTTCAAACTTTTGATCCTCCTACTTTAACCTCCCAAGTAATGGGGTTATAGGTGTGCCACTGAACTGACTCCTTAAATTTTGTTTTTAACATATACATTAAAACATACATTTAGGGTTGGGGTTGTGGCTTAGTGGTAGAATGCTTGCCTTGCACGTGTGAGGCACTGGGTTTGATCCTCAGCACCACATATAAATAAATAACTGTATTGTGTCCATCTACAACTAAAAAAAATTGAAAAATTTTAAAAAAACAAACATATATTTACAGGATTTTAGTATTGTTACTTTTCAAAAATGAAGCACTCCTAAGTGATTTTCTTATGTTCAATGTGTTCTTCTCCTTTAACAATACCTCATATAAATTCTTCCATCTGATACAGTTCTCACTCATCTTTTCAAACAATTATATTAAATTCTAAAATAAAAATGTTTTTCAATTTAATCAGTCAGTCTCCTACATTCATTTGGCATTCATTTGGTGCACAGGTTCCAACCACTAAGAATAATACTGTACTAAACGTCTGCATACATGTTTTTATGTACTAGGACTTTTATTCCCATGGAACAGAGACCAGAAAAGAGGACTGTTGGACTGAAAAGTTTGATTTTTATGTTAACAGAAGTTTCAAAGTTGATCACAAAGACTGCAGAGGCAAGAGAATATCCTTTTGTTCATGACACTAACAGCAATAGGTACTAACAAACTTTAAAATGTCATTTTAACCAACTTTAAGGTAAAGGTAAATGAAAGGAGAACAAAACAATTCCAGAGATCCTTGTAGGCAAACACAGAGAGATAAAAGGGAATATATTTGTTGAACACAAATATCAACTAAAAATCAAGAATATCAACTAAAATTTTAAAATCAACTTTAATATGTTGATTTTACGTGTTAATATACATATATACATACACACATTTTAAGAATATAATCCAAACACTTTTGACAACGCAACCATCATCTCTCCAATGATACAGAACATTCTCATGGCTCAGAAAATCCCACCATACCCCTTTGCAGGCAATTCCCATATACTTGCTAGGCTACCCTTGAGTGTTTCCATCAATATTGATTAGTTCTACCTATTCCAAAACTTCACAAAAATGCAAATCATGACTCATATTATTTACTATTTCTTCTACTGGACTTTTAATATTTTTGTTGTTAATTTAGAAGAGTACTTTGCCTATTATTAATAAATATCTGTCATCTGCTTTTATGTATTAATTTTCAAATCTATTTTTCCCATATTTTTTATTGGTGCATTACAGTTGGATATATACATCACAGTGGGATTTGTTGTTACACATTTTTACATGTATACAATATAACAATATAATATAGTTAATATCATGCCCCAGGTTTTCCCCTTTCTCTCCTCTATTCCCTCCCCCTGATCCCTTTCCTTTAGTGCTCTCCCTTTAAATCCAAATGGTTTTTGGAATATTGATATGCATTTAAGGTATCCTATTTATCTAATAAGAGATTTTGGCATTTGATATAATGTCTTGTTTAAAAATTAAATTTTTTTCCAGTCCACATATCTTTATAAACCGAATTCTAGATATTCTTCTAAGATTTTTGTTTGTATTTTTTAAGTCTTAAATTCTGAGAATTTTTTTTTACATGGAATGACTTAAAGGTTCATATTAATTTTCTCCTAGATGAATAGGCAACTGTGGTTGAGGAAGGAAGGAAGAAAGCCAGTTGGATGGCACTCACCCTTCTCACACAATGGTGATATTCCCCCATTGCCAAGCCTTATTCTAGGTTATCTAGTCTCTTTCAACATGGATCCTATGACAGAATTAATGCCTAAGGCCTAAGATCCTAATGCCTAAGGCATAGATGATATACACAATTACTTCTCTCCAATATATCTATAATTGTCCTACTTCTATACTACCTTTGAGAAAAATCAAGAAAATGGTTACTCAAATAATTTTGGGGTGTTCTGTGACTTAACGCAGAACTCTGAGAAAGGCTTTGTTCTGTTGCACTAATCTATTCATCAGTTAGGAATCATACTGGTCCCATTACAGTGGTCATGTGATGAGCCCCTCTCCTCCTACCATTCTGCTGGCCTGTTCACTTGTCCTGTCTATTGTCAGGCACTCATTTTCTTTGTTTATCCAAGAAATTAATCAAACTGTTTAGCAAACTCTAAAATATTTTCAAATAATTCTCCTCAAAAATTCTTTTGGAATTCTAATTAATGCTGCATTCCTGTCTGAGAATTAATATATTTGAGGGGGGGGGGAAGGGGTACCAGAGATTGAACTCAGGGACACTCAACCACTGAGCCTTTTTTGTATTTTACTTAGAGACAAGGTCTCACTGAGTAGCTTAATGCCTTTTGGTGAGGCTGGTTTTGAACTCACAACCCTCCTGCCTTAACCTCCCAAGCTGCTGGAATTGCAAGGAAAACTGAAATTTTTGACAAAAACTTGAGGGGAAGGCATCTTTTTGCAAGCTGAACTCCCAGGGCTTCTTCTGCACCGCTCTCCATTCAAGCTTTCATGTGGTATAAGAGGATAAAGGTCTGCACCAGCTCTTGATTTGGACTCCTACACAGCCTAAATTCTCCTTCATTCCTACAGGACTTTTGATCTCAGAAGCTATTTGATTCAAGAGAGGCAGATCAACTGAATTTAGGAAAACAAAGGCAGAAATGATTCAAGCCTTCCTTCTTCTGGAAATCTGAGGATTAACTCTCCAAAGATACTCAGAAAATGAAAGCAGGTGCTTCCTACATAGTCAAAATGAAATCTTAAATTGTATTCAAATTGCTACTAAAACCACAGTGAAGTTCTAAATCAGAATGCAAAATATAACACTCATCTAAAGTTCAAATTAGACTGTACCCTTTGAATTATTTATACTTCCATTTCCAGTTTTGCTATTTCTCTCAGTGTTTATTTGTCTGTCTAAGCACTTAAATAAGGATGATATCATAGGCTAAAATGTGAATCATTCTGGGAACTCAGCCATTAATGGAAAAAAATGACATTTACTTAACTTTCTTCCCTTTGACAATGCCTTAACTAATTAATAGATGCTCCATGGTGGTAGAAACCCAACCAAGTATTTTACTATCTGGTAGCTTTTCATTCTCTTATTTCTCAAAGAAAATTAAAGTTTTCTGTTCAAAGGAGATAATTAGGAAAACATAATAAGATTGAGACTAATTTAGAAATTTTGGGTAAGAAAATGTAATCAAGAATATATGTCTCCTAAGATGTAAGAATAATCTTTAAATAAAGTATGAAAGATTGTTTTTAAACAGCTAAAAAAAATACTGGCACATATGTTATACTCATTCACCTTCCTTCTCAAATAAATCATTTTATTAGCTGGTATAAAACAGCTCAGACATTACCACAATAAATAAATATGCTTGGCAAAGAACATCTGTGTGGCTCCTAAATCAATCAATCAATTAGCCCATTACACACTGGTAAAGCATTAAGCTAGAATAAAATGTTCAAGGTTACTTAAAAATAAAAAGACATTCAGCTTAAAACCAAGTTTTGTTTTGACGTGTGTTCCCCTAAAGTCATAAAATCAAAAGGTCATTCATAACCTTTATGATAACAATCTGGCTCCAGTCTTCCACTCTGCCCTCATTGCACACCACTTTCCTTAGCATTCACTAGGTTCCAGTCACACTGGCTTCCTTCTTTGCTCCCAAGAGGACCAGCTCCTTATTGGTCCAGGAGCTTTACATCTGATATCCTTCTACTGGGAATGCTCTATGTCAGCATTATCTATGGAGGGTTCCCCCTGGTCATTAAGGTCGCAACTCAAAAGTCACCTTCTCAGGGGAGCTCCTTTGACTCTCCACTTTAAGTATACCTCCCTCTGTCCTGTAACATACACAGAGTTTCTATCCTAGTATCTTACTTAACTGCATTAACATTCATCATTATTTGAAATTATAATATTTAGGTATCCTTTTATTTTCCATCTCCATGTGAGCTCCCTGAGAGCAAGGACTTTATCTTTTCCACAACCAAAAGCAAAGTCTGGTATTTGAAGATGCTACATAAGCAATTACTGAATGACAAATGTCAATAATCATTTGTATTACTTGAAAAAGATCTGTGTCAGCTAAAAACAACAAAATATCTAAACTATTTTTTATTTGGTGCTTTGAACATCATTTAACTTTAACACTTATAAAATTCACTTGTAATTTCTAGAAAAATGGTCAAAATTTTCTTTGACTTAAAAAAACTCCATATTTCTAAGTAACCAAGTTTTTATATGCCTATTGGCTTTTAAATTCACCATTTAAAAAACTTACCACAGAAGTGAACTATTTCTTCAAAATATCTATTTTTAGTAGAGTTCCTGACTAGAATGCCTGTTGTACAGACCTGCTGGTATCAGGATAGAGATCTCCTCACATGCTTCAGATCAGAATCCTAAGCAGTGAAGTAAAGACAAACCCATTGTTTACTATGCCTAAATAACATGTGCCAACATCTCTTTTATAATACATATTTAATGAAAAATATAAACATTCATTTTATGTGGAAAAATAGTGAATCAAAAAGTAGAGGAACTATACAAATATTTCAGAATTTTCAAAACACTGAGAAACTTTATCATCATAAAAAGTGTAAATGGCTTGTTAAAACATTATTTTTCTAAAAATGGAAATCCTAATTGTAAACCCAAACTAAGAAAACCTCCAGTTGTAAATATAGCTTAAACTTGTCAGGAATAAAAGTCTTTATTTGGTACTTCAATTAAAGAGCCCCCATTAACATAATAAAAAAATATAACTCTACTTTCCATTTTAATTAACACAGCAAACTGCTGGCTTCTAGTTAATAAGTCCTTACTTCACTGATTAAAAACATCTATTAAATATGGTTGAGAAAAAGGAATATTTATAACCAAATGCTAATTCTGAATTTAATCGAAACATAACAATATTCTGTAATAGAATATTCAGCTGTGACTGAGTAAACACAAGAGAGCATAATTCTCCTTTTCTGCTCTTTATGTATGACTATGATGAAAATGTGGCATTTTCAACATTTGTAGATGATATACATATGATAATTATAAATAGGGGAGGTAAAAGGGAACTTTGTAAGTTAAGGTTCTATAACTCAAAAGATAAAGGTTTGCTATGTATAGTCTATCTGGCACAATCAAGAATAAAAAATAGACAAGTTAAAATGAAGTATTAAAAGTTCAAATAATTCAGAAAAAGGGAAAAGTTGGATGCAGAGTAACAAAAAAAGCAGAAATAAATTCAAACATATTTGTTCAATGTTACATTAAATGTAAATGGATTAAACAATCACTTAAAAGCCAGAAATTGCTAAAAATCCAACTATATTATGTATATATAAAATGTATTTTAAATATAATCAATTCAGGTAGGTTAAAAGTAAAAGGATGAAAAAAGACCAATCATCTAACACTAACCAAAAGAAAGTAAAGAATGGAAAAAATATAAAGTATTCCTAAGAATGTTGATGTGTACTCTATGATTATTAAACAAGCTACACCTTAGGGTATCACTAGAAATTTTCCACATCTGACTAAAACAACAATTCCCATGCCCTTCTTACAATGTGACTCTAGTATTTCCTTAGGAGGGAGGGTCCATGTCCTCTCCTCTTGAGTGTGACTAGTCTTTTAACTAACAAAAATATAAAGCTATGTAACTGCTACTAGGTCTTTAAAGGTAATACAGCTTCCTTATGCTTTTCTGAGGACACCTGCTCGTAGAACCCAACCTCTATGCTAACCTGGAAGCCCAAGACTCCATAAGAGAAAGCCTCATACAGATGTTTCAATAATAGTAAGTATGAAGTAAGGTCCCATCAAATATCCAGCATTAACTGACAGATATCAAGGCTTCTGATGGTTCCAGTTGCCAGGAGTAAATTCATGAGTCACACCCAGCCTTCAAATTCTCCCAACAGAGGTCCCACATATGATAGTACAGGATCAAGTCATCATATACTTTCTGAACTTCTAACCCATGAAATTTGTGACCATGATAAAACTGTTGCTTTTGATGGTTTGTTACATAATACTGAGAACATGGGGGCAATGTAAATTTTCAATATGAATAACAAAAGCAAGTGAAAAAAATTAATGAGATGTAAAGTAGTGATTAGGGAGAAATTTACAACTTTAACATAAATCAGAGGAAGAAATGTATGAGTAGATATAAATGAAACAGAAAAAATAACAAAGACCAATCTAGTTCTATAAAAAATTAATAAACTAATAACACTTGGCAAAATGAACAAAGAAAAAAGAGGGAAGATAGAAAGTATTGCTATCAGAATTAAAATAAAATATATCAACATAAACCATAAAAGCACTAAAAGGAAATATCATGTAAAACACCATACTTAATGGTGAAATACAAAATACATCTCTTTCAAGAGTGAATGGGAAGCATGTTTTGCTTCTATTTAGCATTTCAAACAAGTGCAAGAAGACAAGACAATGAAAAAAATGGCATAGAGATTGGAAAGGAAATCATAACACTGCCTTTATTCACCGACAATATGACTGTTCACACAGAAATCATTAGGAACATATTAAACATAACTAGAAATGACATGTAAAAATATGAAGATGCAAGAATGAGTTACAGGGCTGGGGATGTGGCTCAAGCGCTCGCCTGGCATGTGTGTGGCCCGGGTTCGATTCTCAGCACCACATACAAATAAAGATGTTGTGTCCACCGAAAACTAAACAATAAATACTGACCTCATTGTTACACAAAATTACATATAAGAGTTTGTGAGGGGAAAGGGGAAAAAAAGGGAGAGAATTAAACAACAGCAGATGGGGTAGAGAGGGAAGATGAGAGGGAAGGGGAGGAGGGATAGTAGGGGATAGGAAAGGTAGCAGAATACAACAGTCATTAATATGGTATTATTAAAAATGTGGATGTGTAATCGATGTGATTCTGCAACTTGTATTTGGGGTAAAAAATGGGAGTACATAACCCACTTGAATCAAATGTATGGAAGATGATATGTCATGAGCTTTGTAATGTTTTGAACAACCAATAAAAAAAAATTAAATTAAATTAAAAAAATAAAAAATTCTCTCTCTCCCTCTCTCTCTCTCTCTTAAAAAAAAGAATGAGTTACAAAAACAACTTATTTCTATACACTAGCAACAAATAGTTGGAAAATTAAATATTTAAAAATCCCATTTAAATTAGCATGAAAAACTTTATGAAAAAACTCAGCAAAAGTCCTCTCCACTAAAAAATCCAAATCATTGTTGAACAAAATTAGTAAATACCTAAAAACAGCAAGATATACCATGTGCATTTATGGAAGACATCAATTTCTCTACATTAAACCGCAGATTTCATATAATTCTAAACATAATTCAAACAGGTATTTGTAAAATTGATAAGTAGATATTTAAATTTACCTGTAAATGGAAAGGATCTGGAATGATCAAAACTTGAACCACTTGCTTTCACAATTTCCTACAAGGCTACAATAATCAAAGGTCTTTTACTGGCAAACATTAAATAAACTAATGGAATAGAGTCTACATGAGGACTTATTAAAATGTATTCAAAAAACGACTTGTACAAGAGTATTTATAGCATCATTATTCATTTGATCCAAAAAGTAGAAATAATCCAAATGTCCGTCAACAGAAGAATGGAGAGAAATTGTGGTGATCATACAATATATTTACTCAGAATTTTAAAAGAAACTATTGATACACACACATGTATGAACCTTAAGAACTCTAGGTCTAAGAAAGAAGTCAGATAGAAAGATTAAATTATTCTATTTAAACAAATTTCAAGAACAGGCAAAACTGTATTATGGTGATAGAAATCAGAACCATAGTTGCTTTAGGAGTTTGCAATTGACAGGAAAAGAGGTACAAGAATACTTTCTGGGGTGAGAGGAACATTCTCTATCTAATTTTGGTAGACAGGTGCATAAGTGTATCAAATTCACTGAACTAGCAGGGCATGGTGGTGCATGCCTGTAATTCCTGCAGCTCAGGAGGTTAAGGCAGGAAGATCCCAAGTTCAAAGCCAGTCTCAGCAAAAGTGAGGTGCTAAGCAACTTAGTGAGACCTTGTATCTAAATAAAATATGAAATTGGGCTGGGGATGTGGCTCAGTGATTGAGTAACCCTGAGTTTAATACCTGGTATCTGAAAATAAATAAATAAATAAATAATTCGCTGAACTATATTCCTAAAATTTTTGTATTTCACTGTAAATGTTACTTTTAAAGAAATGTACTAATACTTATGCCCGTAATATATCATCAAGAAAGTGAAGATGCAAACCACAAGACAGAAAATATTTGGATTCATCTAATTAACAACTACCACAAAGTGTATGCAAAGAAATACAAAGCTCTGATGAAACAAAAGGAAAACCACAGAAAACCATGGGCAAACAATTAGAAAAGGCATTTCCTGTGAGGATATCCAAATGCTAAATAAACATGTGAAAGAGTGCTAATATCATTATTATTAGAGAAATGCAAATTTAAAGTGAGATACTACTACATATCCACAGGGTGGACTATAAATTAAAAACACTGGCAGTGAAAAGTATTCAAGTGGATGTGAAATAAACGCAAATCTCAAACAATGCTGGTGAGAGTGTAAATTATTATAACCTGTCTAGAAAAAAGCCTGACCTTATATACCTAAGCAAATAAAAAAACTTAACCTGCTTTTGTTTTGTATGTGCATTCATTTCCATAAGTATCTGGCTTGGTAAAATCTACATAATAGTAAGCATCTTTTCAAAGATGTGAGACTAGATATATTCTAGAACAAAACTGATTAGCAAATACAGGCCATTTAATCCTACATAACAACTAAGTAGAGTTGATGGAAAGATTTTATTAAAAAGATGATATTTTCACTATGCCCTGGTAGATATAGCAGAGTCATTGAAGCCCTTATAGTGTAGAAACACTCAAGGTTTCACAAGTGATAAAAGCAAAAAGAGGTGAGATACATAGTACTATAAATTTGGACAATGTCATAAAGTGTGCAGAAGAATGTCAATGGATGAAACCTCCTTGATGGGCTTTTTAAAAGGCTGTTAAAGTTCACTTTTTAAAAAAGTATTAATTACATTAAAAACAATGAATTAAAGAACTCATATATCTACCAAATGCCTCCTTTGAATGCCTTTTGAAAGACTGTGAACAAGGTAGCCCAAGTGAATCAATCAGCATCAAAAGAAACACTGTCAAAGCAGATGGAAAGAGTAGCTGTCTTTAAAGTCAAGTTAATAAAATCTATGCCCAAACTCCTTACCTAAACAGAATAAACAGTTATTTACAACATCAGCCAGCAGAGTTGAAACAGTAGAGTTTACTGTGAATGCCAGATTATTCTAATAAATACTATCAAATAGTATTGTACAGTTTGGAAACCATGTTAAAAGTTGGGCTTAACGATACAACCCACCTCCTGAATTGGAGGTTCCTCAGTTAAAAGTGGCCCAGCATGCTTTACATACTTCAACTTAAAAATTCTGTGCTCACTCTGGATTTATTGTCTTACTACTCAAGACCTAGAAAGAAAAGCTACAAATCCTTGGAAACTATAATTCTTATGTTATTTATCCACAACAATGTATACTTTAAAAAAACTGTTCATATCAGCATAAATCACTACACAGATAAAATATCAACATTATATACAAATATCCACAGTTTCATTCCTACTATATTATTGTAAATTGCAACAAATTCTACAAGATATTTATCCAATGTTCACTGAAGGTCTTCTATCTGTCAGCTTCTGGTGTTAAGCACTTATGCATAATGAAGTGCTTAGAAGGATACAATAAGAATTATGATCTAAGACTGTTCTAGAAATTAATCCAGTAGAAGGTAGTAAAATATAGCTAATTACAATATAGTATGCTAGGTATTCTCTCTTAACTAACCTCCACTTAATTGATTCAAAGGATTAACCAAAGCTCTCTATTCTCTTTTCTTATGCTCATGGCATGCTAAATGCTCCCAGTCAAGAGAAGTCATTTTGCTTCTATAAATTGAGTTTTTGCTTTTTATTCTTACCAAATTCAACGAAGTTCATTCACAGATTTGTTTATAAGAATTTTAGTTTTTATTGCAATAAAATAATTTATTATTACTTAAAATTAAATCTTGGAAACTTTTTGCGGTTTGCTAACTAGAAGTGAAAACTTGAGTAAATCAATATAACGAAAAATGATAATTTGACCTAGAACAGTGGCTATCAATATAGTCTCTAGGGGAACTCCTTTTGAAGATTTAAAACTTCATATCCAAAATGAGCCCCTTGCCATGTAAGAGAGAAAGAGCACTTAAAATGCAGCTAGAGCAACTGAGGACTAAATTTCTAATATTAATTTAAATTCAATTAATTTGAATACAAAATGAGATGTGCTGTATGTGTAAAACATACACTAGATTTCAAAGTTTTAGTATAAAAATAAGAATGTAAAATATCACTTTAATAATGTTTGTTTTGATTATATGCTAAAATAATATTCTGAATATACTGTTAAATAAAAAATGTTAATAACATGAATTTTACTTGTTTCTTCTTCCTTTTCTTAATCTGATGCCATGAAAATTTATGTTTATATATAATATCTGTTGTGCTTCATTTATATCAATCAGTATGGTCTAAAATGTTTGATGATCTGTGTAAATACTACTGATTATAAAAACAACAAAAAGTTACTAGGAATTCAATGAATCATTTCAATGATTTTTTACTAAATCACAATAGTATCCACAAACAATACTTACTGCATATATTTGAACTCTGAAATGTTTGAACTCTAAAATTTGAGAAACACTGATCTAGAATTCATATCACAATCAGTGACAAAACAAGAAATTCAAAAGATAAAACTTATTAATCCCTAGAATTATCTTCCCAATGCTTTTCCTTGTGATTTATCAATTACATTTATATATAGAATGAAATGCACTTATCTTTCCCACTCTTCTAAAAATACAAATATTTTTTTCCCTCTCAACTTCACATAACCTAAAACCTAATAACAAATAAAGAGCACTTATGATATTTTCAAAGACATTCAATTTACAGGACAAAAACAGCCCACTGGTCAGCAGGTTTCTTATTTGTACTACCACACTTCTAAACTCTTAATTATATTAAAATTGTACTTTTTTGAAACTTCAATCCTATATTGTCATTTTTGTTCCACCTCTTTCAATACTATCAACTAGATAAGCAAATTCTTACTGGTGAACATAAAGAGATCCTTGAAGTCCTGGTTCTTTTTCTGCTTAGTAAATACTAAGTTAATGGAAAAATGAAGGAAAACATTTGCATAAGTACATAGTATATTTAATAAAAATAAATCAAGAACAGATAATGAAAAATCAGGTTGGGTTGCATAGCTCAGCACATTGTTTTGCTTACACAATAAATACTTTCAAACCTCAGTTTAAAGCATATGTTCAGAATTAAACAGTACAGATGCTAATGTATAGTTAATATTTTAGATAAGCAGTTTTTGACTTTAAAACTGTACTAGTCTTATCACTGTGAATTAAACACACCTACAAGTTATATAATCTAAATACTTATTAAAACAACACCATATTTCTCTTATGGTTTACTTGTTCAAAAAGTGTAACATTATTTCTAAAGAATCTTTTGAAATTTGGAAAGAATGTCATGAAATCCCTTCCACAGAAACTCTGGCTAAACTAAATTATTAGAAAGATTAAGTTATATTTGCCAAAGTTATTAAATTACCTCTAAGAGTGAAAGGGGGGAAGAAGAAAGTGTGAAAGATGAGCAATTTGCAAGACCAGAGGAAGGAGAGTCTGACTGGTCATGCTAAGTAGACAGTTTAATTCAGAGTTGTAGGGAATGCTTTACAGAGAGAAAATTACCTGATGTTATGGTTTGGATATGAGGTGTCCTCCAAAAGCTCATGTGTGAGACAGTGCAAGAAGACTCAGAGGAGAAATGATTGGGTTATAAGAGTATTAACCTCATCAGTGAATTAATCAATCGATGATGGGATTAACTGAGTGCTAACTGGGGGCAGGTAGGGTGTGGCTAGAGGAAGTGGTTCACTGGGGGCATGGCTAAGAGATATTTATATATTTTTTCTCTCTCTCTCTCTCTCCCCCTCTGTCCTTCCTGATAACCATGATGTGAGCTGCTTCCCTTTGCTGCTTCCTCTGCCATGATGTTCTGCCTCACCTGGAGCCCAGAGGAATGGAGCCAGCCTTCCTCCGAAACAATGAGCCCTCAAATAAACCTTTCTCCCACAGTTGTTCTGGTAGAGGCTTTTAGTCACAGCAGGGAGAAAGCTGATTAAAACACCTGGCAAAACCTGGCCCAAGCGTCTAACAACAAAATAAAGAATACATTCTAGAAAAAGGCATCCTAATTTAAAATATCTTAAATACAGAATCAAGCATAAAAAACATCTAGCTGGCACATGTCTATATTTTATGCCACAAAGTTAGACAGAGAAGTGGAACACATTACTGCATACCTGGAAGGAGCTGTTGGATAAATAATTTTTACATGTTGGAATGCTAAATCTTGATTTAAAACCTGCTTGATCCACATCCTGAGTCCTTGTCCAGAATCACCTGATGAATCACAAAATCTAGAGTAAGATGAACATTTTAATACAGTGCATTTAAAAGCAGTCTATAACTTTCATGTCAAACAATGCTGGAATAGATTTTAAAACTCTCCATATACAAAAATAACTGTCTAAAAAATGATTCCGCAATGTGATGTAGTAGGCATCAATAGTAGTAATAATTTTGATTATTATACTTCAGGCTTCATCACTGATCTATCTCTTTGAAGACCTTTAAGCTTAAATTCTGTTTTCCTCATTTGTTTAATGGATATAATAGAAATAAATAAAATAAAATGACTTTTCTAAAAGGAAATTCTCTATATCTGAATTTTAATACCATCATTTCTTATCTTACTCTTAAAAATAATAAATTCCTAAAGTGAGTGTTAAGCCTAATTGTATTTAGGTTGGAGCAACCTAATACAATTTTCTTGGTTAAGACAATAGCAAGTCTTTAAAAGGGTATTCAATGCACCTTTATTTTAACTTGAAGAAATCAGAATTTAATTTTGATAAAGTTTAAATGACCTAAAATCATTGACTATATACTCTAAAGGTGAAAAACTACCCAAACTCATGTAAGAATATGTGTGTATTTGCACACAGAAAAAAAGGTAGTGAATATAGGTTCATCATGTATAGTCCTGAAAAGGAAAATCTCAAAATCAGAACTTTAATTATAATCAATCAAATCATTAAAACACAATTTAAATATTATCTATTGAGTACCTACTAATGTGCCAGGAACAGTATTTACTACTAGAGTGGCATTGTTGGGGATATTATTTTATTATTATAAATAGGCATTGGTCAAATAAAATAAATGTGTAAAACAAATGTAACTACTACAAAGATAAGGAACTTGGTGCTATGAGGTTTACTACACTCAGAACTGATCTGTTAATGAGTTCCAGGCCAACTTCATGAAAACATAAGCTCCACAGGATGAGTCTTATTTTATTTTATCCTCTGAGTTGTTTGTTAATCTAATTCCTAGAACAGCAACAAACAGAACATAGTTGTTGAAAAGGTTAAGTTAAAATCTGCAGGATGGTGAGCAGTAAAATGCAGAAGGGAAGAACAGCTGAGGTAAAGGAAAAAAGTATCTTCTCGCATGTCTTCTCCTACTCTTCTCACTCCAGGCACGCTAGCCTCACTGCTGTTCCTTGAATGTATTAGGGAAACTACTTCAGAACCTCTGTCTAATCTTTTTCATTGTCTGGAACAGTGTGACCAAACATCTGCATGATTCACTCACCTAAATGTGGCTGCTGAAGCACCATCTTCACAGTGAGGCCTACCCTGACCACCTTATTTAACATTGTAAGGACCCTCATATCATCCAACCTCCCCATACTGCCATTCCCCCCACCCACATTAGAACTCACTATCTTACACTGTGTTATTTATTTCCTACACTAGAATGTGAGCTCTAGGAGAGCAGGGTTTTTCGTTGGTATGTTCATTGCTATATATTCAGAGCCTAGAACAGTGACTTGAACATAGTGCTATGTGATATATTTCTTGAAAGAATGGACTGATGAGTGAATATATTAAGACACTTAGGTAAACATGTCTAGAGCTCCAAGTAGGTCCAAAATGAAGACATACATATGTATCACCAGTATGTAGACAGAAATAGAATCTATGAGCTTCTAAGAAGTTTACTTAGGGGAGAAAAATGTTGAGTGAGAAAAAGACCCAAGACCAGATTTTGAGGAACCTTATCATTCATGGCCAGGTTCAGGAGGATAAGAAACAAAAGAAACCAGAAATAACAAACAATGGATAGAAAAACAGTTCAAATATGAAGACTGAAAAGTGACAAATATATTTAGGACAGAGAAGTTACTGATAACTTTGGAAAGACCCTACTTAGTTAACTCATGGAACTTGTCAGATGGGAAGAAAACCATAAACAAGACACATATGATTTGGGCTTTCGTGAACCTTTCATTTTAGTGTAGAAGACCAACATTAAATTAGGTAATTACAAGTATGATAAGTACCACTGAAAGGAGAACTATAGTATCTTAAGAGCAAATAAGAGTGAATTCACTTAATCTAGGAGACCGAACAAAGCTTACAAATTTATCTTGTATTTTTTATCCGAAAAGAAGGTATTTCTTTAGTATTTTAGAAGTGGAAAGGGCTCAAATTAAATTAGCAATATATAACAGACATTCCCATGTGGTGTTCTACAGCTGCTATATTCGAAAAGAAAATCAAGTTTTTAAGATTTTTTAAAACTATCTATAAAAACACATTTTTAGCCTTGGAAAAAATTAATATACATCCATTAAAGTCATCTTATTCCAAAAATATAGTAGAACTGTTATAGTTAGTTTGTACATGTTTGGGTTAGCCAGAAGTCAAACACCTCCTATAACACAATCATATATATTAAAGTCTAATATAATATCTTTAGCTTCTAAACTGGATGATAAAAGCCTATCCACAATCTGAGCTTTATGTGGTTCAATGGATATTTAAATATTTAAGAATTACATTATTATTATACTTACACAATCAGCAGAATTAATTAAATTCTTTATCCAAAGTATAAAGGGAATACACACACACACACACACACATATATATATATATATATATATATATATATATATACACACACACACACACACACATACACACCCACACACTTAACTCACCAGAATACTAAGTTTGGAGTAAAAGATTTGGGCTCAAATTCCAATTTCACCACTATTCACCTAATAGCCAAGTGACTTATGGACAACAGTGGAATCCATCTGGCCTCATTTTCAAAATGAAGAGAATATCTCTCATTACTGCTCACAGCTAGTTCTCCATGTTGTATCTTTCCAATCATCATCCCCCTTAAGACTACACATCTCAATTCAAAGACTACTTACTAGAAAAAAAATATCGGACAAGCTCTTCATCCTCCAAATGGCTTAATAATGCTTAACCACATTTTTTTTTCTTCCTTTCTAGTCTCTTGGCAGTAAATCATGCACCATCTTGTGATCTCCCATGCATACTGACTCAAACTAATGAACTGTTTTTGTTTTTAAATTTAGGTAGGCCCCCTGAGGATGCTGGCTGCATCTCATTTCTTAAAAGAAAGCCAAGCACTGTGAATGCAATAATTAAAACAAGGGTCCTTACTTTGGAGGTGCTCACAATCCATTGGAGAAGAAAGACATAAAAGATTACAGAGGAGCATAAGAAATGCTATACAGAATGAAGGGCAGGCAGGGGAAGAAAATACCTACCCTTGGGCCTCAGAATTAACTTTGTACTTTATCTTGGAGGCTTAAAGACAGAGGAAGAAAGGGGAAAGGGAGAATGGAGAGTAGGAAAAAGGAAAAGGGGAAAAGCATTCCATTTCTGCAGTGCCATATAAAAAGGAATTACTCTGTAAATACCATCTGAGTTAACTGTGAGTCTCACTTGTCTACATTCCTATGGAAGACTGGAGAAAGAAAGCAATGGCAAATAATCCATCCCGGTGGAACAAGGCAAAATCACTAGTAGCTGACCCTGAAAAGTATGAAATAATGGATGTGACTCTAGCACAAGATTTACCTAACCTGCTGTTTAAATGTGCGGAGAGGAACGGGAGGTGGTCAAGGGTTGAGCTTGAGAGAATGTTGTGGACGGGAGGACTGCACAGTGGACTGCAGGGCACAAGGCTCAGAAGAGAAGATCGTGGGCCAGCGCGCAAGACAAAACAGTAAGACCAAGAGGTGACAGTGACCATGCGTCCACAGTCACGGGCCAGCAAGGGAAGAACCACCTTTTCCGAACCCACACGGCTCCTTTGCGACCCAGCGCCTCCTCCACTGGGAAACACTGAGGGAATCAAAGGGAAGATGTTTCCAAATTGCAGATAAACGGGACATAAAGCTGCAATCCACCTGAGCCGTGCAGGAAGATCAGTGAGGCGCTGTGCCTCCCAGCCGGCGATACCACACAACGCCGCAAGCGAGCCGAACTCGACGCAGCAGCCATCACGGAAGCCCGAACAGGTCGTCCAACCCCGCCCTTCCGCCACAGCGGGGACGCGCACGTACGCGCGCAGACGCCGTGCGGGAGCGCGCCTAACTGCGCGCAGGCGCAACGGGAGCTGTCCTGCCTCTGAATCCTTTTCGGTGTTTGGGTTCCTGTCTATGACACTTGTAGCAGTATTAAGCGTTTGGTTTTGCTAAGCATGGGACTTCACAGGTGTCAGTCTGCACTGGACTATTGTAGTAACTAGTGAATATACTTATACCCTAAGCATCTGCTGTAGGATTTTAGACTGCAATTCTAAAATGCGGTATTACCATCTTCTTTTACTTTTTAAAATTTAACAGATATAACCACTTTGGGACTTGCACCAAATGTTTGCAGCTTTTTACATACAAGCGAGCGGAAGTCATGCAATAGTTTCTCTTTGAGTTTTATAAAAGCAGATCTTATTTATTTATTTTAAATATTTATTTTTTAGTTTTAGGTGGCCACAATATTTTATTTTTATGTGGTGCTGAGAATCGAACCCAGTGCCTCACGCGTGCTAGGCAAACGCGCTACCACTTGAGCCACATCCCCAGCCCCCTAATTTATTTTTTTAATATTTATTTTTTAGTTGTAGTTGGACACAATATCTTTATTTTATTTTTATGTGGTGCTGAGGATGGAACCCAGGGCCTCGCACGTGCTAGGTGAGCGCTCTACCACTGAGCCACAATCCCAACCCCCAAATCTGATCTAATTTAATGAGACAGAACTTCATACCCATTAGGACAGCTAATAATACCAAAAAATTGGAAAATAAATACTGGTGAAGAAATGTAGAAACTGGAGCCCTTGTGCATTGTTGATGGGGATGTACAACGATGTGGCAGCTGTGGAAACAGTTTGGGGGTTCTTCAAAAAGTTACACATGGAATTATCATATGATCCAGCAATTCTTCTATCGCTCAATATATCCTCAAAGAAATGAAAGCAAGAACTCAGATACTTATACAGCAGTGTTCATAGTCTCATTATTCACAATAAGCAAAAGATGGAAACAATACAAATGTCTATCTCCAGGTAAATGGATAAACATAATATTTGGTATGTATGTACAATGGAATATTATTCAACCTTAAAATGGAATGAAATTCTGAATGATGCTACAGCAAAGATCAACCTTGGAAACATTATGCTAAGTGGAATTACCCAGACAGAAAAGGGCAACTATTTTCTGATTCCCTTCATGTACACTGGCCTACAAATATAACGCAAGGGAATATCCAAAGTATTTTTTTTAATTCCCTTCTGTAATTTGAACCATAGTTCTTTAGAGTCTCTATCTCTTAGGATTTCTGTGTTTCTTAAACTTTTACCAAGTCTTTGGTGTTAATTCCTAGTCTGATTCTCCATCTGAATGAGCACCTGTCTAAACAGGTAAATAAACTAGAGTAGATGCCTCCAGTTTGGAATCTGGATTTTTCTACTAGAACTTGACCTCTGTCAGATTTTATGTCACTATTAGAATGAACCAGGTTCTTCCAAACCTAATCAAAGTATACTTTTCTTTCCAGTAATTTAAGTGCTTAGATATTGTTACTATTCATTTTATTTTTATTTATTTATAGAACAAACAGTTTTCAGATTATTATATTTGGCGATGTCTTCTTCTGATAGGCAAACTATTGAGCACAAATGTTTTTGTTCTTTTCATAATGTTATACTAGTTTGAAATGTAATTAAGTTTTGGGGTGACTGCTTCTTTCATGCCCTATTGAGTTTGGGGGCAAATTATTGCTGGATGATTTTTAGTCCTATGTGCTTTTACTCTTTGTGGATCTTCTTTTTTTAAACTGCTATTTATTTGCTTTCAGCTAATCTGGGTATCCATTAGTGGTTCATCCCTTTTTGGTTAACTTCACTTCTAAACTGTAAAAAGCAAGTAAACCAAACAAAATCAAAAGGGTTTTCAATATATATCGGGATCTAAAGATACAAATGAGGAAGTTAGACTTTAGTTTGTTGTTCCGCTATGTGTTTAGAAATTCCATAGAGTACATTTGTTGGCTTACCAAAAAAAAAAAAAAACTTGGAAGTTTAGCCTTTTAGAATGAAATATTTGGTACTTTCAAATGATAACACTTAAATGAAATTGAATTAATCATACAGACATTAGAGTTTTCATCGCTCTTTTCCTCACTCTGGAGCATCAAATCATATTAGTTAGTTTTTGTCTATGGCATTATTCAAAGGGAAAGAGAAACATACCCAATGAATATGTGTATATCATATAAAATGTCTTGTTTAAGTAACTTTAAAAATTTTATAAAATAATAAAGGAAATTCCTTTATATATTCCCTTTTCCCATTTATTAAAGAAAAAACACAAACAACAACAAAATAATTTAAAAGTCCTTAATTCTTATAAAATAGTACAACTAAACATTTTAGATATGACGTTATAAACTTCAATGTAACTATTGCCTCAGTGACAAGGACATTGTACTTTTTCAGTTCAGGTCTTATAAATACAGATGTGAGAAGTTCCTCTATTCCACCCACTACACCTACTAGATGTGGTCCCATTTCCTTCTTAGAGCAGATGGGCCACTAGGGCATTGTGACATAGCCAAGGCAGCATTGGCAATGGGACTATGGAATAGAGTTACTCAAGCATAGATCCAACACAGTCCTGGAGCACTGATAGTTATTACTTTGCTGGGCTGTTAATGGTCAAAATGATCTATACCAAAGAAGTATGCCAGCTGTCGAGAAGGATGATGGACATTCCTTTCTTCATTGCAGACTGAGTGACCAGTGTTTATACCTGGGTGACTAAACAGTACTCCTTTGCTACATGTCTCTACTATTCCCTAGGAAGAAGATCTTCTCCCTTTTGAGTACCTTCTATTGTCAGTTCTCAAATTCCCAACTTCTGGAAATACTTCTTGAATAAGAAGTCTTTGTATCAGTCTCTAGAATTGCTCCATTGATCTTATTTGCCTAAGTATTCTAGAACTTACTATTTTGTTTTTCAATAATATATATTTATCGCTTCCCAAGTCCAAAGAAAGAATTAATAATAACTTCTAAACATGTCCTGTTCCCTGGAGTGTAGAGAAGGCTCAATATTCAAATTGTCCTCTGAAATGGGAGAAAGTCACTGCACTCTATATATCCAATAGAAAGAAGGGAAAGAAAAACAGAGAGTACTTTCCCTATCAAGGCAGTCTGCCATATTTATATTCAATATGAATGCCATATTCATTTAAGAGAAGCTTGTGAATGTGTGTTTGCAAATAATACAATGATGGTAAGGATTTCTATTTCACTTCAGAGATGATAAGCTACGTGCCATTACACAGGCCATTTTGTCTCATTGGACAAATTTCTCCAGATGTGAAATAGGGGAGTACAGCTTGCAAACCTCTGAAGTTCATGATTCTAGGGTCACAAAAAATTTTAAGTATGCAACTATTTCTACTCTTTCCATGGTGGCTTCTAAATGAAAACAGAAAAACAGAAAAATAGTTAAAAAAAAAAACCTTCTTAAAAGATAATCAGAAAATGTAAAGTCAAACTTTGCTATTAAAAAAGAAGAAAATGCAATTTATTCTGAAATGGACTATTTTCAGTATGTATGTGTACATATCTGTGTGTGCGTATGAGTGTGGGTGTGTGTGCATTTGTGTGTGTTAGTACTGACTCATGAATAATATTTTATATAAAGATATGACAATGGGTTTCTATTATAACTATAAACTTAAAGAATATACTTTCTTATAACTTGATGGCAAAAATGTCAATATTCAAGAACAGATATTCTTTGTGTAGTGAAGAATGAACACAAATGTAAATATTCAAAAGAATAGAGAGAAAATTCTCAAAGAGATGTTTGTACATTGATACTTATGGCAGCACTATTCACAATAACCAAGCAGTGGAAGCAACTTTCAATGAATGTCCATCAACAAATGGATATCTAAAAAAGAACAATGATGGAACATTTCTTAGCCTTAAAAAGGAAGAAAATGCTATCACATGCTATGATGTGAATGAATCTTGAAGACATTTGCTAAGTGAAATACTCCAGTCACAGAAAAGACAAATACTATATGATTCTACTTCAGTAACAGATCTAAAGTAGTAAAAGTCATGGAAATGACTTTTTTGTGTGTGATCCTAGAATGGCAGTTTCCAGGATGATTTTGCAAGTTTAAGCATGGAAGCAACAAGCATATGAGGTCATTTTTATAGGTCTGCCTGGTTTTAAGAATGTATAATTTATATCCCAAAGGCTAAATTTACAATATAAATTAGACAGAGTATAATTTATATTTCAATGAGTTTCTATTTCTGTGACCTTCTTACAGGCAAACTGGATTTTTTTCATCTTCATATTACTAATGCCTAGATTATGAAAAAATATTTTTGCAGAGTTGCTTTTTAAAAACTCTGTCTTTACATTGACTCATATAATATAAGGATTGACACCAGTTCTCTGAAAATTCTTCAGGAACACATCTCTATTAACATTCACTGTTTTAAAATTCTTCAGGAACACATCTCTATTAACATTCCCTGTTTTATTTCTAGAGACATCCATTCTAACCTTCTGACCATGTTGCATATCAAGAATTCTCCAGATGTGCTGTGCTGCCTTCTACCTTCTCCTTTGTCCATTCTAGCCTTAGTCAGGTGTACCTCTCTCTAGTGCCTCCTTTTCCTGCATATTTATTTTTTCAGAGTTCAGGTCTATCTTTTTTTTCTTTGATTAATTGTAGTCTGCCTACTTCCAAAACAAATGTGGCTACTATTTACATACTATTTGCATATTTGACTGATGTTCTATCATACCTTCCTTGTGCCTGACAATCATCAACAAAAACACTTTCCACGTAGTATTGGAACTGTGTTAAGTCCTTCACAGCCATTTTCTCACTTGAAGGTAGGTGCAGGTGTGTGTGTGCGTGTGTGTGTAGAAAGAATTTTTGCTTATTTTTTGTCTTACATTCTCCATTAGTTTATCATTATGGTCATGCATCATCTAACAAAAGGGATGTTCTGAGAAATTAGGTGGTAGGCAATTTTGCCTTTGTGTGAAAATCATAGCAGTATATTTGCACAAACTAAGAGAGCTACAACCTTCTTCACTAGATGATCTAATCTTAGGGAACTGTAGTAGGTAGTAGACCAAAATGTTACCCATGACTATATGTGGTCATTATAAATTATATAAGATACAAAGGACATTGAAAAATATCATTAACTACAGCTGTTTTGACAACAGAAGTAAAAAGAGACCAGAAATCTACTCAATAATTTAAATTATTTAAAAAACACACTAAACATCAACTTTTTGGAATTTTAGCTGACCACTTCAACTCCTTGCTTCAATTTATACCAATGACAGTCTCTGAAAATTTTTATACAGGTATTTTATTTCTTTCTAACAGTTTTTATATTCTCCTTACTAGTATTGAAATCTAAGTGAAAAAAAACATTGATAATATTTTGTTTATGAATACAAGTGGGTTGACTCTAATAAAAATATTCATTCATGCTTTGCTTCTCAGTGAGAAATGCCACCCCTAAAATATGCTGGCACTTGTTACTAATAATAACATAATTTTAAGAAATACAGGAAAACAATATACCTTCACTCACAAGAGTGTGAATTATTTATTTTTCTTAATAGAAAATGTAAAGTGCATCAATGTTCAGTTCTTGTGGAAAGCACTTTAATAGCATATTTTTTATGTAAAAATATCAAAAGTGCTTGTCATAAGAGACTGCAGGAATGAGTCTCCCTTTCTATAGATCATAGACAAAACTTTAATGTCTTTAAACAAATAAAGCAGTAAAAGATACATTATGATCAGCTTTCATTAATTTAGCTATTTCTTCTTTTTTAAAAAAGGGTTACATACCGCAGGTGTGGTGGTGCATGCTTGTAAACCCAGCGCTCAGGAGTCTGAAATAGGAGGATCATGCGTTCAAAGACAGCCTCTGCAATTGTGATGCACTAAGCAACTCAGTAGGACTCTATCTCTAAATAAAATACAAAATAGGGCTGGGGATGTGGTTCAGTGGTCAAGTGTCCCTGAATTCAATCCCTGATACCAAAAAGAAAAAGAAAAAAAAAAAGATTATGTTCACATATTGCTATAAGCAGTTAAATCTTGCTCTTCCCCACAGGAAAGCATCCTATCTAGGAAGGCTGTTTACATCATATAAGTGTACGTGAGAAACAAAAATAAGTATATTTCGTGGCCATTAAAGTCATAAATATATACTAAGAAGTTTTCTCTCTTGACCCTTTGGTCAGGAAATACTTCTGTTCACCACATGTTTAACATCTGGAAGTCACTCAAGATAATAACCACCATCAATTCATTGCTTATTCAGAGGAGACAGAATACAATGGAAGTAAGAAGGTAAATTCCGTATCTCCTTTGATGCTCATAGACTTAAATCTTATCGTGGCCTTTAAGCCAGTAAAAGGATTGAACTATCAATGAGTATGCTCTTTGTCTTAAAATAGTCTTCCCCGAAACATAAAAATACATGGCAAATGAAGTCTCTTGATTATTTCAGTTCACACAGGACATGAGTTTCTTTTTGACCCATGGCCTGGCCATAAACACAGGATGCATGTACTATTTATTCCTACAATTTGTGCTTTGTGTAAAGCACAAAGTTTCTCTCATAACGTCATTAACAGCCCCGTTCATTTCTAAGTACAGATGAAAAGAAAAAAAATAGAACATGATATAAAAGTTCAGCCATACTCTGTACTCAACAACCACCATTTCTTAACTGTGTTCCACAGATCTCTAAGGCATTTCCAAAGGGGTAAATCCAAAACTCTTCTCCAGCGGTTTCTTTCAAACAGAGTTTGGTAATAGTAACATGTTTGCTTCTATGAGTATTCTATAGATTCTATTGCATTTTAAATATTCATAGGAAAGAGGAAAAAAGATAAAAAAGGAACATGAATACTTTATAGAACCAAATGCTTTCTTTTAAAAAAAGTAGTCTATATCAGAAAACAAATTACTGGTTTAACAGGCAAAGATTATGCTAATCATGGCAATTATTTGGTGGATATGTAGTTTAGAATGAAATCCTTTGAAGGCAGAGCTTTCATGGGGTTCTGGCTGTTTTTCTCAGGGGCTGACATGGGTTTTAAGTATTGTCTTTTCTGACCTTTCCTCAAAAGATGTCACCACATTCCACATTACTACATTCCTAGCTATTCTGCTGGTGTTCCTTTCCTTCCTGCCACATTATTTGAGGAAGTGCTTATTGGGTATTTTCTGCCTAGTTTGGTGAAGTTATATTGTGATAAACATAATCCGATTTGAAATACAGAAAAATCTCAGTTTAAGTGCTATAAATTTTATCACACACTCAGATATCTCATGTTAATGAAGAATTGTCTAGTATGGACCCCTTGCCAAATGTGAAGTGTCCAAGTATTAAAAACTTAATTGGTCTTCCCTTCCAGAGTAAAATCAGGAATCAATGTTAGCTCCTTGATTTGCTGTGACAATAAGGTAAATTGACCTTCACTTTTTTAGTTAGTCACCGCCAAAGGTAAAGTGCATGTCAAAAATTTGGTGATTACCACCTAAGTATTGATGACTATCTGAGGACCAGGAATAGAAACGTTTTATTAAACTTGAGGGAAGTTAGTTAAAATGTGAATAGTGCTAGTAGATTGCCAGTTATGGCCTTAGCATTATAACATATAACAAAAGATAAAACTGATGGCAGGGTAGGTTGTACTCTTAAAAAATTTTATCCTCTTTTTCTTCACTTGAAAGTAGTGTAGCAGCTGGGTGTGGTAGTGAATGCCTGTAATCCCATCATCTCAGGAGGCTGAGGCAGGAGGATCAGAGTTCAAAGCCAGCCTCAGCATATTTTAACAAGTCACTAAGCACTCAGTGAGACCCTGTCTCTAAATAAAATACAAAATAGGGCCGAGGATGTGGCTCAGTGGTTGAGTGCCCCTGAGTTCAATCTCCAGTAACCCCCACCCTCCTGCCTAAAAAAAAAAGTAGAGTACCAGGGTGATGAGAAAAAGATACATTTTTAAAGTTAAAGTTACATGCTTGGTATATGGAACCTATTATAACTAACCAAAAATGTTCTTTTTTAAAAAAATATTTTCATAATACTTAACATTGTTAACATTTAAAAAAGTATAATAATGATAGTAGGATGGATTTGTTCCTGGGAATTGACTGAAACTTGCATTTGTGAGGGAGATAGTTCAGTGATACATTTGATTACATTATGGAATATAAAAGTGATGCTCTTATGCAACTCTTATAATTATAGTCTTCATTTATGTCCTGTAAAACATATTCAGATGCCTTTGGGAATTTAGAAACATTCTCTTTTCTGTGGCTTCTTCATGTAATTCCACATTTTAAAAGCTGTAACTAGAATTCTCTTATTTATCCCATTATTTACTAATCTGTACATGTTTTAAACCATTCAACTGGTATTTCTCTCAAATATTAGTCATGCTTTTTGGTTTTCTCATTTAGTTCTTATGTCTTTTTTTCATATTTATCACTATAATAAGCATTAGTTTATATGGTAGATAGAGTATTTAATTATATATTGCTGAAAACTAAGTTCTGGGTAAATTTTTTTTTACAAGTTCAGATGGGAGAAAACATTCTTCTAATTACAGAAAAATCTGGAAAGTCATATGTAGAATAGATACAGTTTTTTTATATATTGTAATAGAAAACTTCAGACATTGCAAGCTAGCAGCACTTACAAGCACTAGTGTAGCAACTAGAGGCCATCCTCTGTTTTCTGAAAGTCAGTGATCCCTATCAATAAGGGAGTACTAACACACTCCTCTGCCTCTCTTTTCTGGCTTGCTATATTCTGGTTCCATCTCATTTATTTCAAGCCCGGGAGTAAAGGCATTTCTTCTGTGATAAATTTTGGATCTCTTGCTATAATGGTACAGTTCTCTGGGATTTATTAAGTGCATGGAACTTGGATATGGTAAACTTGCTATTTTTGTTTGCTGATTTAATATTGAATGAGTGACTAGTGAGTGGGTGAGAAAGTGAGTGAGTGAGTGACCATCAGCTAAGAAACAAAGCAGCTCAAGAGAAGCAGCTGGGTCTTGATGATGTTATTTCATGTAACTTGCACAAGAGCTCTTAGCATCATTCTTTGAATCCAGTTATAAGTTCTTCGATAAATATTTGTTGAACATGATGTTCCTCAAAAGACTCAAGTTGTACACTCATGCTACAGTATTTATATTGTGAGGGAAAGCTCAGTCTCCTTGTAAAAGGGATAATCCTGTTTCACTACTGGATAAATAGATCATTATGCAGTGTTTCCAACAGCTTTTCTAGAAATGACCCCTTTGAGGTTCAAAAAGGAACCAAAAGTGATTAGATTTTACAAATGTTATGCCACTTCTTATTACATGTAGTATTCAATAAAAAGAAAATCCCATGAGACCATTCTGTTTACCCCATGGGTCTGATACCATAAAGTCTCATTCTTACGGCATCTACATTTTGGCATTTGTTTGTCAAAAGTGGGGTGGAGTTAAAAGTATTCTTTTTGCCAGTTTATGTGATGCCATAAAGCAGCATTTTTCATTTTTCAACACTTATTAGCTCAGCTCCCCAGCTGTGTAGCACCACGCCCTGGTGTGAAATTGAGAGGGAGAACTCTTGACAAGTTTATATTGGCTTAAATTTATAGGTTTTCTTTCAGATGGGGGAAGGGTTTTTTTTTTAAGGGCATTGTAATTTTGTGATTTTTGTGTTATAAAACCTCTATAACATTAACTAAAAGCTTATGGGGAATGGTTACCATTAAATCGTGTTGGGCTTTTCTAAAGAAATATTAACAGTTATGTAATTAGATGAAAACTGAAGCAAGAAGTTAATTGATTAATTAGTTAATGGGTTGATTGACCTAGGTAACCTAAGTTACCAGATTTTTATACTGCCAAATGTATAGCTGAGAACCTTGCATGAAATATACATTGAAAGGTGTCAGCCAATAGAGAAAATACAAGCTCAGTCTCCACTTAGATAGATTTTGATATAATCATGTAATTGCTTCAAACTCTATTTATTGTACTTTCTGAAGAGCAATTTATTTAAAAAAGGCAAAAGTAAATTGATTTCATAGAAGGTTTGATATGTCCAGAAAGAAATGGGTTAAACAATTACTGTAGCATGATGTAGCACACTGAAGAGAAATGATTGACTACAAGCTAAAAATTTGAAGATAAACAAATTTAATCCTTGGCTGAGTTTCTCCTTTGACACACACCCTAACATGTGACAAAAGGGGGAGATTCTTGAAGCATTTTTAATATTTGTCTTGAGCAAGACAGCACAAGTGAATTTTGAGAAAGCTCCTTGTATTTATGTTGTAAGAAAGGCTTATATAGCAACACCAAATCAGAATTTTTAGTTCCGTGCTTTATGTGGGAAGGTAGTGTGGAAGAAGAGGCTTTATAAGTCCTAAAACATGACTTGTAAAATAGGTCCCAATTCTCCCAGCCATAGAGGGAGAGGAGATTCATCCGTCAAGACTTGCCAAATGCCCAGGCTGGTACTGACAGTGAATAAGTACCTTCAAGAATTGTCAGAGCAAACTGGAAGCAAATTTAACTGGAAGCAAATTTAATTGGCTCAATGGCTTTGTTTGTACATGTACAATGCAAAGTAACAATTGTAAATCTTCTAAAATTATCTTGAAATCCCAGGGTCATCTTCAATTATTCACATTTTTAATCCATAAAATCATACTCTTAGTCCAGACAGAAAGCCAAGACACTGAGCATTTCAGTAGGCATTTTAAAAAGTACCAATATTAATTTTTAATGTCAAGTGAAATGATTGGAACATTTTTATAGAGCTCAGCGAAGCCCCAATTCTCTTTTAGCCATGGCTGTGAAATGCAAGGAAAGAGTAGCCACAGGCAGATGGGGTTGGTATGCAACCCTGACAGGAACGGACCTATTTTTGAGCAGAGCGATTGCATCTGGAAAGATCAAGAAATGATTTCACAGATAACACATGATACTTTATATGATAAAAGAGAATATGGATGATCTTTCAAATGAAAATCACATGGGCCAAAATTATATTATGCTCTTCTTATCCAGCCTTTAAGTCTGCAACTACTCAAATGTAGAAAGACACAAAAGACAGATTAGCATTTAGAAACTTCTATTAGATCAGAGACTTTTTTTATTTATTCATTTATACAAAGGAGTGACGCATTCATGTATATAACAAAATAGCTCTGGCAATATAGGAATAACTTTTAAAGAAGATATATAGCTGGGTTGAAAGGAACAAGAAGAAGAATCATTAGAAATCTTTTTCAATAGACCAGGATGATAAGAAAAAAAAGGCAGATTGGAAAAGTCAAGTTGGGACTCAGTTAGGAACTCTACTTAGATATGAGGTTTAGGAAATGGGTTAAAAATGACTGTTTCAAAGTGTTCTGGTGAAGCTATTAACAAACATAAATCAGTAAAGAATGGAGCAAGTCTAAAGATAATGAGTTCAACTTTTGGTGGACTGTTGAAGTTCCAGTGAAAATTGGGTGTTAGCTGGAAATTTGGGTTTTAAATTTAGATTGAAGATGTAAATAAGTTTTGAGAGTCATTAACGTAAGTGAATTGGATACAACTATGGGAATCAAAGGAATCATCTTGGGAGAAAAGTCACAGGAGAAGAATAAAGAACCTAGGAAACATTTTTTTTTTTTTAAAGACCCACATTTAAAGGCTGAGTCAAAAAAGAGAAATCAGTGCACCTCTCAGGAGCAATCATGGGAGTAGACAGACATAAAGGGGAACAACATGAAAGCAGAGGAGACCATTGTTCTGAGATGTGGATAAACAAGTGGTAGGTACTAAGACAGGTTGAAATGGAGCCATTGGATTTGGCAGGCAGGAGAGAGGTGACCTGCAAAGCTTTCCTGAGCAGTTTCCCTAAAGCAATGAGGTAGTTGCTGTGAATCAGAATCAGACGCAGTGGCTGAGTCAAAAAGCTAGTATGAAAAAGTCAAGAATGCAAAAAGAAAATGTAAAGGTGCTAAGCTTCACTGTCATCAAATGTTCACGGGGTGGGGTGGGTGCGAGGGGAAGAGAAGAAATAAAGAAAATACATATTGACTTGTTTTGGAGCTGACAAGACTGAAGGTCAACATGGGGTGGGGGTCATTGATCATAATGGTGAGATTATAGTACTGTATAGGCTACTCAGGGAGATATGGAAGTCAAGAAAGGGCAAATATAATAAATCATTTTACAAGAAAGGAAAAATAATGAGGGGTTAAAGCCTGTAGGTCTCCAATGGGGTTTCTGAGCCAATTTAGCAGGAATGAAGGAGTGAGAGGGATGGAAAGTCAGGAAGTTGCAATATAAAAAAGGACATTGAGAGTCAATTAAGTGGGATGTTAGTTTGCAGCAGTGTGAAAAGTTTCCCTGAGCAAAAGGAATCAAGCTGCTGGACCTTTAAGCACAGGAAAGGTTTTTAATGGTGGGGAAGAGGGAAGATATTCTGTGGCCAAAGTCAAAGAAAAAGTACAGCTGAAGGAGTAGTCATGAAACCCAGAATAGAGGAAGGTCTAACTAAAAAGGAAGCAGTGTGAATCCTGATATATTGGGAACCTCAGCTGTAGGAGGCAGTGTAAAATGGATAGATAGATTGAGCTAATTATGGAAAGGTTTGAAATGCTATTATAAGGATGAGAATTTTTATCTAGTGGATAACTAGGAGCCCTAACAAAATATTAAGCAGAGGCGCTCCATGAAGTAAGTGGTACATTTACCTGGACTGAAAGGATTGCAGAGAGGAGGAATCTATGCCCGTGGGTGGCATCAAAGAACTAGGTAGACAGGACACCCAAACTTTTTTGGAGCAGTGACATGAATGAAGGTAGTGTTAGTTATGAGATGACAGGATTTAATGGCAAATTAGAAACAGGGGAAATGCATAAGAAAGAATTCAAGTGGCTCTCATGAAACATCAGATACCAAGCCTTCTACTGAGGAATAGGAATAAAGTAAGAGGCAAAGTGTGGCACTGGGGAGACAAGGCGAGTTTGTGATTTGAAAAAAGTAAATTTCTCATGAAGCTACAATATGGCAAAAGCACATAAACAGCTGCTATCTTGTTTTCTTTGAGAAGACTGATGTGCAACAGAGCTGGACACTGCTGAAAGATTGTCAGTAGTAGGCATAGATCTGGCATGAAGAAATCAGAAAGAAGTTAGATGGCTCATCTGGTCATTTGGAGTAAAGACTTCTGGTCAACAGGCTCTGTTAATGATGGCTGGGTTCCAATTAAAAAGCCTTTAAGAGAGGATAATATGAAAAAGACCATTTAATCACACCTTGATTTTTTTTTTTTCAGTCACAGCTGCACACGGGTAGCAGGCACCATGCTGGGAACACTACCTTTGATTGCAAAGCATAAAATTTTTACAGGCTCTTTTTTTTCCCCTAATAAGTTAAAATTTAAGGTCTTTCCTATGTTGCACTTGGGTAATAATCCAGCAGAAAATATCCAAAAGTGCATAAATGGGCCCAGTTAAAATATTTTTTTTTAAAATCATTTTTGATGGTTCCTAGTAGTTACTAAGGTTGTGGAAAAATGTAGATTAATGAATACTTTAAATGAAATTTACTGTGTAATAGATTTAAAACTGAGCTAGATAGATCAGTAGTAACTAAGAGTAATGAAAATAATTCTTGAAATGGTTGTTTCATGGCAGAAACTTGACAGTCTTTAATTATATTTTTGGAATTTTTTTTTCTAAAATATTTCCTTCAACTTTATTTTTATAGAAATAGAATGAGTCTTTTAACAACATGCTGTTTTATAATTACATGGAAGTATGCTACACAGTGGGGGAAAAGCATCTTAACAGTAAGTAGATTTTGCTTTAATTATTGGACCATCAAAAATGAGAATAAATATTGCCAGTGATGGTGTGTGTTTCCCCATGTAGAGTGTGATTCACAGATTTTTTTATTCCCCATGTAGACAATTATCTACCAAATTTTTACTTTAGTACTATATTTAGTATCTCTGGTTCTTCAATGGATTCTTAAGTCATAGAAATACTTTTTTCCCTCACTTTTTATGGAATAAGCAGCAGCAGTGTGTATTAGTTTCTTAGGGCTACCTTAACAAATTACCAAAAATCAGGTGGCTTAAAAAGACAAATAATTAATTTTTCATAGTTTTAGAGGTTGAAAATCTAGAAGCAAAGTTTTAGCAGGGCTGCCTTGCCTCACAAAGCTCAAGGGAAGAATTCATTCTCACTTTTTCCACCTTTTGGAGGCTCCTGACCATTCGTGATGTTCTTGGTTTATAATTGTCACTTGGGTCTCTGCCTCTGTCTTCACATGGTGTTCTCTATTTTTCTATGTCTCCATGTCCTAATCTCTCTGTCGCTCCTCTCCTAAGGACACCGGTCACTGGATTTAGTGCTCACCCTAATTCCAGGATAATTCCAACTTAAAATTCTGAACTAATAACATCTGCAAAGATACCCTTTCCAAATAAAGTAGCATTCTAAAGTCCTGGGTAGACATAAATTCGGGGGGGATAATATTCAATCGAATACAAGTAGTAATGATGATGTCTCAGCCTGTATTATTTTACATTTTGAAAACTGCTAGCCAGACCAGCTGCAGAGGGAAAGGCCTACTGGGAACAAATGGCCAAAAATATAGAGGCCTCAGGATATAACACAGGAAGTGGTCTGGCAGTGGAGCTGTCCTTCAGGCTCTGTGTGTTCCATGGAGGATTTACTGGATGGACTCACAGTAAGATCCTTGGCCCTGTATAAGTCTCCAACGTCCCCCCCCCCCTTTTTTTTCTGTAAATTAGAACATAATAAGCAAATTCTACCTTAATAGCCAGACCTAATTTACCACATTAGGACCAAAGAAGGGATAAAGTTAGTGCGGCACTTGAAGCAAATCAGTTTAGCTTTCCATTCAAATGCTATCATTTATTTATTAAGAAATATTGTGAATAGCACTTTACACTTGTATAATATGAGTTTTCTCATTGAGCCTCACATAGACCAGTAAAAGTAGACAGGTGAACTGGGATTCAAACACTCATGAAAAAAAAAAAAACATATGGCTTATCAGTGAGTTCAGTAAGTATTTTGTGAACATATGTTTGGTTCTGGGGTCTGGCTGGGAGATCCCTGATCCAGAAATAGAGTCAAGGTTTTGCTGACCATTGAGCCAGTGGCTGTTGATTATCTCACACACCATATGCGATATGGCCATGAAGTGGGGCTCTGGGATTGGAATTTCAGGTTTTCCATTTAGCTCTCTGAGCTCCAGATATTTCATATACAGGTTGGGAATAATAATAGTAACTACTTTATATACTTGTGGGAAAGATTAAATCATTTTATGTAAGTAAGGCACTGAGAACAGTTCCTGGAACACAGCAAGTGTTCAGTAATATTAAATTATTTTTGCTACTATACCCAAGGTATTTTAATTGAATAAGAGCATATATGACCCCTAACCTCTGGGAGAGGATTATTATTTTTTAATATTAACATATTTGTATAATGTTTATAATGTATAGGCATCTTCATACAATCCTTTAACAACCCTTTCAATTTACTCAATACAGTTTTAGGCTGTAAAATTGGAGTTGAGAGAAGTTAAGTGAATTGTTTAATTATACAAAGTGGCATCATTGTGGACTCAAATCTACGATTTCTGTCCTGTAGGCTATGACTTATGTCTTAGAGGAGAGGGAAAATAATTGGTGGACTTACAGAAACTTTAGTCCAGGTTACAGTGATATGAAGAATTGAACTGAGAAACACACATGCAAAAAAAAATATATATATATATATATTATATATTCTGATTTTGAAGTCAGGAAACTTGCATTTTAGCTTTTTCTCTTTTTTTTTTGCCATTGGAGCTGGAAAATGATCATTCTTTTGGGAAGTCAATTGACTCTTAATGAGATAAATCCTCACTCCTCAAATCCATGTGATGTGTTCCAAGTGGTAGAGCTCTGGGTTGTAACATGCAAATCCTTCCTTCACTTGCTGAGTTTGTCTTTTCTGGAAATATGCAGAGTCTGGCTCGTGGAAGAAATGTGTTTGTATAATGTGCCGGTTGCCATGTGTTTGGGAGATGTTCCCATATGCTGTTGTTGATGCAACAAAGATGGGGCTTTTAAATGTTGATACTATGAAAATGTAATGTGATTGGACTTGGACAGGTGCCTGAAACAGACCACCCATCATATTTATTTTGCTGCCAAACAGGTCAAACAATTTCACTTGAAGGGCTTTGAACTTTCTTGATAGTGAATAATTCACATTTCATTTTAAATGCATACTGAGTTATACTGAAATATTCCTCTTGGAAACTACTTTTGGGTGCTTTTAAAATGTTTTAGGAGGGTCTCGCTATGTTGCTTAGCCAAGCTGTAACTCTTGATTCTCTTTCCTCAGCCTCTCTCCAATAGATGGAATTACAAGGGTGTGCTACCGAACCTAGCTTGGTACATATTTTTTCAAAGACCTTTTTCCTCCATTTTTTTGATTTTGGGATTTACACTGAAAAAAAAAAAAAACAACTCTACCTTGTTGTTAATCAGTGTTCAAAAGCCATCTCTCAAAAGAACAATCTATTTTATATATTTTCCTGGTGACTGGAAATGCCTCATTTCCCTAGTTCATGCCCTGCTAGATGCTCTTCCATATCTCTTGCAGGATATTCCCTCTCTGGAGACCAACACTGTATATGACATAAAGAAGGCACTCCAGCAATGCTTGATAAAGTATGGGCCCATCTAGGTAATACGAGTCAATCTGGGTCTTAGCTCCTTTATTCTTTATTAAATGATCTGTTTCCCTGACTATTGAGGTCAGAGTTTCTGTTCTGAGAGTTCAGATTTTATTGAGATAAAGCAGAGCAATGGGAAGCTGCCTCAGAAGGACATATTTGATATTATTTCCCTCTTGTTGCTATTATGGTGTCAAGCGGAACTATTATGTCAAGTCAGATTTTTATTTCAATAAACATCTGTAGAACTCACTTTTTTTGTGTGTATATTTATTATAAAGAAGAGTGAGTTTCACTGGGTGTAGTGGACGCACCTGTAATTCTAGTGACTCAGGAGGCTGAGGCAGTAGGATTGTAAGTTTGAGGTCAGATTGGAAAACTTAGCAAGAGCCTTTCTCAAAATTAAAGATCAAATAAAAAAGGCTAGAGGTATAACTCAGTAGTAGAGTACCCCTGGGTTCAATTCCCCCATAGCACACACAAACATACACACACACACAAAAAGAATAATTTATTTCACTGTGGCATATTCAAATATGTAATATTTTTATCATGTCCACCTCCATTCCCTTTCTTACCCTCCCTTCCCATTCTCCATGACTCTCTCTCTTTTCTTTACTAGTCTCCATTCTACTTTCATGTTGTATTTTTTTTTCTAGATGAGAGAAAACATGCAATACTTCTGATTCTAGCTTATTTAACTTAACAGGATCTCCACTTTCATTCATTTTCCTTCTAATGACTTGATTTCATTCTTTTCTATAACTGAATAATACTCTATAGCATATAGATACCACATTCTCTTTATCTCCATTTATCTGTTTATGGGCACCTAAGCTAATTCCATAACTTGGCCATTGTGAATTGTGCCTCAATGAGTATATATGGGGGCAGGTATTCATATGGTATGCTGTGTTAGTCAGCTTTCTAGCACTATAAGAAATACCTGAGAAAATTAACTTAAAAGAGAAAGGGCTTATTTTGGCTCACAAGTTTGGAAATTTTCAGTCTGTGATTTGTTGACCCCTTTTGTGCCTGTGATGAGGTAGCACAATATGGCAGGAGTGCATGCCAGAACAAAACTGCTGACTGCATTGCCAGGAAGCAGAAAAAACAAAAAACAAACAAAAAAAACCAAAAAAACCCCCAAACAACAACAACAACAACAACAAAAAGAAGCAGGAATTGGAGGGTACTAGGGTCCCAGTATTCCCTTCAAAGACACATGCCCAATCAACTAAAGACTTTCATATTGGTCCCATCTTTTAAAGGCTCTATTGCCTCCCAATAGCATCTCCCTGGGGACCAAATCTTCAACACACAGACATTTGGGGGAACATTTAAGATCGAAACTATAGCAGCTATCCTGTCCATAGCAGCTATTTTGGAGACAAAAAAAAAAAAAGGTAAATAGACTCAGCCCTTTGTATTCAGAGAAGACTAATTTAAAAAGTGTCTGTTAGCCTCACCCTAGCTATACCCCAAGCCTAAGAGAATGACCTTCCCCAATGCCCAATAAATTGTATTTCACCACCCCTAGGCTAGTGAAACTGACTTGGTCTAAAGTCTGTATCACCATATTCCTTTCATTTTGATAAATCACATATAACATGGGCCAGCATCAAGACATACAGGAAATTCCAGTTGATCGCAGGGGAGAATATATCAATTTGTACTTCCTTAAAATTACATTTTTTAAAAAAATTTATGCTCCACATAAGAGGAATCTTCCACTTTTCTTATAAATCTATTCCTTTGCCTAAGCCTTCCTATGACTCTCAGACTTCTATTCCCCTGCACTGAGAACCCCAATTCCCTGAGTGACTGCTCATACTAAGATTTTCCAGGGCCACCAGCTCCAAAAAGTACTTCTGTGACTGGGGTGTGGAGAGGTGGGAGGAAGGGAGCAGAGGTGGTTCAGGAAAAGGCAATCAGATCATTTCCTCACAATTGCTTTTAGTAACTCACAGTTACAGAAGCATGTCATTAATTTCTCAGTTGGAAGTTTTTTTTATGGCAATACAATGATCTCTTTCTCCCTTGAACTTTCTCAAGGTTTGTTATTTACCATCTTTTGTTGGGGGATAGGTTAGCCTAGTGGTTGAACATGTGGACTTTAGAACCACACTGCCTGGATTTCAACCCAAGCTCTACCACTTACTAATTGTGAGTTACCCTTCTTATGCCTCTGTTTTCTTATCTCTAAAATATGCCTTCTAATAGTACTTAATAAATAGGGATTAATATGAGGATTAAGTAACCTAACTATGTATTTATAAATCTGTAAAACAAAAGGTGGAATGTCCTAAGTACTCAAGACACATGGCTCTTATTATTCACTATTTCCAAATAGTCCTTAATCCTTCACGATTACAGTAAGATTTCTACTGTAAAAACCCCACAAATATGCAGCATTAAGTAAGTATACAGATGGGATCCTCAACAAAACTCAGAAGCAAAGGGAAATTTTAAGTCACAAGAATCTCTTGGTGAGCTGATTAATAAATGGAAGATTTGATAGGTTTGAAGCAGGGCCCAACAGAGTGTATTATAAACAAGATCTCAAATGAGCAAATGATGCAAACAGTCCACAGATCATGTTTTGAGAAAGATCTCGAAATCTCACATTTTGGCAGTTTGGTAAGGTAATATACTCCTCTTGCTCATTTATTCATTCACTTAATTGATCAATCAGTATGTGCTTTGAGCATTTGCTACATGCAAGAAATCATGCTTGAGTCTTTGGAAAGTCCATAATGAATTAAATACTGTCCTTTTTTTATCAAGAAACCCAAAATATAGGTAGGAAATAATATATGCTTTAATTTTTTAATGGAAAAAAATTAAAGACATTCCATATTCTTTTAGCTGAGCAGTGGGATTAGAGGGAAAAACTTGATCATTATGTTGGGTAAACATAAGAACTGATTCCCTGAACTCACAAGGGTCATATCCAAGAATCTTAAGAAAATGAACCATGATATTTTAAGAAAATGGGTCTTGAATAGACCATAACATCTAAAATATTTTCTATAGAAGAAATGTGAGGGCATAACTAAGGAAGTTTAGAAGAAAACTGATGAGTTAGCTCTCAATTAGGTTAACTATTTTTTTTTTTACTTTGACAGCTGGGCCTTTATTTACTCCCAATGTATAACCATTAAGAACTTTTCCAACCACACACTGTGGCACATGGCTGTAATCCCAGCAACTCAAGAGGCTAAAGCAGGAGGATTGCAAGTTCTGCAAGTTCATGACTAGCCTTGGAGACTTACTGAGAACCTGTCTGAAAATAAAAAAAAATAAATAAAAAGGCTGAGAATACAGCTCAGTAGTAAAGCACCACTGGGTATAATCCCCAGTACAAAAAAAAAAAAAAAAAAAGAAAAATAATTTTCAGTTTTCTTTCTTTGTGGCATAAGCTATTCTTTCCCCAAACCCATTACCAGAAACAAAAGAGCATTGCATCAAACATGCACCCTAGTTATGTATGGTAAAACAGAGCTATTCCTCATCATTATAAGAATTAAAATAGAATAAAATTAAATTTTTTTCTTCTGATATTAGACTTCTCTTTGCTTACAACCTGTCTAGTTGCAAGTCTCTGTGAAAGTAAATTTACTATTTCTAACAAGCAAGAGTAAAAAGTTAAAACTGGCATTTTTTTTTTTTTTGAGCAGGGACCTCAGGCAATATCTATAACCATAAAACTTGAAATGGAAATTCAGAGACATAGGCAAGTGCAAGCACCCTAGTGGTAGCAGGAGGTGTCTCAGATCCAGGTTTAGGATTTTTTTTTTGACAGATTTTTCAGCCATTCATCCTTATTTGTAGAACAAAATGAAAGGTGTTTGGGGCATTTACATGTAAAATGTTTGTATTCCTGATTGAATATTAATTGTATTAGACAATACATCTTTGAAATAAATTTTTAGAAGAGTTTAAAAATAAATAAGGTATGGAAGAAGTCTTAGAAATTTCTTTTTCTCCCCTTTTGGAGTAAGACCACTGAGAAGTTTATTTTATTAAGTCAATGATTTACGTAAACAGGGAAATTAAAAGTTCTTAATGATTAAAGAAAAGGGTAAAATCCTTCCATCCCTAGTGTCTTATTTTCTAAAACATTTTATTTAGTCCAGGAATGTTTATGACATGAGGGCTTGAAATCCATTTCTGCACAGTTTTCTTTCACTGTAACTTTTCCCTAATGTTATTCCATCCTAGTTTGATAAGAGTAGGACCTTCATTTGTGAAATGCAGAAGGTAGATTTTATGCTCTGGATCTAAAAGTACATTTCCCGCCCTCGACATACCACACATATCTGTTTCATCTCTCTTTAATTCCTGAGAGAGTTGATGAAAGAGAGCTGTTTTTCTCCTTAGGAATTTCCTTTGGATTATTCTTATTTCAGTATACTAATCCTCTGTTTTTAAGTTTCTTCTACAGAAATTACATATATCTCAAAGCCAGAGGATTTTTATTTCTAATTTGCAATGGGTTGCAGAAAAAAGGAATGCTTTTAGGCCTAAGATCTTGTTTCCCAAGAAGTCCTCAGAAGTAACAGGGAAAGTTCGTAGTTTGGTAAGGAAGGAGGTGGTGGAGGTGGGTGGAGACAAGAGTAGAGATCAGTTTAAGCAGATTATCTCTGATGTTTTACAGGGTGTTAAAGGTCTTTATAAATACAAACCACAGGGAAACAGGTATCTGACAGCTGTTGGAAGAATGCCTGTGAGGAAGATACAGGAAAGGTGTGGCTGCTAATGTGCAAAAAAAAAAAAAAAAAAAAAAAAAAAAAAAAAAAGATGTCATCAATTTTAATGAGAAAAATAAAGCCCCATGGGATGATAGCAGAGAGCAACTAGCTGGTGTTCATAATGTTGGGACTAACATCAGATCTTTAGTGGCTGTTCTTCCAAGTTGACAGAGAAGGAAATAGATGGGTCCCACACTTCATCAAAGATGCTAAGTTTAGACTAGATACTTAAGGAATAATTGCCTTGTGAAAATAGTCATTAAATAATTTTCTACTTGTTCGTTCATACCTGAGACAGTCAGGTAATACTTTTTATTTCTTTCTCTTGCTCTCTACATAAACAAACAAACTGTAGTTGGTAGGTCCTGAGAGAGATGACTGAATTACACTGCTTACTTCTCTTCATTTACCACAGGGAGAGAAAGCCTTTCTTTCAGAATCCCTGGATGAGCAGGCTTATGGCAGACACAGCACTTACCTCAACTTGCAAAAACAAATAGAACTGACAGGGTGTCATCTAGCCCTTACTTCAACAAGTTCTGTACCATCAAAGGCTTATATCCTCTAAAATAAAAGTGACAAGAAAGAGAGGGAGGTATCAGAATAATTCCTCCCAGCTGCAAGATTTAGAGCAAGGAGCCGTCAAAGGCAAAGTGTGCCTGATCCAGTTAAGAACCCTCTCATTCTTTATGGAATTTGAGTATTAAATGAATCCCTGAGATTTTCTGGGTTCAGATTCCAGTTGTTTACTAACTCAAATAAAAGAGCCCACAAAAAAAAAAAAAATCAAACTGTTCATAAGGCTTTGTGCCTCAAATCATTCTTACAAAACATGTTGATGAGTTAAGTATAAATGAATCAGAAACATACGGTTCAAATTTCTGTGGAAATCCACAGGGTATATTAAGGGAATTAAAAGGAAATGTGTTAGGCCAAACATATTTAAGAATTTTACCAAACCAAAATCCACCAAAATAGTTTAACATTTTCTGGTGAGTCTGTTCCAATGCATTCTTCTTTAATAGTGTGTTTTCACAATTGCCTTAAACTTACATTTTTATACGATATGACAGATCCACAAATAATTGTAATGTATTAAAATGAAGTTACCAAGTAATCAAATTTATCACAGCTAATGATGCTACCTCTAGACATAATTCAAACATATTAAAAATCCTAGGAAATTTGGACCAGTTTCAAAGAAGTAGAATTTTGAAGTGGTGAAGTTGAAGTCATACAATATATTGGATTTAAATCATTTTGAATGCATGGATTCTTTTAATTCATTTATCAATATTTAAACTTGTTTAAGTCACTGTCTCCAGGTGTTTTGGGGGGGCAGACATATTTTAAAATATAAATAAATCAGATGTGAATTATGCCTTCAAGGAATATACCAAACTCTAATTTAGCCTATGCTAAATTATCATACACTCAGAGATATTTTAATTTTTACTAGACTGTTTAATTATAAGCAATATTATAGGATTTCTTTTAAAGTGAGTTTCCTAAAAGGAGAAGAGTCTATTCTCCCAAGAAGCATGTACAGAAAGTGAAATAAATTTTTATAGTACTTCTCTAACAGTATATTTCAGAAAATAACTGTTTCTCGCTGTAAAAATAGATGTGAATTATCTCTATATGAAATTCTTCAAGATAACCTGACTTTTTTTTTTTTTTTTTTTTTTTTACTATTAGTCCTACAAGTGAAAGAGAAGATTGGGTTAATTAAATTCTGTTTTTGTTATTGGTAGTTTAGAATTCTCAAGTGACTACTTCTAATTTCATTAAAGAATATTATGCAAAAGAGAAGCACAATGAAGAGAGGGGAATTTAGCTTCTTATCTGTTTTCTCAAAGCAATATAAAACCTTTCAGAATCAGAGTTCTTGTAGGTGAAGAAAAGAAGGAGGAAGTCTGCACTTTAGGTATCAAAGTAATACATGATAACTCTAAGAAGGTCTCAATAAGCTGTATTTATGATTTCAATTCATAAAGGTTTATGAATGGTGCATACACTGAGGCACTGACATTGATACACAAATGCAGTTGTCCTTGAAGGATTTTTTTTTTCTCACCTTATCTTTTTTGGAAAAGGCAATATCCTGAAATGACAATATCCATGAAGCAATGGCCCTTGAAAAGGGCAACCCCTAGGATTGAAGTCCTTTGGGGGCTGTGGTAATTAGGGTCTCTTCCCACAATGGGCCCTGGGAGGGCAACCCCTTCCCTGAGAGAACCAAGGCCTGGGGCAGCATCACCACTACAAAGAGCCTTGGTGTGAGTAGGACAAAGTACACAGGGTGTTTTCCTAACAAGTCCAGAAGGCAGATAATTGAGTCAAAGAGGATTATTCTTCCACCTGAACATCTCAAAGAGTTTACCATGCTAGTTTTTGGACTTGTTTGAGCCTCTCCTTTCTTTCTTATTTCTCCCTTTTGGAATGGGAAGGTTTATCTTATGCCTCTCCCACCATTGCATTTTGGAAGCAGATAACTTGTTTGGTTTCACAGGTTCACAGCTGAAGAGGAATTTTGCTTCAAGATGAATCCTACTGAAACAGGAACAGGAATTGGGGGATACAGAAAATGAAAGACTGAGTCTCAGAAAAGAAGTGCCCAGGAACCATTGGAATGCAGAAAATGCCCGTGAACTTTTGAAATGCAAAACAGGCATTCCAGAGCAACCCAGCCCAAGTCCTTAGCCTGGGCCCTTGGCCTGTGCCTTTGACCCATGCAAAAAAGTAACATGATGGCAATGCACAAGGTTTAGAAAAACTGACCACAAAGCTGTACCACTCTTCCCTGACTCCTCCCCAATCCATGGAAATCTCATACTTATGGCTAGCAGCTTGAAGAATGGTGGGCGAACAACTCTGGTCTTGTGGCAGCTTTAAAGAGTGAACAGGTGGATGTCAGAGCTCCCAATCTGTGGAAAGAATAAAATTATACACTGTTTTTGTTTACTTGTTTGTTTTGTCATTACTTCTGTGTGCATAAATACGAAGTGGCTCATTTGGGGGTCTTTTGGAGATAATGTTTAGAGGTGATTGGGTGCTATTAAAGATATATCAGAAACTAGGAGCTCTCTGGAGAACATAAATAACTCAGATTCTAGCTTGTCTCTCATCAGTAGCTAGGATCTCGCTAGTGAGTATGAGCAATATCAAGAGCTGAACCTTCAAGGAATTTTGAAAGTTCAGCTCTTAAAAAGAGTTTGTATTTACCTCCAATACAATAAGCTATTGCACAAGCAATTGCTTTTTTACTGTCTTTTAAAGTTACTAACTTTGAAAGTCTACTTCACTTGATGGGAATAATTTTTAGCTTCAAATTAATGAAGATAAATTTAGTGAGTGACTATTCACTTCAGTTAAGCTGTGAAAATTAATTAATGAGAGTTAGTGACTGTACATGCTCTGCTTTGTGCACCAGAGGCATCTGTCACCTCTCCCTCCCCTAGACATGTACTTTCTCACACGACTATGTATTTACATCTCTGCTGGCAATGTCCTCCTCCAATTACTGCCTAAGTGAATTCCTCCTCATCTTTCAGATAGATCTTTCCTAATCCTCCTTCCTAGCACCCAGTTCTCCTCTGCTCCTGTGTGTGTGTGTATGTGTGTGTGTGTTCTCATAGTTTTTTCCTAGCCTTAGATATTTATGTGGTGGATGCTATACAACAATGGTTGAGACTGTGGCACAGGAAGGCCTAGACTCAAATCAAAACAGCAGGCTTTGCGATCTTGGACAAGTCACTCAAATCTTGAGGCCTTTGTGTTCTTACTTATAAGATGATGGTGATTTACCTTATATGCTTTTTATAAGGAATAAAAAGTTAATATATGCAAAGAACTTAGATTTATCTAAGTATTTTCTTGTATCAGTTGCATGCACTGATTTTATAAGATGATATTTGTATGGTATATATTTATAGCATAAATTGTTGGCATAAATATTGTTAATAAAGAGGAAACTTGTCAATACATAATTAATATTTTAGAAAGTTAACTCAAATCATACAAGTTTAAAAAGACATACTTTGATACTATCCATATTAAACAAATTAACCGGAACACTGCCAGATCTTTATTATATACTGCCTTACTCCTGTTTTGATTTTTAAATTTCCAGCCTTACTTTAGAAAAATAATGTTTACTTCTGTTTTGAATCTTTACTAATTAAACCTGGCATAAGAAACCTAAGCAAGCTTAAATATTAACTAATTTTGTCTTTATTTCCTCTAAAACATGTGGAATATGTTTGCTTTATTATTTTAAAGGTTTGGTTTATTGATCCTTTTATATGATCTTTACTACAAAAGGTTTTGATGCAATGGAACAGTCTGCTATAAATCTCGTAATAATAATGATATATTATTAAGACCTCGTGTACATTTTCCCTTATCAGTTGCCAGCCATTCCACTGGGGCTTTAATTTTTACCATCCCACTTTCAAAAATTTCCCAGTTATTCCAGGATGTGGGTTCCCAGTGCTCCCTGGCTCTGCAATTGGTGTACTTTCTCAGGAAGTAGCAATCATTGCTGTTATTATTTGTGTCAGTTCTTCTCCCCTAATACTAATATAAAATACTACATTTCTAATTAGTATTTTGTCAGCAGAACAGCTTTTACCTTTGTTGCTTTATTCTGAGAATGTACTCGAAGAGCCCATTATTTCTAGCTGAAATACTTTCCTGTGGGTTGGCATTTAATCCTCTCATTTATTGTGAAAGCTAAAATCCCTTACCTTGCTTCTATTTATTTTTACATATGGCACCTCTAAGTCCTCTGTATGTGGTTTCTTTAGGTTTTTTGAAGACTTTCTGCATATAAAAATTTTATATCCCTTTTCCCACTTTAGTGTAGTAGCCTATATAATTCTTTCTCTGGTTGGTCTTAACTTGAAATATTTTCAATTACTGGATCTTGAGCAGCTTCTGAAATATATTTCATCTTCCCATAAGCCTTCAGAACACTAAATCAGGGTGACTTTTTCTTTCAAATTCAGTCCCCTCATTTTTCCTATCATATTCTGAGTTGCCTACTGAATTCATATGTACTTTATGTATATATTTATTTTAAAAATTAGATAAGATACATTTATCTTTCTTTCTTCTTTTTATTATAGTTTCTTGGCCTCACATATTTTTTTAACATAATGTAAAACTGAGCTTCTGAAATTAAGAATCTTGCATTTACTCAATATAGCTGCTGCCCATAGCTTTCTGAAATGTCTTTTCATGGAACAAAAAGAAGTAGTCTAATCTCTTATTCCAAAGCTATTTTTAAGTGAAGAAAAAGATACAATAACATGATAAGAGGAAATATCATCTCTTTATGAGGACATTGGGAAGACAATGAGCACAGAAAGTAATATGGAAGATCAGATAGATCAGACAGGGTCAGTGAAAGCAGATAATCAAGTAGGAATATACTATTTAAAGAGCTTAAAAATACAGAAAAGATACTTGCATCTCATTAAAAAGATCTCTATTTCAACAAGCAAACAAAGCAACAAACACAACAATAAAACCATTTTCTTTCTGTAAGAAAACCAACATCCTCTCTCTGCATCAGTTATAGAGGTTACTATTACAATATTTTCACTCCTATAAAAATCACAAGGCATCAATTCTTCCACTCTCTTCCTCTGCCATTTTAGCATCAGTTATCTATAGTCGTATACACATTATTTCATGTAATCTTCAAATCTTCAAACTAGAGATTATCTCCCATTTTTCAGATTAGGAAATCAAGAGATTAATTTCCCAAGATGATTTAGCTAGAATCTGGCCTGGGAGAAATACTAAGATATACATATTACATATACCTTCTAACTTTTTCCCTGCCACAAAAACATTTTTTAAGTAGAAAATTTTCTAAAAATTCAGAGAGATAGAAACTCCAAACTGATACAGCTTACAAATATTAGCTGTAGTTTAGTGGCTTCAGTAATATTTAAAGGTTTGGGGTTCCAAAAAGTTGCTTTTTGTAAACTTATTGACAATAATACATGAATTAACATTAATAAAGGATATCAAGCATTGTGAGAGTCACCAGGCCAATGATTCCTCAGTAAATAGCAAGAGTGGTGGCCCAGAGATTGTATTTCAACTATTTTTTCATCTTGTTACTATTACTGGGTATATTAACTGATGCCACCCAGTAGGTATATTAAATTCAATTTGAGCTTGAGGCTGTCTCCAGGTTTGAGTCCTTAAATGATATGTTGATCAGCTTTCCATCACTATGACCAAAGTACCTGAAAAGAACAACTGATAAGTGGAATGAGTTATTTTGACTCAGTTTCACAGGTTCAATCCATGGTCAGCTGGCTGTAAGGCAGAAACAACATGGTGGAAAACTGGTCAACTCATGGCACCTGAGAAATGGAAAGAGAAAGAGAGGAGCCAGGGACAAGATACATTCCCCCTGTGCAAATGCAGCCATACTCACCTGCCTAAATTTATCACCAAGTAGTCCATTCAAATTATTAATCCATCAAATTTATCAATCCACTGGTTAGGTCAGAGCCCTCATGATACAGTCATTTTCTAAGAACCTCACTTTGAATCTTGATGCATTGGAGACTATGCTGTTAACATATGAATTTGATGGGGGCTGGGGATGGGAGACAACCCAGATCCACACCATAATACATGGCAGATTGCAGCCTGACTTGGTAAATGGATTAATTGAAATCCTTATTTAGCAATATACTTTTGTAACGAGTGGTTACCTCTTAGTCAATTAAAGAGCCTCAGTCACTCACAGGAGCCACCTGATTCAAATAAGGCAAAACCACTATAACCACTTTAGCTGTCTTTGTACATCACTCTTGTTTCTGTCTATAGATGTCATCTAATCATCTTGCTGGTTCTTTCAATATTCTCTGATTTTGAGGAATGCCCAAATCTATAATCATGAGTAAATGGCAGCTAAGATCTTTAAATTTGTTGTAATTTTGTGTTTTGCCAGTTTTGGCACCCAATGTCAAAGGCCCTAAAGACATTGCTGGTGACCTAAGTCAGCTTGAGGAGTGCAAGAAAGGCCCCCTCCCTGTCTTCCCCACAGAGCTCCTCTCCCAGGGCAGTAGATAAATCCCTCTTGGGTGGGACTCTGCTTTTTTTTGCACAAAGCCTATGATCTTTTTGGCTTCAGAATCCAGGATTGTTTTGTTCTGTATGAGTATATACACTTTGGGATTTTCAGTGGCTGATAAATCACAGCAGAAACAGAACTGCAAGGAAGGCTCAGGTGTATGGATCACACAGAACCTGGGAAATCACTGACAGATTGGTCAAGAGCACCTCAGAGCCAAAGCCACACCTGGATTGGTGGGCACAGTTCAGTCACTTACGAATTTTTAGAGCAACTATCACAAAACACTAAGATCAGTGAGAGGAAAAACCAGACACTCAACTGGGTGGGCAGTGCTCACCAGTCTCAAAAAAATGTCTTAAATTATGAGGCACACTGTGAGCATTATATAACCAAACCCTACGCTTTTATTTTGGTTTTGAGAGACCCAGGATACAATGTAAAAATGAGATCCTTAATTTTTAAAAGACCTAAATTGTCTGTTTTCTAGGTTTGCCTGCCTTTTACACATGTAGATAGTCCTTGGCTTACCATGGTTTGATTTAAGATTTTTTACTTTATAATGGTGAGAAAATAATATGCATTCAATAAAAGCCATATTTTGAATTATTTTGAATTTTGATCTTTCTCAGGCCAACAATTAGCCATACTATATTCTCTTCAGATGCTGGACAGGCAGCAAGCTGCAACTCCCAATTAGCCATGTTCTCTCATATGCAGAGAAAAAAAAGGTGGGTATGGACTTCCTAAAAATTAAAGTGAGGTTAGTAGAGGAAAGAGACCAAGGAATGGGAGACAGGGAGGGAGATAGGAAATGCTGGAGAGTGATATTGGCCAAATTATATTGTTATATTATGTGCATGTATGAATATGTAATAACAAATTCCATCATGTACAGCTATAATGCATTAATAAAAAATGTGGAAAGAGAAAAACAAACAAAAACAACCAATACTCTACAGTGGAGTATGTTGCCAGTGGTTTTTTGATAGTTATTCAATAAATTACATGAGAACTCAAATATTTAATTACAAAATAGGCTTTGTGTTGGAAGACTTTGTTCAGCTATAGACAAACAATATAAGAGATCTGAGAATGTTTAAGGCAGACTAGGTGAGGCTATGATGTTCAATAGGTTAAATGTATTAAATGCATTTTCAACTTACAATGGATTTATTGGGATATAACCTTATTGTAAATCAAGGAGTATTTATACATCTATACAGATCTCTCTCTCTCTCTCTAACACACACACACACACACACACACACATGCACACACACATGTACACTCACACATATACATATAAATAGTGGCTGGTACTTATTATGTTTTGCGGTATTACCTATTATTATTATTATCCTAAGGCAACTATTTGTAAAATGAGAAGAGAGAAATAAATGTGATATGAAGTATAGGAGCTATGTGAGATTGAGAAGCGCAGGTTTACATATAGCAAAGAGGTAGTAAAGAGGGAGAGTGGAATGTAGTGGGATGAGTAGAGGCACCATTGTTCTTGATGCTGTCTTTATTGACTTGCTGGCTTGCATTTGTGTTGATCACAAATAGTACTGGGTATGGGAGTGCCCAGCTTAAACCAAGGGAAGAAAAGAGGAGAAATGTCAATAGGAGGGAGAACCGTGGTTAGTCAGAATTGCTGCTTGGCTCTGACTTTCTCAGTAGGCCCAGTCAGAAGTTGGATAGGAAAGTAGCTGGTAAATTTCCAGATGTGTGTCAGGAAGAGGAGGAAGAAAATTAATGACCTCACAACCTGACTTTAGGATCATGATGGGGACATGAACTTTGATTTTAAAAAACTGCTGAAAGAGCCCACAAAATAATAATAAACAGTGCTGTACCATTTGTCCTTAACCCTGGACCCCAGACAATATTTTTGGTCAAACAAGTTGTTAAGAGAAGATGCTGAGAATTAAAACATGGAGCTCTCCATAGCCAATTTAATCCCGTTAGAATTTGTAAAAGCTGCCTTTAAACAATTGATCTGTATCTTCCCAGTGCAAACAAAAAGGAAATTTTGCAATTATTTAGTTTGTTTGATGAATTCAGACAGCCGAACTGTATTACTCATCTTTGTATGATTACCTGATCCAAAAAAATTCACTTGGAGATTTAAATTGTTTAGTTTAGTAATCTAAATTGATCAGATTAATAAAATTTCAATGATTTTGGGTTGAATTTTATGCAGTTCTGATTTTTTATGTTCAATTATTTTCTATATTTCAGCTGAAATAATCAAAGGGGATGAAAATAATCTGAGATAATTAACTTATACATAGCATTTTATCTTTATTCAGCTATTACCAAAAAAATTTTCTCCTTGATCAGCTATATTCTTGCTCTCGAGCAGTTTTTTGCTGGTGTTCATGAGTTTTATAGAATAGCAGCTGGGGCAATTGCTTATGATACTACTGAAATATTTTCCACATTCACCTTTATTTTCGTCTTGACTCCTTTCCTTCCTTACTTTCTCCTCCTTCTTTCTGTTTATTCCTTTTTGATCTATACAGTTAACAATCACACCCTTCTAATGGATGTGAGGTAGCCTTTTGCGATAGTGATTTGCATTTTTTCCCTAATGATAGTGATGTTGATCATGTTTTTCTGTGCCATTTGTGTCTTCTTTGGAAAAATGTCTATTCAAGTTCTTTGATCTTTTTTTTTTAATATATCACAGTGGAATACATTACAATTTATGTTACACATATATAGCACAATATTTTATATCTCTGGTTGGATACAAATTATATTCACACCAATTCGTGTCTTTATACATGTACTTTGGAGAATGATGTCCATCACATTCCACCATCATTTCTACCCACTCTTTGATCATTTTTTAAATCAAGTTGCTTTTGTTGTTGTTGAGTTTCTGAGTTCTGTATTTAATCCCTTAAAAGATACACAATTTGTAAAGATTTTGTTTCATTACATGGGTTACCTTTCTTTTTGGTATTGGGGATTGAATTGAACTCAGGGGCACTTTACCACTGAGCTACAGGCCCAGAATTTTTTAAATTTTTATTTTGAGACAGGGCCTTGCCAAGTTGCTGAAGACTTTGCTAAATTGCTGAGGCTGACCACGAACTTTCAGTTCTCCTGCCCTTAGCCTCTGGAGTCACTGGGATTATAGGCGTGTACCACCAAGCCTGGTTTGGTGTTGTTTATTGATGTACAAATTTTATTTTCATGATGTCCAATTATTTTGGTTGCTTGTGTCAATTCCAAGAAATCACTGCTAAATCTGTCATGGTCAATATTTTGTCCAGTATATTTTTGAAGAGTTTTATAGTTTCAGGTCTTACATTGCAGTTTTTTTAAAAAAAATATTGTCTATTTTAAGTTACTTTTTGTATATGGTATTTGGTAATAGTCCAACTTTATTATTTTGCATGGGGATATATGGTCTTTGTAAAATATAATTAAACCATATATGTGAAGGTTTATTTCTGGGTTTTCTATTCTATTCCTTTCGTATTTATATCTGTCTCTATGCCAGTACTACACTGTGTTGATACTTTAGTTTTGCTAAGTTTTAAAATCAGCAAGTATGAGTTGTTCAGATTTTTTCTTCTTTTTCAAGATTTGTTTTGCCTACCCAAGATCCTTTGAGATTACATATGAATTTTAGAATGGATTCTTCTATTTCTGCATAAAACATCATTGAGATGTTGATAGGGATTTTATGGAATCTGTAAATTGTTTGAGTAGCGTTAAGTTGAGATGCATTTCCATTTATTTATGTGTTTCCATTTCTTTTGGAAATATTTTGTACTTTTTAGTATAAATCTTTCATCTCCTTAGTTTCTAAGTATTTTATCTTTTTTATACTATTATTAATAGAACTTTTTAAAATTTTCTTTTCATATTATTAATTATTACTGTATAAAAAATATAACACATTTTTTGTGTGTTGACTTTGTAGTCTGTTATTTTGCCAAATTAATTTATGATTTCTAACAAATTTTTCCAGAATCTTTAAGATTTTCTACATTATCCATCATGTCATCTGAAAACAGAGATTTTTTTCACCTCTCTTTCCCAACTAGATGCCTTCTATTTTCCCTTCTTGACTCTGTCCAGAATGACTAGTACTGTACTGATTAAAAGTGGCAAGAGTGAGCGCCCTTGTCTTTTTCTACTCTTAGAGGAAAAAAATTTCAGTCTTTCACTATTGACTGTTAAGTGTGTCACAGACTTTTTCAGACATGACTTTTATTATCTTGAGAAAGTTTAATTCTTTGTAGTTTTTTGAGAGTTTTATCATGAAAGAGTATTAACTTTCCTCAAATGATTTTTCTGCATCAACTTAGTCATTCAATTAATTTGGTGAACGGTATTGATTAATTTTCATATGTGAACTATCCTTGCATTCCAGGAATAGATCCCACTTGGTCATGATGCCTAGCCTTTATAATGTGCTGTTGAAAATTAAGTTTGCTAGTGTTTGTTGAGCATTTTTATATAAATGTTAATAAGGAATATTGACCTATGATTTTCTTTTCTTGTAGTGACTTTGGTTTGGGTAGTAGCGTAACTTTGGCCTCATAAAATGAATTAGGAAGTGTTCCATCCTCTTCTACTTTTTGAAAAAATTTTGATGAGGATTGGCATTAATTCATCTTAAAATGTTTGAAGAATCTACTTTTGAAGCCATCAGGTCCAAGTTTTGTTGTTGTTGAGATATTCTTTGATTTCTAACCCAATTTTTCTGCTAGTTACAAATAGAATCAGATTTCTATTTCTTTCTTATTTAGTTTGTAAGTTTTATGTTTCTAGGAATTCATCCATTTCATTCAGGTTATCCAACTTGTGGACATAAAATTGTTCATAATGGTACTATTTTGTAATCTATGTATTTCTGTAGAATTGATAATTGTCCCCCTTTTCATTTCTTTTATTCCCTCCTCTGGTTCTGGGACTTGACTTAGGGCCTCACACATTCTCATTGTGAATTTGACCACCTAGGTACACCGCTATCCCCCATTTTCATTTTGATTTTACTTACTTCTTTTTCTCCCTTAGGGTATCCAGACAAAGGTTAGTCAATTTTGTCAATTCTTTCGAAGAAAAATGTTTTTGTCTCATTAATTTTGTCTTTTGTGTTTCTGTTCTCTAAATTGTTTGCCTCTGCATTAGTATTTTTTATTTCTTCTTATCTACCAGTTTTTAAAAATATTTTATTTATTTATTTATTTTGCTTAGATGGACACAATGTCTTTATTTTATTTTTATGTGGTGCTGAGGATGGAACCCAGGGCCTTGCACATGATAGGTGTGCAATCTATAGCTGAGCCACAACCCCAGCCAGTTTTAAATTTATTTTTTTCTAGTTTGTTCTGTTGTAAATGTAGATTGTTCATTTGAAATCTTGCTTTTATAAAGCTGCCATTTATAGTTTCTGTCTTAGAATTGTTTTTGCTTCTGTTATTGATTTCTAAGTTTATCCCATTGTGATAAAAAAATATTGTTTATGGGATTTCTCTCTCTCATTAAAGCTACTGAGAATTTTTTTTTTTTTTTTTGCAACAAGAATTTTACTCAGAGGTACTTAACCAAAGAGCCACATCCTCAGCCCTTTTTGTATTTTATTTAGAGACAGGGTCTCATTAAGTTGCTGAGGGACTCACTATGTTGCTGAGGCTGGCTTTGAACTCACAATCCTCCTGCCTCACCCTACCTAGCTGCTAGGATTACAGGCCCAGCTGAAGCTAAGGAGTCTTAATTTGTAGCCTAACTTATGGTCTGTTCTGCAAAATGTACTATATATTTGAGAAGAATGTATATGATTTTGAGGTTAAGTAGAGTGTTATATATCTGTTAGATCTGGTTACCTTATTGAAATAAGTCCTCTATTTCCTTACTTATCTTCTATTTGTTCTATTTATTATTGAGACTGATATTATTTCAAATAATATCATGTAGAATATCATAATAATATCATGTAGAATCCAATTATTATTGTAGAACCATTAACTTTCCTTTCAATTCTTTCAGCCTCTGCTTCATATATTTTAATGATTTTTTATTAGGTACATAAATGTCTAGAAATATTATATCTTCAGTATCATTGACTTCCATATCATTATATCATGATCTTCTTTGTCTTTTGGAAACTTTTTGTATTTAAAGTCTAACTTGTTTGAAATTAGTATAACTGAACCTGATCTCTTTGGTTACTATTTGCATAAAATATTTTACTTTCAAACTATTTGTAGCTCATATGTAACACATAGTTAGAACATGTGCAAACATACTACCAATCTCTCCTTTGATTGAAGAATTTAATATATTTATACTTAAAGTAATCACTCATAGGAAAAGATTTACTTCTGTAATTTTAGTATTAATTTCCTATATGCTCCATGACTTTTTAAATTCATTTCTTGCATTGCTATCTTCATCTATGTTTAGTTGATTTCTCATAGTGAAATGCTTACATTCCTTTTTATTACTTTCCCTTGTATAGCATAGCATTTTCTTTGTGCTAAACAGAGATAGCATTCAATATCATAAGTCGTACAATTCCAATTTGAATGCATTAATTTTGAAACCAAAAAAGCTTTTTTTTCTACAATAATTCTGTCTGTACTCCTTCTACTTATTACAGAATTACATCTTTATGTACTGTGTGCCCTAAAACATACAACAATTCTTCCAAATGCATTATTCTCTTAAATTATATAGAAAACAGAATGTGGAATTATAAGTCAAAGTTATAATTAATACTGGGTTTTTAGACCAGTAATTATTTTTTAATGTATTAGTCTCTTAAATTTAATATATTAGTGGAGTTACAAATGATTGTTACAATAATACCAACTTTTAAAATTGCCCATGATTTTTATTTCCTCACATACTTCAGGTTTTTGTCTACTCTCCTTTTATTTCATCCTGCGTGATTGCCTTTAGCATTTTTTGCAGAGTAACAAACTGGTTACAAACTCCCTCAGCTTTGATTGTCTGAAATTTCTTATTTTTTTCTCTCCTTTTTAAAGAACAGTACAGCCAGATATAGAATTTTGTTTAAATTGTTTTTCTTTTAGTACTTGGGATATATTGATGCACTGACTTCTGACCTCCAAAATTTCTTCTAAGAAAGTTATTAATGATCTTATGAGGATTACTTGTATGTGATGAGTCTTTACTCTTCTACTACTTTCAATATTCTTGATTTTTCTGAAGCAAGATTAGAATTTGTTTCACTGTGATTCTTTGAGTTCATCTTACTTGGAGGTTTTTTTATTTTTAATATTTATGTCTTTCACCAAATTTGGGAAATTTCCAGCCATCGATTTTCCCAAATGTCTCTCTTATCCTCCCCCTCTCCATCCCTTTCTTCTCTGACACTTCTATAACACATATGTTGGTCTACTTGATAGTGTCATATGGGTCTCTTAATCTCTGATCAGTTTTCCTCAATCTATTTTCTTTCCATTCCTTAGACTTAATAATTCCCATTGTGCTACCTTCAATTTCACTGAATGTTTGTTTTGCTTTCTTATATCTGCCAGAGTCAATTTTAATTATTTTGCTTTTCAGCCCCAGAATTTCTTTTTGTTTTCTTTAATGTTTTCTGTCAATTTATCGCTACTTTTATTTTATTTGTGCTTTTTTTTTTCTTGACTTTCTCTACATCTTTAGTTCTCTGGGCATCCTTAAAAAGTTGTTCTAAAATCATTGGGTTATGGGGATGTATAATGTAGTCTCTTTAAAGAATGATATGTGTTTATTTACTTAATTTTCTTTGAATAAGTGGTACTTTCCTTTGAAGGCTTTGTATTTTTTGTTGTTGAAAACTGGATATTTGAACCTAGTAAAGAATGACTAAATATTAGATTCAGTTTTCCAAGATTTGTCTGTGTTTTTTCTTTCCATCTTTTTCTTTCTTTCTTGGATTTTTTTTTTTTTGGTTAGTTTTTTTGTTTGTTTGTTTTATTATTTTTGGTTTTGATTGTTGAAGGCTATCTCTGTGACTGGGATATATAAATTTAAGATCTTCTCAGGCCTTTTCTAAAGCTTTCTCTGAGCATGTGTTATAACTTTATAATTTCTCCCATATATACAGTTGTTTTTAAAAATATCTTAATCTCTAATATCTGGATCCCAGAAGGAAGAAAACAGAAATATGCACAAAAGGGATTGGGTGGGGAGTGAGATCCTTGACGTTTCCAACTCTTCCATGTTCCCAGATTCTACTTACAAACTGGCCAATTTTATCTTCAATGGACTCCAATCTCTCTGTATCTTTATTTTCCCATTTTGTGTCTAAGGTATCCTGGGGGTTTATTTTGCTTTATGCCACATTTATTCATAGCTTGTACTCTATCAAAACCTATCTTTTCCCTGAAGTACACCTCCTCAGAACATTCCTTCCTTTTAGTTGCTTCACAAAAACAAAACAAAACAAAAAACTTCTTTTCCTAATGTTTATTTTCTGTCTATGAGAAAAGCAGGCTAACTTGAAATATCTATGTCTACTTTCAAAATGTATTCAATTCACTGTGTGAACCTTTATTAAACAATATTGTCTGTTCATGTATCATTCAACAACTAACTGATCTCACTGCCTCAGATATTATCTCCCTGAGGTAGTCTCTATGCAACCACTAGAGTAATTTTCTAAAACATAATTTAGGTTATCATTCTTCTGTTCAAACTTCTTCATGATTCCTTAATTTGTTAATAATAAAAGCCAATACTCTTACTTAAATTGTCAAGACTTGGGTTTAGCCTCCATCTCATAATTCGTCTTCTCCTTCCTTGTTTGCTCACTCTGTGCCTTGGATGCACTAGGTGGGTTCTTGACCCTTGCTGTGTCCCTGTCCAGACATTCTTCCCCAGTTGTCCTCCTTCACAGTTTTCAATTCCTTTATTAAATGTCTTCTCAGGTTTTCCAAAAATCTTAATTAAAATTGTAACCTTCTCAGTATCTCCTGTTGTCCCCAGCCTCATTTTTCTCCACACTCTTTACCATCATCAGCATATTTTCTATATATTTGTGTTTTTCAGCATCTATCTTTCCTTCCTAGAAATATAAAGTCCTAAGGGCAGTGTGTGTGTCTTTGCCTTTTTTTTTTCTGCTTATATCCCAAATGTACAATATTTTCCATGTGTTGAAAGATCAGTAAATACTTGTCAAATGAGAGATTATATATTTATAGTAATTTACAAATTGTCCTAAAGTCATGCAATATATAAGAACTTTAAGAAGATGCTTAGTTATGTTTTGAGAATGAATTTTTGAGTCTTGCTTTTAAAAAAGAAAACGCTAATAAGCATTTTGTAACTGCAAGGTTAATGTGGTCACATATTATCAGTTTCATATGTTCGCAGTGAACTTGGAAAAAAAATTGTGGCAAACCTGAAAAGAAAAGAATATGTTAATAAATATCATCAAATAAAAGATTGAATGGTAGTTTTCTTTCTTTTATTTTAATTATCTTCTTATTCCTTTTCCAGAAGAAAGTGTAGCAATTTACCATTAGTTCTAAATGATTCCTCATTGTGCTTTAAGTCATGTAGGGCTATGCTCAACCTGATTATTATCTTTATTTTATACATTATATGTTTATATATTATGAATTTTTTTATGGAGACATACTCACCCTGAGTAATATTCAACTTTTTAGGAAAAAATAAAGTAAATGAATAATTTGTGAACCTGTTAACCCTTAAGTAACTGAGGCAACTGTACAAATTCCTCAACTAAATCTTTTACTGTGTTCATAATAATCATTCCTACCCCTTTGTGAAAACAATCTAGTACAGCCTGAAGCATTTAACATCTTTCAAGATAAGCTGTGGCATCTCATGGAGTATAAGCCATGCCTAAGGACAGGTAATCATAGGAGTAGAAATTATTTAGCTTTAAAGCTAAAACCTGTTTAATATTATCTTTTGTTTTCCCATATTGTTTCATCAAAGCAAAACTCTCAGAACATGAAACAATGTGGCTAGTGTGGCAGATAAAAAACAAAGACAAAACACTACGATATTACCCTCTGGCTAGGTGAGGGCAAAGTCACATTAAGCTTCCATCTGCCTAGATTCTGGCCTTAAAAATCAAAAGAAAGAGTTGAACATTGAAAAGCCTGCTTAAAAGTAAAGACCAGGGTCAAACAGGAGACAGAGAAGCAGCAAGAATCCTTACTGTTGGCCTATTACTTTCCACTTTGCGAATAAGCCCAAAAGGAGCTGTATAATGCATATACCATTTTTTTTTTGTCACTCAGAAGCCAAGTATGGGTTTCTAGGCTTTTCCAAATCTCCTGCTTCCACTTGAAGTATCCCTCCAGTCTGATTCTCCCCATCAGCTATCCAAACTTATTTCCCACTAATTTCATCTCGAGGCCTCTCTTCTTGATTGTCTCCAGAAGTGACACATTCACACCTGTTCTTGCCCATATTCATCCATTCTACCCATCCCCACAGTGTTAGCAATTTTAGAGACACATTTTACTTTTCACCTTCTCTGATAAGACTTGTTTGGAGAAGACAATCCATTTAAAATCTCCTTTTTAATACTTTTTTAGTGTATTTACTAATTCATTTACACTATAACTGGGGTCTTCTCATGTGTCAGATCCTGCTGGAAGAAATGGAGGAAAAATTGATTTAGAATTAAGAGATTCACAATCCTGAGGAACTAACAGAGGGTTCTTTACAAGAGCCCAAGAGAAGTCACTGAGTCTTGCCTGCTGCTCTTTGTATATCCAGATACATTAATTTCACGTGTTGCTACATTTGTTTTCTTTTGTTTTCTCCCTAGTTTTTCTGAACCGCTTGTGTGTAGGTTACATACATCATTGCTCTTTCTTTTTTTAAACACTATGTGTGTTTCCTAAAAACAAAGATATTTCTTATAAAAACCATACTAAAATAATCAAATTCAGGAAATATACAATTGATACAATAAATACACTCTTAACATTTTCCTTTTTTCACTTAATATATCCTAGAAGTAATTCCCTATTGCTTCACTAAATTCTTTCTTATTCTGTTTTTATAGCTACAGAATATTACACTTCTGTACTGTGTATATGTAACTTAATATATTCAAACAATCTCCCATGCTTGGACATTTAGGGAGTTTCCAATATTTTGCAATTATAAATAATGAGGCAATGATTAACCTCTTGCGTATATTTTCATATTCTTCAGTATAAGTTCCAAAAGTGGGGCTGGTGCATCAAAAGTTAAGGACATTTTTAGTTTTGTAAAATATTGCCAAATTCTGCTTTCCCTATAAGAGCGTGCCATTTTGCCCTCCCATCAGCAATGCATGAGACGTTTTGGTAACAGTGTAGTTCATATTTCCAGGTTTTGCCAATACAATGGATGAGAAATGTTACCAAAGTGAGTTTCAATGTGCATTTCTCTTCCTATGAGTGAATTGGAACATCTTTTTCATCCATTTAGGGTCTACCTTTTGGTTAAAAATATGTTCACTTTTTTGTCCACTTTAAGTAGGATTTAGACATTTTCCCCTCTATTTTCAAAACTTTTATACATTAGGAATATTAGCATTTTTATTTCACAATTGTTCTATTAAATTTTCCAACTTGTCATTTATCTTTGAATTTACTTATGGTGGTTTTTCTTTGTTGGTTTGTTTTGTTGTTTAAAATGTACTCATTTAAAAAGATTTACATTGTCAAACATCATTCTTTTAGTTTTAAAATAATAGTTAGAAAATTTTCCTCTATCCATGTGTCCTGTTTCATTTTTTATATTTATATTGCTGACACCTTTGGAGCTTATTCTTGGTGGTGGTGTGAGGAATAAGTCTAGTTTTATTTTTTAATGAACAACCATCCAGTTGTTTTAGTAACATTTATTACAAAGTTCTTTGTCCCATTTGCAATGCATTACACATAGAAAATATTCACATAATTAGACATAATATATTTACACAGTGAACATATTTTGTAAATGACAGAGAATCTAGTTCTAGATATGGCATCAATTTACTTGGTCTGTTGATTCATGCATCACTATCATATGTACTAATTATTAAGCCATGCATATTTAACACAGTAGTCATTAGCCACATAAAACTATTTAGATTTACTACAATTAAATACAATTTAAAATCTGGTTCTTTAGTTGCACTAGATATATTTTATGTGTTCATTTTACCACAAGTGGCTTACAACTATTAAGTCACAATAAATTTTATTGGACAGCTCTCTTAAAAAAGGTTTTGTAATATGTTCTAATATCTGAAATGACTATTTTTTCTTATATCTCTTCCTTTTTAATTTTTATTTGCTTTTCTTTTGTTCTTATTTTTTTAAATAAATTTTAGCATTGCCTTGCCTAATTCAAGAGAAAAAGATCATTGACACTTTATTAGATTACATTGAATTTATAAATTAACTTTGAGATAGCTGATACAACACATGATGTTGTGATTTATTTTTAAAGAACCAGAAATATCCTTCCATTTTTCTGTGTCTACTTCTGGGTTTAGAAATATTATATAGCTTCTTCCTGTTGGTATCGCACACTTTTTTGGTAACTTCTTTCCTGCATATTTTATTTTATAAAAATGTTGTTACAGAAATTTTCTCTTCCATTACCTTTATTTGCCTATAAACAGGCTTTCACATTTGTGTGTTAATTTTATATTCAGCTTTGTGACTGCATTCTTTTAGTTTTATTCTTCATTTTCTATTTTTTTAGCTGTATACATCATATTTCCTATAGATGGCTTCCTTTCATTCAGTGGCTGTTATTTTTTATTTTAAATTTTTATCTATTTGCACTGACTAATAGCTCTGGTACCATTTTAAATGGTAGTGGAGATACTGGGCTTCACTGCCTTATTTCTCTTCTATATAAAAATGCCTCTTTTTTCCCCCCTTCTTTTAAGTAATGTACTGGATTTAGGAAGGAGGCAGATATGCTCTTTCATTCTAAGGAAATAGTCATTCAGTCAATTGCATTAGTAAATTTATTGAGGTTTTATTAAAAACGAATATTGGATGTTAAGGCTTTTTCTACATCTAGAAAGATAGTTATGTGACTTTTCTCCTTATATCTGTGTCTTCGTCCATTTTGTGCTGCTATAACAGAATACCACACACTGACTGGGTAACTTATAATAAACAGAATGCATTTGGCTTACAGGTCTTGGGGCTTAGAAGTTCAAGTTGAAAGAGGTTGCATCTGTTGAACACCTTCTTATTGTATCATGAGGTAGTGGCGGACATCCTACAGGTGAAGAGCAAGACTTGAATTCACATTCTCTACCCTTCCATAATCAGCATTAATCCATTCATGAGAGTGGAGCCCTCATGATCTATGCACCTCCCAGTAGGCTCTGCTTTCCAACACTGTTACTTTGAGGATTAAATTGGCATATTTCTTGAGTGACTCATAGCAGTCTATCAATGTGGCCAATTGCATTAGTAAATTTATTAGTGTTAAACAATGCTTACACTCCTGATGTAAATCCTGCTATGTAATGGTGGTGGATTATTTTCTTAATCTAGTGGAGCTCTTGGTAAATATTTCATTTGTTATTTTCAACAATAGTCATAAGTGTATTGGTCTTTAATTTTCATTTTTGCTTTGTTTATTTATTTAACTACTGATGTTACATTGACTCTATAAAAATCATTTAGAAGTTTTCTTTTGTCTTCTATCTTCTGAAATAAACTATTTAGGATTTGAATTATCTGGTTGTCAACAACTATGCAAGGCTTGAGACTTGACTTTATTTATAAGCTATCAAGTTAACCTATTACTATTTCATGGAGTAAGATGAGATTCTAGAGTCAGAGACAAAGGACTTAATTAGGAAAAGCAGTGGGTAGAGTTTGTTTGCCCCATCAGTCTCCTTCATATCCCAAAAGGGCTATGAGAGCAGGCTTAGATGAATGCCTGGCATCACAATGGATTGTTAATGGCAGAGGAACACTAAACTTGCAAGACCCACCGCTTCTATGGTAAATGGAAACAAACTGCCCTTTGAGAAAAGAAGTTACTTAATCTACCAAGATTGCTCACTGAAAACAAAATTCCAAGAAATGGCCTAAATAAAGAGTGATTAAATTCATTCTTACATCCTCAGCATACCAGAAAAGAATGTCCAGGGAAATTCAGGGCCCATGGCAGATGGCTTTACTCAGTACTGGTCTCTAAATATTTGGTAGAATTTTCCTGGGAAGCCATGTTGCCCTGTTAAAACTTTTTGGAATCCTTCTTTTCATAGCTTTCTCTGTTTCTTCTATGCAATCTGATCTTATTAAGCCTTACTTCTCTCCTGAAAATAACTTTATAAGCTGTGTCTTTACTAGAAAATTATCCATTTCACCTAGGTTTTCAAATTTATTTGCACAGAGTTGTGAAAATTAGTTTCCCATGCTTTGAAACATTTACTCTATGAATAGTTTTTCCTAATGTTATCTCTTACTTTGTATATATAATCATAAGCAAAGTAGTGATGTTATAGTCAATGATGGTTGCCATTTTTATGGTGATTATAATGGGGTTGAAATTTGTGTCAAAGTGACATCCAAGCTGTCATAGTGATACAGCACAACACAGTATTCATGTGTTTGTGGAAATGCTGGTATATAAAAAAAAAAAAATCTACTACACTTCTAGTCATACAAAAATATAGCACATATGCTTATTAACAGTACCTAATAATTGCTAATGATAATTAATGACTGTTTCTGTTTTATGTGTTTATTATACTATTCTTTTTTGTTATTTTGAAATGTAGTCCTTTTACTTATCAGGAAAAATGAGTCAGTTGCCTTATATATCTTGGGTTCACTGTGCATCTTGATTACATCAAGAGTCCATGATGAGTAGTTGACTCTTACCATCCAGGCCTCTGTGATACATTCCATAACCTTTGCATGACAGAACCATCTAATGATGTATTTCTCAGAATGTATTGCATCGTTAAGTGAGATATAATGTAGATGCACTCTTCCTTTCTCCTTGATTCCATTAGCTAGCCTTTTGTTGTTGTTGTTGATTTTCTCTCCTAAGAAACAAGATTTTCATTTCTTAATTTCACTTGTATTTTCTTTGTCTATTTTATTACAATTTCCTTTGTGAGCTTCATTTTGGTTACATTATATTTCCGGTTAAGTTTATTTCATTTATTTTCATTCTTTGATTTTGGTGCTATAAATGTTTAAGGTGATGTTTTACTTTTGTCCTTTTAAAATGTATCCATTAGATTCTATATTTTGTACTTTTATCTTCATTATTTTTCAGAAACTCTGTAATTTCTGTTTTTATATCCCATCTACAATAATTTGTTCCTAATTTATTTCTGGATGCATATTTCATTGTGATTAGAGCAGTGGTATTTTACTTTGAATTTACAGATGTTTTCTTTAGGCAAAAAGGTAATGGAATTAAAACTACATTTTAAGGGATAACTCAGGTTTCTGTGCCGGGTCTAGATTTAGCAAGGAAAAAGTCCAAGCAGAAAGATGAGTTTCTATTCTACTGTCTGAATATGACACTAATAATAGTACATATAAATTATTCTTGACATTGGCATGACCTGATAACATGAAGTTCGATCTGTACATACACTGTCATTATTCCTGCAAATAGCCACATAGCATATCAGTGATGGAAATTATTGCTATTCCTTCATTCATTTAACAAATAATTATTAACCTGAACTAAATGGCACATATTGTACCTTATTAACCTGAACTAAATGCCACATATTGTACCAATACTCTTGTGTGTCAACTCACTATCCCTTTCTGAATTGAGCTTAAAGTCTCGTAAAAGTTTCTAACAAATTAACAAGAAACATCTTTAACAAGAGGAGCACTATTGGATATGCAATTTGAAAGTCAAAAAAGAATTACAAGAGTAGGTGATATTTACCAGAAACCTGAAAGATGAAAACAGAATGATCAGCAAAAGAAAGAAAAAGGTAGATTGTTCTAGGTAGAGCTTAGGGTAGATCAACATATTGCAAAAATGATGACATGCCTGTTGAACTTAGAATATTCACTGTAAAGAGGAGAGAAGTATGAGTGAGGTGATGACTAAAATAGTCATTTCCATGACTATTTCTGTTGTGATCATCTTTCTCACTGAATCAATTGATGGCTGAAGTGGTCTCCACTTTTACACTTTATCATTGTAGATTTCAGCTGTGGAGCCCTTACTCTGGCTGGAAATCATGGGTTGAAGAGCAGATGTCTTTATCACCCTCATTTTCAAAACATAAATCACTAACTACTTCTTATGAGGAAGAAACCATCATTCTCTTTCATTAGGGAAAGCTTCAAAAATCTCAAATACATTTATTTATTTTGTCAAAACTCTCTGTCTTAATAAACAGAAACTCGGCTTGATTCCCTGGAGGCTGGGCTGGGTGCTTCTGGCCAGAGGATGTAAGAATAGCAAGGAACTCAAGTAGATCCAATGATGGAATAAAAATCAAAAGCCACAAAGAAAGTTTAAGGACTAAACCTTAAAGAGGCAAGACAAAGAGGCATGAACCACCAGTTGATCCAGGGATAATGCATTTGGATATGAGACAAGTGAGTATTAGGCTAAAACAAGGGATTTGGACAGAAGAGTGGGAGTGGATTCTGGATATATTCCATGAAATGTTGAAGTAGCCCCAGGGACATTTTTTATAGGGCACATATGATCTCAACTGTGAGAGAGGAAGGAACTGTTAAGGGTTAAGATAGTTCTTGATGAGTTTTCAGTCTTTGGTGGGGTAAACATATGTGAGAACAAAAAGATTACAACACAATCAGAGAAGTTCCACACTAAAAGCATATGTGAAATGAGAGGAAGGTTCAAGGTTTTAATGAAGACTTCTCAGAAGTGGCATTTAAAAGATTGATAGGAATTGGATGACTGGACACAGTAAGGCAAGCCTAAGGAAAGTAAATGGCATAGTCAGGGTGAATTTTAAAAGAATTTTATGTTGTATTCAAGAATCAGTGATTAGACAGTATACCAGTAACTTATATGGATTTGTCAAAATCATTTTAGGACCTATTAGATACAAATCAATGGAGATGTGATATAATCCTAGAATGCGTAGAGCTAGGATCAGGGAAATTAGCCATACTCTGTTTTCAGAGGGCTCATTTGGTGCTATCTGGGTTGGCAGTACCATAAAAGAATCTGACTTATAGCCCAGAACACAGCATCAGGAGTCTCAAGATGGTGGTGATAACAGTTTCCTCCAGGTATAAGTTGGGTTGGATCTCTAGCCAGTGGTAAAGGGCCAACAATATTGCTTTCTGTAGTTTTATGGGGTGATACAGATCTAAATAGGGAGAACTTCAGACAAGGTTAGATTCCTGGTAGTAAATGTGAGAGATAAACAAAGAAATTAAAGACTAGCCATAACAATAGGGGTTAGGCAAATATTGAGAGGTCACTGAGAAGGTTGAATCTTGGTGGGCTTGGGCATGCTGAGGCTTAACCCAAGATAGACAAGTTATCAGTCTTAAGGCAGCAAGACTATTTCCAGATTCTGATTCTCTTGAAAAGCTCATCTGGTTCAGACAGATTAATTTTAAACTTTGGAAAGGTTGACTTCTGAATAAAAATCTTTAGGTTTCATAGCTGAATAGGGATGAATAGGTGGTAGTATATTAATCAAAGAATTTCTGTGTCATGATAAAAAAATTGAGCTTTATCCTTTGGGTGACTGGGAATCCTTGAAGAAATTTGAGAAGTAACCAAATATAATTTTTATTACTAGAAGATGATCCTGGTGATGATATTGTGAATCTTGAAATTTAAAATCCCAACAGGATTTTTACCTTATGATAGGCTATGTAGTAATGATTTGAACTGATTTAGTGACATGGGGGTAGAATTGGTAATAGGGGAATACAATTTATTGCTTTATGAGCTATTTGTTCCTAAAAAGATGTGACTTAAGATTCTTTAAAAGGAAATTGAATTACCTGTTGTTGTTGGTTTTTTTTAATAACCACCTCTAGCCTCATATGGAAATCGAGAGAGGTATCTTTTATCTGTATACACATCTTTTTCCTCATGTTAAAATCCTTGTGTTTATTAGGTGAAACCCTAGACTATGCTCACTAGTGGCTCTGTTAGCTCTGAAAGGATATTGATCCTTAAACTATCAGTCAGCTTTTTCTTTTTTTTTTCTTTCTATGTATGAATGACATCAGGGAATAAATTTGGAATGAGGGTGAAACTAGAAATATAAGGGTCCTTATCCCTTAGATAAGGGCGAGTGATCTTATTTATGCTCTGAAATGGGGAGACTGAGTTCACTGAGAATACAGATTTATGGCTACTTCATAGTCTTGACCAGGTGATGCAATAAAGAAAGAGAAACCTTTCACCAAAAATGAAGCTTGAGTGTATTGGGTTTCATGAATGATTTGGAAAGGTTTCATCCAGTGCACATGCAGGGATTCCAATAGCAAGTGATAATGGACTGAGAAGCTCTTCAGATGCATTGTATTTGTGCTAGATAATTCACACAAGAGAGGCAATGAGCTAAGCCCAGTATTCATTTCAAGCCACCTCCCTACTTGTTTAAAGGACACCCATGCTGCCTTACGAAATTGTCATATTTGGCTGAAGTTAGTCTTATTTCTTTAGTTGGTGTCCATCTCAAATGCCAGGTGGCTTTGTCTAAACTAAAACAAATGGCCTTTTCTTTCTTTTCTTTTTTTCTTACCATGGATCCTAGTCATTTGCTTGTGAATATAGGGTGATATTGGCAAATATGTCACATCTGAAATCTCTTTGCCCTCTTGGCTGTAGATGGATGTTTAAAGGATAGTCTTTATTGGCTATTGTATCTCCAGCCTACCTTTGCAAACAACCTTTTTGTCCCCTACTTCCTTTTAATAATTAAATATGTTAATGGACTCTCAATCCACAAAATGAGAAAAAAATATATATTTTATGTTTACTTTTTAAGTTTAATTTATTTTTTTAAAATGTTTGGTGTGTTATAATTATGTGTAATAGTGGGTGTCATTGTATTTGTTTTAAAAAATGAGATATCAATCTAAACTGATTCTATGTGGAAACTCTGACTTGAGCATTTCTACCCAAATTCTTTTTGTTCCCCCATAGACAGCCAAAATGAACACACCTCTGAGGGTGAAATAAACAGTACAGGTGGAATTTACAATTTTTCAATCAATCACTGATTTTGAAGAAGCTGTCATGATATCTAGGGATTCTTATATTTCAGGAAACTCAATAAAAAGCAAAAAGTATCAAGGCATGTTTCGTGATGTGAAATATTGTAGTGACTTACATAGTACAGTGAGTATCAACTACCCCAAATCTCTACACCACCAGCTCTGCGTTTGTACACTTCCCTACAGTGTACATTCCACTTCTTAAGGTAGAATCTCTTTCTACTGAAAACATACATTTAACTTAGTTTCTATAAATCAGTTGCACCTGGAGAAGACTTTGCTTTGGAAGTGAATCATGCAGAGAGAACTGAAGAATGTTACACCTCCCTTCCTCAGTGGATGGAGGCAGAGCTGTGATTTCAGCTTTTTCAATCTTTTGCTTCCTGATTTTGGCAGCAAAGTCTACTTCCTTGGTGGGCCAGTTGGGAGTGTGATTCTGGGAGTCATTCTTGGAACTTAGCCTAAAGTCTGTTCCTGAACCTCTCCATGATTCTGTGAGCCACCCAAATCTTCTAACAAAACTCTTTCTTCTTAGGGTAGGTAGAGTAGATTCTGTTATCACTACTAAGAATGCTAGCATATCTTGCAGGATTGATGACACTGGCAACCAGTGTGAGCTAGAAATAAATCAAATTATATAACAGCAAGAGCCTTGGCACGAAAGAAAATAATTTTAAAAGGAAGAGAGAGGGGAGAGAGACATCTAACTAGTTTTGACTCTACTTAATCTTATATGTTCAAAAATTTTTGAAATTTTAAATAATCTTGTATTTTACATATTTCATATAAAAGCCCTTCATGTGATTTACAGTATGGATCTTGAAAATTTTTTATCATAGACACATTCTGATATTGTGCTAATATTTTGATGGTAGTGTTTTATTTTTAAAAATAGTAATTTCTGACTTTGTTTTCTAATATATTATTTAGAGCCTGGAATAGTGTAAATTTGCACGGAGAATAAAACTACTTCAGGTACGGTGGGGGGAAAAGACTACACATCCCTTTATTCTGCCCCAGACCTTCTGAATCTGAAATTCTGGGACTAATGCCTATAACGCTGAGCTTTTAACAAACTTGCAAGATCATTCTTAAGAATGCCATAGAAAGAAGCCCAATGTTTTAGAATATTGAGAGAAAGTTATCTTTTAAGTATTCTAATAAATTTCTTTTTAAATTGGTAAAATTTGTTTAAAAATGTATCACCTGGTTTTCAGATCAGTACCTTTTCACTCCAAAAGTTAAACATTGCATATCAAAAAGATGTTGTTCTTCCCTCAGGGATGAAAGTTTTAGAGTATTTCTTCCAACTGTCTTGTAAAATTCACAGCCAATAGTTGAAATATTAAAAACAAACAAAAATTTAACTTTTACACAATCATCTTCATCTTCCCCCATCCCTATACCCCCTCTTTTTCTTTTCTTCTTTTTTTTTTTTTTTTTAGCCTTTTAATGATTAGAATAATAGGAAAAATCATCCAGGGGAATCTGGAGCAATTTACAATTCTCTTTTATTTAATTCATCATTTGTTGAATGTTTATTAGGTAGTAGTCATTATGCTAGAGTTCACATGAAATAAAAAAAATAAGATAATCAAAAAGGCATGATTCTTGTCTTGGAGGAGACCATAATCCTGGAGGGGCGATTGGCACATGGGACAGTTTTGGTATAACCTGCTGAGTACTATAATAGGGGGTCTGCACATGATGCTTAGGAACATAATCATGAGTTTCATTCTTGACCAAACACTGGAATTGCTTGGCATGCTTTAAAAATATTGATACTTGGCTCCCACTTCCAGAATTCCTAATGTATTGCTCTGAGATGTGCGGCCAGGGCATCAAGATCTTTAAAAACTCACTGCTGATTCTAACCTGCAGCCAAGTCAAAAGTCAAGGTTCACAGTTGGCTCCTTGAGGAGATGATCCCTAAGACAAGTGCTGAAATAGATAAAGCGTGTGTCCCATCAGTGAATCCATTGGTTTATATGTCACAATCCAACAAGTTGTTGGTTTAATTAATGGTTTACAAATTAACCAAGCTAATTGAAATGAAGAATAAAGGTATTTAATAAAAGTTAACCCCCTTAATGCTTTTATGAAATACAAACAATTACATATATTTGATCCCATTTGACTTTCTCAATAGTACTGTGGAGAGTAAATGAAAATTAGAGGGGCTATTTTCAGGAAAATGACAGTGAAGTTGCTTTGCACGTGAGGGAGTTCTGCTACCTAGATTTCACTACACAAGATTGGGCTTTTTTCCAACAGCTGTTCTTATTCTTGGGAGAAGTCAAGAAATTCAAGTTAAAATATCTTGGACTTGAATCAAAAAGAAAAGTAGAGACATCTGGAAAATAGAATGATGCAAGGCCATATACTTGGGTGGAGGTCAAAGGAAAGGCAAGGGATGCAGTGGCCAAAAAGCAAGCGAAAGAGTTTGATGGGCCATGCTACCATGACTCCGCAATAACAGTGAGCACTTGGGAAAATCAGCAGGTCATGTTGAAAACAACACATTCTGAGAAATGATGACAGATCCATTTATTTGCAACTTGGACTGAATTCACAAAAATGAACAAAGGAGGCTGCTGAAAGAAAATGTTCTACAGGAAGAGCCCTCAGAAAATGCGCACTCAGACCTTACTTATCAAAGAGCAAGCTCCTAGTTTAAAAATAAATTTATAAAATCTAAAATCCAGTTGTCAGCCGTATGCTTTACCCAAGTCACTTTCACATTTCTGTTCGTAGGTAGAGAAATAGATCTGTTGCTCAGTAGGGTTTAGATTAGTTTTGGTTTGTGTAACTTGTTTGTGTCATACAATAATAAGGCTCCTTTAAAAAAAAAATTAGGCTGCAGAGTCATGCTAAGTCATTCATCCAGGCAGAGCCTGAGCTACCTAATTAGAAACAGATGGTGCAAGGGTGGTTCCATTCGTGCACTTTTAACTGCACACCCTTCCCAATTCATATGGAAATGAATGAGATATTAAAATTGGGACAAACCTATATGTCAGGAAAACAAAATAAGGTCAGGTAGAAACTAATTATTTTCTATATTCTCAGTGCAACCTTTCTGGAGAGATGATAATAGAGCTATGAACTTTTCCTACTTTCTTATCTTAATAACTAATTTAAGATGGACTTCTTCTCTAACTTTTTCCCCAACCTTCCCCCAACCCCAAACTTATAATGATTGGTTTTAAAGAATAAAGCTACTATAGGCATTTTTTTAAAAAAGGCAGTCTTTGCATGGATATATTACTTCTTGTCTCTTAGGTGAAAAACTAGGGGTGAAATGGGTAAAACACATGTAGTGTAGGTTTTAAATTTCTTTAAAAATTGCTGAACTGTTACCCAAAGTGATTGTACCATTTGCTACTCCAACAAGTTTTTTCATGTCCTCACCAGAAACACTTTTTTTGAATTTCAGACATTTTAATAGGTGTGTAGTTGTATCTTTTAGAGTTTTTTGTTTGTCTTTCCTAATGACTGTGTGGAGAATATTTTTATGTTTTTATTTGATAAATATGTGTGATGTTTGTTAAAATCTTTTTCCCATTTTAAAAATTGGGTTGTTTGCCTTCTTGTTATTTAGTATAAATAGATATTTATATATTTTTAATGCTAGTTCATTATTAGATATTTGACTTATAAATACTTTTTTTCCTGGTTTGTGTTATTATGTCATGAACTTAGTGTCTTTTTTGAAGCAGAAATTTTAATTTTGATTAAGTTCAAATTATTATATCTTTAACTTATCCATATACTACATTTGATGCTGCATCTAAGAAATCTTCTGTGAGTTGAGCCTCATAGGAGCAACAGTGATTAGGATTAGTGAAATAGATTTAAAGAGGCAACAGAAGTGAAGGAGGTCCAGACTGAAACCTTATATACAAGGCATAGAAAAATCAGTAGTATCCAATGTATAAGTTTTCAAGGGTATTGAGGTTTCACTTCTGACAATAGTTATCTTTCACCTATAGTTGCTCATCAGAAATTTCTAAAATCTTTCAGCCAAAATTCAATGCCTGGAACCCACCCCAGATAAATTAAATCATAATATTTATGGATGGAACAAAGATAGTGGCACTTCAAACACTCTAAACAATTCATGCATGTAATCAGGATTGCAAATCATTGAGTTGAAGCAAGGAGATAAAGGAAGCATTCTGAAGACATTAGCAAAATTGTGAAATAAGAAATGTCATCTCTTGTTCTCCCATAGAAATGCAAAATTTTCAGTAATGCAATGACAAAAATACCTTTATAGAAGGTTAAGAATTCTGTTAGGAGGTTATGGTACTTCAGGTGAGCACAAAGCTGAGAAAAAGCTGCATTGCCAACAGGTAAGAATAGACATTTTCACTTTGTCCCTGTCAATCCTTCTCTTAAACCAGAAAAATTCATTGTAGAAAGAGAGCACCACAGCCCATTGACTTCCTTCTTGAGAAAAGAATTGATGGAGTGTAGTGAGCCTCCAACTTTCTTTTTCTTTCAGGAGGCTGCACAAAGATTTCTCTTATCCTGCATGGAGTTCTTATGTATTTGTCATTATTCAGATGCCTGTTGGAAGTTATGAACAAAGGAGAAGGGACAGGCTGCTTGCAATGACTGGTATGTCTCTGTCCATTTGAGAGACAATGCAAAACTCTGGATTCACCATAGGAAGAAGGAAGAGGCACAGAACATGCATATCCACAGAATTAAGAGCCTCTAAAAAAACTGTAGCAACCAAGGGTGACTGCTGAAGATTCTTATTTTCAAAGCTAGTACCTAAAAACTGGGGAAGATATTTGATAATTCTAATGTATAGACAACAAGGCAAAGATACAAGGATCACAAAAAATCAGGGAAATATGACATAACTAAAGAGCCAAGATTATCTCAATAACTGACCCCATAGAAATGGAGTTTTATGAATAGGTCTCAAAGAAAAAATAATCATCTTAGAGCAGCTCAATGAATTACAAAAGATCAGATAGAACTAAAGAATATCATGAAACCAGCACAGGACAAAATAAGAATATCAACAAAGAGATAGACATCATTAATGAAGAACCAAATAGAAATCCAAGAGCTGAAGGGTATGACAGATGAATTACAAAATGAAATAGAGAGCTCCAAAAGAACACTTGATCAAGCAGAAAAACATTAGCAAACCTAAAGATAAGTCATTTGAAATTGTTCATCCAGGAGAGAAGAAAAGAATGTGAAGTGAAAAAAAAAATGAAAAAGACTAAGGCTTTGATAGGACTCCATAAAGTGAATCAATATGCATTAGGGGAGTTCCAGAAGGAGAAGTAAATGGCTCAAAGTTTATTTTTAAAAAAACGATGACTTAAAATTCCCCAAATCTGGGACAGAAAATGAACATTGAGATTCATGAAGCCCCCGAATGCCAAGTAAAACAAGATCTAAGAAATATATACTGAGACATACACAATAATCAAATTGTCAAAGGGAAAAGGCAAAGATAAATTTGAAAGGAACAAAAGTAACTTGTCATGTACAATTTAGCCTCTCCTAAGACTATCAGCAGATTTCCCAACAGAAACCTTGCAGGCCAGAGAGAAGTGGGATGATATTCAAAGATCTGAAAGAAACAAAACAAAACAAAACAAAAAACTCTTAGCCAAGAAAACTATACTCAACAAACTGTCCTTCAAAAGTGAAGGAACGGTAGACTTTCCAAGATAAACAAAAACTAAGAGAATTTGTCAACTCCAGTCGTGCCTTAAAAGAAATGGAAAAGGGAAAAGGGGTTTCTTCAAGTTGAAATGAAAAGACACTAAATAGTAACACACACAAATGTAAATATAAATATAAAATAAATATAAATTATAAAATAAATATAAAACTACCAGCAAAGGTAAGTGTATAGATACATACAAAATACTACAATACCATAATGGTGATATGTAAATGACTTTTAATTTTAGTTAAAAGCAAAAAGGCAAAAGTATTAATAATTACTATTAATACTAACTTGGTTAATGGAGATACACATAAAACAGATGTACATTCTGTCATCAGTAACAAAGTGTGAAGAGGCCAGGCATGGTGATGCATGTCTGAAAGGCTGAGACAGGAAGATCACAAGTTCAAGGTCAGAGCCTCCACAATGTAGCAACACTCTTTCCAACTTAAAGGGCTGGGGTTGTAGCTCAGTAGGTAGAGGACCCAGCGAATAAACAAACAAATAAGTATGAAAGGTGGCAAAAACATAAAGCTTTTGTATGTGATTGAAGTTAAACTGTTATCAGCTAAAAATAATTCTAGCTATAAGATTTTTATGTATGTAAGCTTTATGGTAACCCCAAAGGAAATACCAATAGAAGATAAACAAAAGAGCAAAGATAAAAGAAAGCATATAACTACTAAAAAAAAAATCAAAGAAACATGAAGGAAGACAGCAAAACAGAGGAACAAGACTTCAAAAATAATTGCAAAATTTTTTTTAAAAAGTACATTGTTCTCTATTGATTATTATTTTAAATATAAATAATTTGAATTTCCCAATCAAAAGACATAGTAGTTGAATGAATTCAAGAAAAGGTCCAATACTACCCTGTCTATAAGAACCCAGAACAGTAGTCACCCATTATTCATGGGGAATATGTTCAAATATTGCTAGGGGATGCCCGACACTATGGATAACACCAAACACTATATACTGTTTTTTTTCCCAATAATTATAATACATTTTAATTTGTAAATTAAGCACAGAAAGAGATTAACAATCATAACAAGATAGTATAATTAACAGTTGTGTGAATGTGGTCTCTTTCTCTCAAAATATCTTACTGCACTGTTCTTTCTTGTGGTGTTGTGAAATTCCACAGTGCCCATGTGTTGAAATGAAGTGAAGCAATATAGGCATTGTATAGCCTAGGCTTTTATGTAAGGATACTTAAATAAAAGCATTGCCACACCACAGCAGTTGATTGGATAACTAACAAGCAGGTAGTACATTCATCATGGAAATACTGAACCAAGAGAGGATTGATGCCCTTGTTGGGATGGAGCAAAATGACATGAGATTTCATCACACTGCTTGGAACAGTACACAATTTAAAACGTATAAATTGTTTATTCTAGAATTTTTCATTTAAGACTTTAGACTGTGGTTGGTCACAGGCAACTGAAAACATGTAAAGCAAAACCACAGATAGAGGGGGAATCACTGTTTATATAGGGTTTGGTACCACATGCCGTCTCATTCAAGTCTTGGAACATATTGTCCTTGGATAAATGGGAACAACTGAATACTTCTCAAATGCACATGCTACATTTTCCAGGATAGATTACATTTTTTGGTTACAAAACAAATTTTAACAAATTTACAAAGACTGAAATCGTACCAAGTAACTTTTCCAACTGCAATAGAATGAAACTAGAAGTCAACAGCAGAAGGAATACTGGAAAATCCACAAATATGTGGAAAATAAGCCTCACACTTGTGAATTATTCACACTTGTGAATAATCAATGGGTCAAAGAAGAAATCAAGAGGGAAATAATAAAATATCTGAGACAAACAAAAATGAAAATACAGCATACCAAAACTCTGAGACACAGCCAAAGCAGCATAAAGAGGGTATTTTCTAGCAAGAAATGTTTATATTAAAAAAAAAATAAGATCTTAAGAATCTAACTTCATACCTGAAGGAACTAGGAGAAACAAACTAAGCCTAAGTTATAAAGAAGAAAGAAATTTAGATTAAATATGAAATAAAGAATAAAAAGAAAATGAGAAAAAAATCAACAAAATTAAAGGTTTTTTTTTAAGAAAAACAAATGAAATTGTTGAACCTTTACTTAGACTATGACTTCATTAACCATAATATCACAAAGAATAAGTTATTTAAGATATAAAAGAATAAACTTAACCAAAGAAGTGAAAGACTAAAGATGAGAACTACATCACATATGTATGTAGTCTTGTTGAAATTGCTGTTTTTTCAGCATTATGCTTCTATGTTTCACCTTTGTGATTGCATATAATTATAATTCTTTTATTTCCTTGTCACATAATGTTTAAATACAGGGCTTTGCAACAATTTTTAATCTACTTTCCTTGTTGATGCTTGATAATTTTCAGCTTTCAGATACTATGAAAAATACTGCTATTTTAAAAATAAATTAATTTTAAATTGTTATTTAATAGGATAAAAATAGAATATATTTATGGAGTACCATGTGATATTTTGATACATGCATAATACTGTATAATACTTAAATCAGGTGAAACATAATGATTTCCTTGAACATTTATTATTTCTTTATAGTAATACTTTCAAATTTGTTTCTCCTAGTTTTTTGAAGTTTACAGCACATTATCATTATATATAGTCATGCTATTGTGCTATAGCACACTAGAACTTCTTATGCCTAGTTATTATGTAACTTAGTAGCCATTGATCAACATCTTCCCATCTCTCTTTCCTTCCTACTCTTCCCAGCTTCTGGTAACATCCATTTCATTCTACTCTCAACTTCTATGAAATCATTTTTTTTTTTTTGATTCCACAAATGACTGAGATCATGCTATACTTTTCATTCTGTGCCAGGCTTATTTCACTTGGCATAATAACCTTCAATCACATTCGTGTTGTTATAAATGACAGATTTTCATTCTTTTTTTATGAATGAATAGGGTTCCACAGTATACATATACTACATTTTTCTTTTTATCTGTTCACCGGTTCATGGTCATTTCAGTTGTTTCCATTTTTTATATATGGTCATAAAATTGGGAGTGCAGAAGTCTTGTCAACATATTGATTTCATTTTCTTTGGATATATCCCTAGTGGAGGACTTGCTTTTATCTTATTATAGTTCTAGTTTTAACATTTTCAGAAGCTGCCATCTGTTTTCTGTAATGGCTCTGCTAATTTAAATTCTCACCAATAATGTACGAGAATTTGCTTTTTTTCCCCATACCCTCATCAGCTCTTGTTATCTTTTTCTTTTTTATAATAGCCATTCTAAACTGAAAATTAGGTAATATCTCATTGTGGTTTTGATTTGCAGTTTCCTGATAATTAGAGATGTTGAATGATTTTTCGTATACCTGTTACCCAACCATATGTCTTCTTTTTCAAAATCGTATATATAAGTCTATTTTAAACTTGAATTGTTTTTTTTCTATTTGGTTTTTGGGCTTCCTTATATAGTCCTAATATTAACCTCTTATCATAAGAATGGTTTGCAAATATGTTCTCACATTCTATATGTGACTCTTTATTTGATTGACTGTTTTCTTTGCCAAGTGGGAGATTTTAGTTTCATAAGAATTTTTAGTTGATGCTCAATGATTTTTATTTTGTTTATTTTTCTTTTGCTACTTGTGCTTTTGGGAAGTCCTGCTATAAACATTTTTACACACTTGAGCAATTATTTAGTCTTTGTGAACAATAGTTTTTCTAGAATATATAGAATGGAGTAGAATTTCTGGGTTGTTTGGTATGCGTTGCTCAATTTTAGAAGATAATGCTACACAATTTACCAAACTATTGGTACAAGTTTATACTCCCAAAAGAAATATATATGAATATTGATTCCTACACTTGACAAGGCCAGACTTGTTAATTTTTGCCAATCTATTGAATATAAAATTTCTAATTATGATCTTAGTATTCATTTCTGATTCCTAATGAAGTGAAGCATTTTTTGTATATGTGAGCATTCCATATCTGTAAATTACATGTTCCTGTCAGTTTTTCTATTTACATCTTAGTTGTTCTTTTACACATTGCTAACTTTTTGAAGTTCTTTATGGATTCTGGTCTCTTATTTAGTCTAAAGAATGTATCTTGCTAATATTTTCTTAATTTGTGGCTAGATTTTTTCCTTTATTATTTTGTGATGTCTCTTGATAATTATACATTATTTAACATAATTAAATTTGTCACATATTTTTAAGATTAGTGATTTTGTATTTTATATAAAAAATCTTCTTTAACCAAAGGTCAGAAATATGATCTATATTTCAAATAAATGCTCCGGTTTTGAATTTCTAAAATCTGCCTAGAATTGTACTAAATATTTTTTTATGGATAGTGATAGTCATAGTCACATTCACTGGCAAGTTTCTTTTAATTCTGACCTACAACACATATCTGTCATATGCCAGGATTTCATATTGGTTCTATATTGCATTGATATTACATTTCATTGATAAATTCTTCTTTACTGTACCATCAATGTCTTACTTTATAGTTTCATAATATGTCAAAAATCTAGTACAATAATTGGTTTATTTTCTTCTTTGTTTCATAATGTCTTGACTATCCTTGACCCTTTGCTCTTCCACATAAACTTTATAATTAACTTGTCAAGTTGCACTTGATTCCACTCTACATTTGGCTAGAATTAGTGTTTTATGGTTTTAAATCTTCCTACTTGAAGTTGGTGTTTCCAATTATATTTTAATATTTTCTTTAGTAGATCTTATAATTTTTCTGCACACAAGCTTGAATATATTTCATTAGATTTATTCTCAGGTTATCACTGCTGTAATGAAAAATGTTACCTTTTAATATTATACTTCCGACCTGTTGATAATATGTATAAATTGATTTTTGGCCTTTTGATCTTACAGCTAGCTCTCTTCATGAATTCCATGATTTCTAATAATTTGTCTTTTAATTCTTAGGGATTTTGAAAGCATATGACAATTCTGTTTTAGGGTTTTTGTTTTGTTTTGTTTTGTTTTGCTTCTGTGACTAAAAGACCTGACAAGAACAATTTTACAGGAAGAAAAGTTTATTCAGAGGTCTGAGTCCATAGACAGCTGGCTCTGATCCATTGGACTTGAAGAGAAGCTGATTATTTTTCTGGAAGGGTCTGGTGGAGAGAAGTGGCTCTAATGATGACCAGGAAATGGAAAAACTCCTCTTTCAGATACAAAATGTCTACCCCAAATGTACACCTGCCGCAGTCCGGCAGCAGCATAATAAGGGGGGGGGGAGGGGGAGGAGGGTGACGAATAACTTGTGTACGTTGATGCAGCAGGAATGGAAGCCGTTTATTGTAGGACAACAGAGCTATTTATACATTTTGCACAGCTTATCTTAATTAGCATAAACTAGATACATCAGTCAACCAATAAGGAATCTCCACACTTAATGGCTCGCTTTTGTTACTTCTCAAACCACTCCCTCTGGCATTTTGCCAGGCACCATCCAGACTTGTTTACGAACTCTAACATTTCCCTGGCAAAATACCAGGTGTTATTTTGACTTGTCTACAGACCTTAACATACACCCTCAATGGTCCGCCTTCTCCAGCTATACCCTACCAGCCATCAGTTACTACTCAATCCCATCAAGGGTTAATTCACTGATTGGATTAAGGCTCTCAGAACCCAATAATTTCACCTCTGAATGTTCTTGAGCTTTTGCATTATACCTAGTATCTAACCATAATAAATACCACTTAAAAATCATGATAATTTTGGATTTTTTTCAAGACAGTCCTTCTTGTTTATTTTAATTTTCTTGAATTATGCTGGCTAGGACATCCAAAATAACATTGAATAAAATATAAGTAGTAAAAGATGTATTTGTTTTGATTCTAAATATTTTTTAAATGCTTTTTGCATTGAAATAATGTCTTATTTTTGATAGACACACATTAAAAGACTAAGGAAGTCATTTTCCACTCTTATTTCATAACAAATGTTATCATGAATGTTAGATTTTATAGGTGTTTTTCATTTAGGATAAATAATTATAATTTATTCTGTTTATATGGTGAGTAGGATTTGTAGATTTTATGATTTGAATTGCCTAGAGATTTTATGAAAAAGATCATCTTGGTTGAGATTGATCATATGGGAGACTGTCTTTTTGTAACATTACTAAATTCAGTTTTGGTAAGGATTTGTGTGTGTATATATATATATATATATATATATAATCATTTATGAAGAATGATCCACAGTTATTTTCCCTATCAAGTTTGTATGGTTTAGGTACCAAGAAGATGCTGGCCTTCTAGTTTAGAGGAACTATCTATCATATAACAGAATATTTTTGGAAAGTCAGACAAGTGATCTCAGTGTGGTATTTACTTTGTAGGCAGATTTTTGACTCCTGACTCAAGTTTTCCTAATATGCATGGGACTTTGTTGACATTTAATTTTTGTCTTGAGTTAGTTTGGTAGGATGTTAATAAAAAATATGGTAGGAACATTTTTTTTTGCATTTTCAAATTTATTGATTTCATATCATTGATACTATATCTTTTCTATCCATTGTCCTAGGTATAGGAGAGTTAAAATGTAACCTTTATTAATTATTGAGTTCTAATATAATGGTATTGAAACTGTGATCAGAGGATATATTATGTTTGATAACAATTATCTGAAGTTTATTTAGTCTTACTTTATATTCCATTCCTATTTGAGGAATTGTTGGATGGAGACAAAGTTCCTCTCTCCCACTGTAGAAGTACAGGAGTCCATCTTCGCCCTTGGTCTATGGCCTGTGTTCAGCTGATAAGATTCTCTTGCCTGTGTCTTTGAATCATGAGGGAGTGAGGTCAGTTAGAGATTTTTCCCTGCCTATGTGAAATGATTGAGAGCAGTAGTGTGGTAGCAAGAATCCATTAGCAATGTATTGGTTTCTGTGTCCTAAGCATATCATATGCTGATCGCCTGCTTCACTTGGTTTTCTATCAATCCCATTCTCCATTCTTGGAGTCAGTTTTCTAAAGTTATGGATATTTTTCCAGCGTCTTCCTCTCTGTAATTTTACCCAAATCAGTTTTGATTACTGAAAATGGAGAATCCTGACAAATGTAAAAGGCAATACTTCTGAGGAAATTATAATACATTACTTTTTATTTTATTTCACCTCATCTTACAACCTTCTCCTCAGTAAGCATTATTTTATCATCCTCACTTAACAGGGCAGAAAATTAGGGATTTAAGCACTTATGTAGTTTTCTCCAATGTGACACAGCTTATAAATATTGGGACCAGAATTCAAGGCACTTCTGCACATTTCTTGAATACTGTTTCATTCATTCATATATTCAATAGGTAATTTTAAAGCTGTCTTCCTGAGTTCAATATTCTTTGAACTGAAAGAATAAATACAGATTACCAAGTATAACTAAGGAATAGCTAAGTTACAGAAGAATTAAGCTTTAGATACTACTAATATTTGTACCTTCTTAAATTTTAATTGGGAAAAATACTTCTACCAGGCTTTTTAGTTGATACATACTGTGAGATGAATTTTTGGAAACCAATGTTCTGTCCCCCAAACCCACACCCACCCCCGCCACATCAACTCTGCAAATTTTCATTGCGTGCCTTGGCAGCATGATCCACCATCACACACAGGGGCTGGTGACCTAACATACTTCACCATCTCCTTGGACTAACAGAAGGGTTCTTTTAGGTCATGGGCCATTTTTCCTCCTGTAGGTTTATTGAAAGTTTGTATGTTCATGCTCATTAAGTAACTTCTAGCAACCTTGGCTAAATAAATTGGTAAAAGGCTGAACTTATAGTCAGCATTTCTTCATAATATACACACGCAGAGCTCATAATATATGTGACAGTTGACTCACCTAAATCACCCAATTAATTTTTTGTAGTCTTATATAAATATAATAAAGTAGCTCTAGAAATGAAAGATGTTTTCAAGTTAAATTTGACTCCACTGAACTCACAGAATCTGAGTTAACTTATATTTCATTTTAGGTGATTTTACAGAAAGTTGTTTTAAAGGTGAAATGTTCTTAAAAGATTGAATTTGTTTCTGCCCTCATTTTTCTTAATTACTTTCATGAAAAGCCCCCTGATTTTAGAATCTATTAATTTGCAGTGGAAAAACTGTACTCTTTTGTTGACATAGAAAGTTTATTCTACCAATAATACACATGTATGTTTATAACTCTTAACTTCATCTTAAATCTCTTTGGTTTCAAATCACACATAACTAACATTTTAAGGCACTTCTTGGCTTCTCCCACTAGCAGAATACTTTAGTACCGTAGGTGGTACTCCAAACTAACATGAGATAGAGCTGTGAGGACACGGTGATAAATAATTTGGATAAGTACTCGCTGTTGGTCTTCATCTCCCTTCTTGCTGATTGTGATATTGACTGTGTCATCACAGTCCAAACTCTGTCAGAAGAGAGAAATAACCCAGGTTTTGCAAATGGTGGCCAACTGTGTAAATCAAATTAAACTCTTCTCTGTCAACAGGGATTTGTTTCTTGAGAGGAGTAGAATGAGAACATAGAGTTAAGGGAGAAGTGTTAATTTCAGTGATCACATACCAGTTGAATTATTCTGGTGAGGAGACTGATGTTTTCCAAGTGACTTAAGAAGTCATGTCCATAAGGCCGACAATATACATCTGTAGAAGTAGAAAGGTATATGTCACTGGAGTGACCAAGGGATCTTTTGGGGGATGAAAAGAATTCCTCATTCTGAATGCTTCCCTTGTTATTCAGAGACCAGAACAGATTGTTAGACTGTTTGTGGTCACTTGCTTTTCCTGAAATTTAGAATGTGAGTGGAGAAGGTTGGAGATTAGATATTCAGAAGAGGGAGATGAAAGAATCTTCATTTAAAATTTTTTTTTCCTTAAAAATGGCCTCTGAATGAAACCTGTGTGCATATGCATTATCTCACTCTGGCTTAGACTCTGTTCATGGCAGACAAATGAAATGATAGATTGGCTGTTTTTCTGGCTAATGTCAGAAACCAAATTAATCAAAATGAAGGTGAAATAGCAAAGATAAATTGGTATGAAAGAGCAGAAAAGAAAATGAATGGCCAAATTGTCTGATTTGTTTCAATTTTGAGTGAAGCTGGACTATATTAATCCAATATGTTATATGTAACATTAATAACTAAAACCCTTAATTAGCAAATGGTGGGTCTATGTCTCCACTGGTAATCCATCTGACCAACTAAAGAAAATAAATTACCAAAATTTGCCTCGGTTCTCTTTTTACTTAAATATTATATGTATTTAAATTATTGGTTACTAATTAATGCTAAAAAGGAATGTGTTTTAAACAAGAAATTTAAAAATTATGTCATCTCTTCATTTCTGTTCCTTAATCTCTGTTATTTATTATTATTTACATTTTAATGATTTGGGAGTAGTGTAAGTATTTAAATAGCATTTTCTCTAACAGTCACAATTCATTTCTGAAATATGTATTAAGATGTGAGAATGTGCATATGAAGAGAAAATGTTTTCCTCAACCATAAATACTTTACATTAAAATTTCAGAATATTTAACATTGTATCTTAATTTTAATTCTTATTCTCAGTCATAGATGGCATGGACTAATTTATCAGGGAATTAGCCTCTGTTCTGGGATCACATTAAGCTCTCTGTCCTGGATCTTAGTCTTCTGTATTCTAGTAGGGCACCAACCCAAGGGTCAAATAAAGAAACTCTACTGGGGGTTATTTGTATTTCCTCTAAAGATTGGAAGAAGATGTTCCTTGGAGAAATTATGGAATGTTCTTTGGAGAAATTATGGGGAAAAATGAGTACTTTTCTGTATTACTATGTAGTTTAGCAGGGATTTTTATCAATTGAACTTGTATGTTCATATTTTTTACTCAGAGGATGAGCCAATAGATTTAAAAAACTTCCTTCCCAAATGTTTGGAAAAATTATTTTTAGAAGCATGTGTGTGTGTGTGTACACCCTTTAAATAATTTTGGTTTACATTCAGTTTTTTTCTCTCTCAAAAGCATAAATTATAATCTAGGCCTCCTTTAGCCTCTCCAATCAATCCTTTTTATGTATCATGAGATTTTTGTAGGCACTGGGGTAGAGTAGCAAAAAACAAAAACATATATATTTTAAGTAAAATAATAAAACTACTTGAAATTCAAGTAATGTAGTCATTGCCAAAACAAAACCCTTGATATAATTGAATATAAACTAAACAAATGAATAATCATACTTTAGAAGAAATTATTTGAATGCAGAATAGATTTTTAAAATGTCAAGAGACACCAGAAATAACACGATAAAGTTTAAGATACTTTTATTAAGAAGGATTTCCAGAGATCAGAGATAAAGAGAATTTGATGAATAATAATGCTCAAGAAATTACATAGAAATAATTATTAAGATTTGAGTAAAGGCTTGGAGTCTCAAATGTCAGAAGCATACTATTTCCCTGGTTAAATAAATAAAATAAAATCTGTAGACTTATTATACAGCATGATTCAATTTGTTAAAGAATACCAACTTCAAAGAGAAAAAATTTAAAAGCAATAGAAAGGTAAATAAAGTTTCCAAGCGGCATGATAGATACTCACTTCTCATAAGCTAATAAGATGGTCATAAATAGTGGAATGATATCTTTAATAAAGACTGGAAAAAGAAAAAAAAAATTGTAACCTAGAGTTCTGTGTCCAATTAAGCAAATTTTTTAAGTTAAAGAGACAAATACTTAAAAATATTGTCAAGGGATGAGGAAGCTTCTATTCCTAGATCTTTGTTGAAAGATCTTCTCCATTTGGCATGTTGACATGATTAAGCCCTAAGAAATAGAATGAAGTGCAATGAGCATGAAAATTTATCAACAAGTGATGAATGTGTGTGTGAGTATATATACTCACACACACATATGACTTTAAAATACTTACCCATATAGTAATAATTTTGAAGGGGATTTAAAAGTAAGTTTAAAAACCCTGACAAAACTCAACTGTTCTTTAGAATAAAAAGTATTGAACAAATTGGGAGAAGAAAGAAACTTTGTGAACTGCATAAAAGTCTCAATGAAAATCTCACTGCTAACATTTCCGGTGTCAAAAGTCAGAAACCTTTCTCACAAACATCAGGAACTGAACAGTGATATCCCCTCTTGCCACTTCTATTCAGCATTTTGTTGGAAGTTTTAGCCATGGCCGTTAAAAAAAAAAAGGCATCCAAATGGGAAAAAAAAAGTATGATTATCATTGCAGATGATATGATCTGATACATTAAAAAAATCCTGAAAAATTTCACATAAAATCTATTAGAGCTAATAAATAAACTCAGCCATTATTTCTGGGTACTAGATCAATATAAAAAAATTGATTGTATTTCTATACAGTAGCACTGAATATTTTAAAAGCGAAATTAAAAATGTTTTTTAAATTTACAATAGAATAAAAAATGAAACATTTTGGAATCAATTTAACAAAAGAAATATAAAACATGAGGAGGAAGATGGTAGAAATGAGCTAGGCAGCAAGTTCCAATCTTCTCCTCACAACACAGAAAGGAGAAGTGAAGGAAAATCGGAATTGAGAGGTGGGTGACAAAATAAATGCTCTAAAATTCAATATTACAAAGTCTGCGACCTAGATAGACTGGAAGATGGGTCACCAGAGTAGAAAAGGAACTCAGAGTCCCCTAAGCCTGACCATGAACAAGGGGAAGGAGAAGGGACAAGAGGCAACAGAAAGACAAAGAGAGAGAGCAGAAAGTCTTTTGACCCACCACATAAAAACATTTGGAAAGACAGATAAAATGTAAATCATGATGGTAAAAGCAGGATCCTTAAAAGAGAGGAAACAGTTAAAACCAAATCATGAAAAGAAAACTGAGCCAGGAGTCTACAGCCATCTTGTGGAGCCCTCAGCCAACCAATCACCCCCTTAAATCAATATGGCATCTTCCCACCGAACAGCTGCAAATTAAACTAAAGGTAAGTCCGCTGAAGTTGGACTGTTTAAGAATCTGGTCAGAAAGAACTTCTAGAGGAACCACTACCAGTTGAAAAGTCCCTGAAATCTCCTATCCCTTTCCCTCACCATGAACAAAGGGAATGGTGAGAGGAAAAGGCAAGTGGTAACCTGTGACCCGAACTGCATCTAATCCTCGGCAGTGCAATCCAGCCAAGGGCAGAAAGCTCTGTGAAGTGCCCCCTTGCACTACTCAAAGATAGCAGTGAGGCAACTTGTTCCCCAACAGAGGAAAGTGGATTTACATGGATTTACAAAGCCCTGACTATTGACATTTGGGGGAGACACTTTGGGAAGCCTAGGGATGTTCTCCAGGATCACAGGGCCTTACCACAGCAAATCCACTTGAATATCCAGTAGCACAGAGACCCAGTTCCCAGATAGTGGCAGCCACAGACAGAAGGCCCCTAGGGTAAATTTCCTGAGTATCCGAGGAATATTTTGATCATATAAATAACTCTTTAACTTGAATGGTAATTGCTAACTCAATGGCCAACATTATATGTTCAACCCATTTAAATGTATTTTATTGTTAGGTTTAAAGTGTTAATTGGAACCAATCTTTCTATTTTTATTTTCCTAGTGCTAGTTTATACTTCCTGCTCCTATCCCCTACTCATCCTGTTGCATTATCTATTAGTACCTCAAATATCCACTATTCATCTATTTCTCCTTTCTACCTTGGTGTAAGTTATTCTTTCATATCTTTTCCCTCTTCCTTCATTCATTTCTTTTTTTATCTTTCTCCCCCACCCCCCCTTTTGCCCAATCTTTAGTTGTCCCCTCCTTTCAGCACTTGCTAAAGGTCATACTAAGCTTAATAAATTTAACAACTAATTTTTGATCTTTTCCAGAACTTTATTACAAATTTATACCTGTGTTTGAGGATCCATGGAGAATAATTGCAACAACTTTTGGTTTCTTATGAGGTTGAATGAATAGTGCTCAGTTGAAACTCCTAAAGTGGTGCTGATATTGGGATCAGCAGAGCTCACATATTGATTTAAAATATCATTAGTCAATATTCAATAGTCACCCAAAGCAGGGCTCTTAAGAGAAAGAAGCTGACAAAGTATTCCTTCACTTAAAAGAAGTGAATTCAGTGAGAAAATACAAGAAGTGAAAGATCATGTAAAGAAAAGAGATTCTGAAAAAGAACTAAACAGAAATCCTGGAAAATAAAGAATTAATTACCCAAATTACAAATTCAATGTAGGACATCATGAATATATTAAAACATTTTACAGATTGATTTTCAGGCCTTGAAGACAAAGTATATAATCTTGAACGTAAAGTCAACAATAGGGAAAATATGTTAAGAGACCATGAACATAATATTCAAGAAATAAGAGATAACATAAAATATCATCTCTTTCTTACAAGAAATAATGAGATAACATAAAATGGCCAAATTTAAGATTCACTGGAATAGATGAAGGCTCTAAATTACAAGCTAAAGGAATGCACAAATTTTTCAATAAAATAATATCAGATAATTTTCCAAACCCTTATGAATGAAATGGAAATTTAACTACAAGAGGCATATAGGACTCCAAATATGCAAAATCACAACAGATCCACCAAAACACATTATAATGAAAACACCTAAATACAGAATAAATATAAAAATTATAAGGAGAAAAATGACATTTAGAGATAAGCTAATCTGGATTTCAACTGGTTTCTCAACTCAGACACTAAAAGCCATGAGGGCTTGGAATAATATACACCAAGATCTGAAAGAAAATGGATGCAAACCAAGAATACTGTACCCAGCTAAATTAAGGTTTGGAATTAAAGATGAGATAAAAACCTTCCATGATAAACAGAAACTAAAATAATTTAAATGTAGAAAGCCTGCACTACAAAACATACTCAATAAAATAATATCATGAAGAAGCAGTGAAAAATAAAAATAAAAACCAGCATAGGGAGGAATTACACTAGAAGAATAGTCAATTAAAGGGGAATTATGTCCAATTTAAACATTAAAAGTAAATCACAATGGCAGGAAATAAAAATTATCTCTCAGTAATAACATTAACTGCAAACAGTCTAAACTCTTAAATTAAAAGACATATGTTGGCAGATTGGATTAAAAAAAAAGACCCAACACGAGACTCACCTCACAGTAAAGACATCCACAGACTGAAGCTTAAACAATAGAAAAATACATATCATTCACATAGAATTTATAAAACAGCAGGGATAGGGATTCTCATATCACAATTAACTTTAAGCCAAGACTAATCAGAAGAGACAAAGAAGGTCACTTCATACTGATCATTGTACTTCAACAAGATATGAAGATCATAAATATTTATGCCCCAACCATTGTAGCATCTATGTACATCAAACAAATCCTTCTTGATATTAAGAACCAAGTAGACCACAATACAATGATATGGGGTGACTTTAGCATACCCTTGTAACCAATGGATAGGTCATGCAAATATAAACTAAGTAAATATTCTACAGAAGTAAAAAATATATAGTTAATAAAATAGACCCAACAGATATCTATGGAAAGTTTATCAATCAACAACTGAATTAACTTTCTTCTCAGCAGCACATGGAACATTTTTTTAAAATAGACCATGTTTTAGGTCACAAAGAAAATCTTAACAAATATGAAAATAAAAAAAGCTAATACTTTAAATTCTAATAGATCAGAATGGAATAAAATTAGAAATCAATGATAAGATCAAAAAAGAAACCACTCTAATACCTTGAGATTAAATAATACATTTTTCAATGATGAATGGATGGCAGAAGAACTCAGTTGAAAAAATTTTAAAAATCTTAGAAGTAAATGAGAATAGTGATACAATATATCAATCTCTGGGATACTATGAAGGCAGCTTTAAGAGGGAAGTTCATAGAATTGAGCTCATACATTAGAAGAACAGAAATATATCAAATAAATAAATAATCTAACATTATATCTTGAGGCTCTAGAAAAAGAAAAACAAACCAACAGCAAAATCAATAGAAGATATGAAATAATTAAAATCAGAGTAAAATCAATGAAATTGAGATTCGAAACAATAGAAAAGACCAGCAAAACAAACAGTTTTTTTTAAAAGGCTATCAAAATTGATAAATCCTTAGTCAAAAGGAAGAGGGGAAAATAATAAAATTATTAAAAATCTGAGATGAAAAAGAAAATAAAACCCAGACTCTACTGAAATCCAGAGGATCATCATAAACCATTTTGAAAATTTATACTCCAAAAGCTAGAAAATCTTGAAGATATTGACAAATTCCTAGTGACATATGACTTATTCAAATTGAACCAAGAAGACATGGAAAACTTAAACAGATTAATTTCTAGTAATGAATTTTATAAGCTGCTGTCAAAAAGCTTCCAACAAATAAAAGCCCAGAATTAGATGGATTCTTATCTGTGTTCTACCAAACATTTAAGGAAAAATGAATATCAATCTTCTCAAATTGTTCCATGAAATACAAAAGGAGGGAACTCTGCCAAATTTATTCTACAAATCCAGTATCATCCTGATACCAAAACCAGTCAAAGACACTTCAAAAGAAGAAAAATGCAGACCAATATCATTGATAAACAAAGATGCAAAAATTCATAATAAAATATTGGCAAACCACATACTAAAATATATTAAAATGCCAGGTTGTTTCAACATATGGAAATTGATAAATGTAATTTGCCACCTAAACAGATTTAAGAATAAGAATCACATGATTATCTCAATAGATAAAGAGAAAATATTTAACAAAATATTGCAACCATTCATGTTTAACACACTAGAAAAACTAGGAATAGAAAGGACTTACCTCAACTTTGTAAATTATATATATGACAAACCTAAGGTCAACATTATTGTGAATGGAAAAAAAACATGAAAATATTTCCTCAAAAAAGCAGGAATAAGATAAAGATGCCCACTTTCACCATTCCAATTAAACAGTCTTTGAAATTCTAGCCAAAGCAATCATGCAAGAGAAGAAAATTAAAGGAATATAAATAGGAAAAGAAGAGCTCTATTTCTTCTGTTTGTTGACAACAGAATCCTATAGTTAGAGATTAAAAAAAAAAAAACACAAAAACAGACAAACAAACAAAAAAACTCCACCAGAATACTTCTAGAGCTCATAAGTGAATTCAGCAAAGTAGCAGCATACAAGATCAACACTCATTGTCAATTGTGACCCTACACTCAAATGATAAATCTGCTGAAAAAGAAATTAGAAAAATCTATTACTTTCAAAATAGGCTCAAAAATATTTGGTAATTAATTTAACAAAAAAAGTGAAGGATCTCTATATTGAAAACTACAGAACACTAAAGAAAGAAATTGAGTAAGACCTTAGAAGATGGAAAGACTCTCCATTTTCATGGATAGGCAAAATTATTATTGTCAAAATGGCCATAGTACCAAAAGCGCATAGTCAATGCAATTCCCATCAAAATTCTTCACAGAACTAGTAAAGACTATTATGAAATTTATTTAGAGAAATGAGAGACCCAGAGCAGCCAAAGCAATCCTTAGTGAGAAAAGCAAAGCAGGAGGCATCAAATACCAGACCTGCAATTATAAGACAGAGCAAGAGTAATAAAAACAGCTTGATACTGGTGCTAAAACAGACACAGGGACCAACAGAAGGAATAGAAGACACAGAGACAGCCTACATAAATATTGTTATTTGATATTAGACAAATGTACCAAAAATCCATATTGGAGAGGAGTTGGTCTTCTTAACAAAGAGTTCTGGGAAAACAAGACTCCATATGTAGTAGAATGAAACTTAACTCCTATCTCTCCTGTGCAAAAGTCAACTCAAAGTGGATCAAAGACCTAGGAATTAGACTCTGCAACTGCTGGAAGAAAATACAGGACCAACACTCCAACATGTCAACACAGGAACTGCCTTTCTTATTACAGTGCATGAAGCAAAATTTAAAAATAAATAAAATTGATGACATCAAATTGAAAAAGTTTTCTGTTTTTTCAGCAAAGGAAAAATCTGAGAGCATGAAGAGAGACAACAGAATAGGAGAAAAATTTTGCCATCTGCTCCTCAGGTAAGGACATTAATATCCAGGAAATATGAAGAACTCAAAAAACCTAACACCAAAAAAAAAAAAACAGCCAATAAATGCTCAAAGGAACTAAACAGACACTTCTCAAAAGAAGGGATACAAATGTACCACAAATGTATGAAAAAAATTACACATCTCTAGCAATTAAAGAAATGCAAATTAAACTATATTGATATTTTTATCTCACTTCAGTCAGAATGACAAATCAATAATACAAATAACAATAAATGTTGGGAAGTATGTGAGGAGAAAAAAAATACACAGATACATTTTTTGTGAGACTGCCATGCCAATTAGTGTAACCTCTCTAGAAAGCAGTATGGATATTTTTCAAAAAAACTAGGACTAGACCTGGAATATGACGTAGCTATCCCACTCTTCAGTATATATCCAAAAGATTTCAAATCAACATACTACTGTGATGAAGCCACATCAATATTTATAGCAGCACAATACATAATATCCAAGCTATGGAGCCAAACTAGTTGCCCTTCTACCTAAAAATATAAAGAAATATGTGGTATATATACACAATGGAATATTACTTGGCCATAAAGAAGAATGTCTTCATGGCCTATGGTGGTAAATGGATGGAACTGTACTATCATGCTAAGAGAAATAAGCTAGTACCCATAAGTCAAAGGTTGAATGTTTTCTGTGCTATGCAGAATCTAATCCAAAATATGGGGATAAAAAATAGGAAAAAAAATGAGTGGAGCAGACCTAGGGAACTGAAGAGAAGGGAGGAGGATGGCATAGGAAAAGATAGTGGAATGGGTCTGACCTAACTTTTCTATGAACATACATAAATATGCCACAGTGACTCACCATCATGTATATCCACAAGACACTAATTAAAAAATAAACTATAAGTAAGGAGCAGAAAGATTAGTAGAATAGAGGGAAGGGAGAAAGCTTGGGAAGGAAGGGGACTGAATTAAAACAAATATATATTATCCTTTTATAATTATGTCAAAATAAATCCTAAAGTCATATCCAAGTAAAAATAAATAGTAAACAAGAAAAAGAAAACTACAGTAAAAATAATAAAACATGAGGAAAATTCTAAAGTGTTAGGAGAAGTTAAGGAACAACTAAGAACTGGAAAGACAACCCATGTTTATGGAATAGTTTTAGTGTTGTTTGGATGACAATCCATTCAGAATTATCAATGTCTAGATTTATTGTATTTCTCATAAAAGACCCAGCAGGCTTCTTTGCAAAAATTGACAAATTGACACTAAAATTCATATGAAAATGCAAGGGATTCAGAAGAGCAAAAACAATATTGAAAAAGAACTAATTAAAAGGACTCATACTTACCAATTTTCATACTACACTGTTATTAATTTTCATTAACTACACTGTTAATGTACAGAAGGTTAATAAGTATCCTTACCTCATACTCTGTATAAAATTAGTTGAGTTGGATGGAAAATCTAACTGTAAAAGCTATGTTATAAAACTTGTAGAAGAATATGTGAAGGAAAATCTTCTGGACCTCAGATTATCAATGGAGTCTTTCATCTGATAACTCAAAATACAAGCAACAAAAGGAATAATGGATAAATTGGATTTCATCAAAATTGAAAACTTTTGTGCTTCAAAGGACAAAACTAAAAAAGTAAAAACAGAAGTCTATATAATGAAAAAAAATATTTTAAATTATTTATCTGATGAAGGACTTACATCCAGAGTATGTAAAGAACCCATAACTCAATAATAAGAGGAAAAGTAACAAAAATATGGCAAAGGATTTGAGTAGACATTTCTCCAAATGAGATATGTAAAATACTAATAAGCACATGAAAAATGCTCAAAATTATTAGTTATCAGCAAAAGGAAAATAAAGACCAAAATGAAATATCACTTCATACCCACAAGTAAGGCTACATTTAAAAAGGCAGAGAATATCAAGTGTTAAAGAGGATGTCGAGAAATTGGAATAGTCACACACTGATAATGAGAACATAAACTTATGCTTTCAAGGTGTCAGTTCTTCAATAGGCTAAAAATAGGTTTTCCATGTGATCAGCAATTCTACCCCTCATTTCCTACCAAGGAGAAATGAAAATATGCACGTACAAAAACTTGTACAAATGTTCATAGCAGCATTCATGTTAATACTCCAAAATGTGGAAATAACCTAGAGGTCCAACAACTGGTGAATATTAACTAAAATATGATATATCCTAATAATGAAATATTAGTCCACAAGAAAAAGATATGATGTTGTGACACCTGGTACAACAGAGAAAAAAATTGAAAATAATATATGAAGTCAAATTCTGATACAAAGGACCACATTCTATATAACTTCATTCATTTGTGTACTGAATAAAATCATCTATATAAGAACATTGCTTAGATTAGTGGTTGTCTAGGGCAATGGGGTGGTAGGTGGTGCATTTCACCTTATGTGCAGTGTATTTTTTTATGAATGATGAGAATGTTCTAATACTTACTGTGGTGATGATTGCCAATCTCTGTGAATATATTATTGAATCGCAGACTTTAAATAATTGAATTGCATTAAGAAGTATGAATTATATCTTAATAAATCTGTGAAAAAGTAAATATTGGAGAGAATCATGGAAGTCTTAAAGGCAAAGGTTGTATATAAAAGAATTTTATATTATTGAAATTTTTCAAAAGGACTAATATTACCTTCTTTTGGACTTTTAAGTATCATGATAAAAATTTGAGAGCAACAACTAAAGAACAGAAACAGAATATTTAACTTGCAAAACCAGGAGTAGGAAGAAAAGATGATAAATAAACCTCCATATCAGAGATAAAAATGACAGCAAAAAGTTCAACCCCAATAAATAAGTAATCAGAAAATAAGCAAATAAGCTTGCTTTTAAAAGTCAGAAATTCTCATATTGAATAAAAAGCAAAAATAATTTCTAGTAGAGACCCTTCTAAAGTGTAATGATGCAGAAATCTGGAGGTAAACAAGTACAAAACAATCTAACAGGTAAATGCATAGAAAATAAAGCTGGAAAGAAATATTAATAAACAGATTGATTTCAAGCCTTAAATCATTCTCATAAATATCAAGACTTTCATTAATTAGTGATTAAAACCAATTTTTGAAAATATAAATAAAAATAGATGGGATCACTAAAAAACGATGATAGTGGAAGATTTTAAGTCAGCTATCTTAGAAACTGATAGATCAGCAACTAAAAATTAGAGAAGTTTGAACACAGATACCAAGTAGAGTCTAATGGCCACACACAGAAACATGTATAATCTGACAAGACAGTCTTATAAGGAAGCCAGTTGTCTTTTGGGCAAGTGCTCTCCCACTACTCAACATCATGTACAAGCACAATAATGGGATCCTAATGAGAATAAGTTATTCTCCATGTATATTTACTATGTCAAAATATACTCTACTGTTATATATATTCAAAAAGAACAATTTATTTTTTTAAAAGTAAGCCAGGACATTAAAATGCAGAAATCTAAATGTGATGAAAGGAAATCTCCAGTTGATGACAGTAGACTATGATTGTTGATCACAATGAAATACAAATACAAATCAGTAAAAATATGTAAATTCACTCTCCCATGTTTAGACACTGGAAGACAACTCTAACTAATTATTTGTGAAAGAATAAACCATAGTGGTAATTGTGCAACATTTGATACTGAATGTCAGTGAAAACACTATAAACCCAAACTTGTGAGATAGTTAAAATGATAGACTGATGGTCATTCATAACTTTAAGTACTTATATTGGAAAAGAAGATATGTTGAAAACAAACTGTGTATTAAATGCTAAGGTTAAATAACAAAATCAAAATAGATTCTTATAAAATAGAAATATGGTAAAATAACTTCATTTGATTCAATTATTGATATCAATAATTGATATCAACTACTCAGGTAATTTAGGAAATTGTCATAGCACAGGATATATAAACAAATCCTGGGTTTTCTCCATTTCTTCTGGAATTTCTTTACCACCTATGGGGGAAATTGTTAAACTTTATTATCACAGTACAGATAAAAAGGTTAAAGAAACAAAAAACTAATTATGTGAGGTAAGAAGCTAATACTAGAAATTCATGTTATTGTGAGCAAGACCATTGGAATTAGTTTAATGTTTAAAAGTGGGATTTAACATTGATAAATTAATGTTTATATGAATCAATTTGTAATAGCATCATAAAAATACTTAAATCAGTATAAATAATAACTACAGTGAGAAAAACTAAGCATCATGTTGTGGGAGGCAGAGCCCAACACAGACTATTGAGCTTTATTTAATATCATAAAACTCAAGACAATTCTGACATAGGATATGTAAAATATTTGAAATAATTAAATTCTTTTCTTTTCTCTTTTTACTTGTTATCCATTTGCTTTTGGTTCATCATAAGCAATCTGCAAATAGTAATCAAATTCTTAAAATATTGCAATTTGGACTCCTTTTTAATTGAGCTACATTTTTTTCACAAGCATACTTTATTACATATAAATAAAACTTTATTGTTACAAATAACTCAATACTTTAAATAATAAAAACATACAATTTGCCTGAAAGATAGCTGATATTTTTTTCAATAATTTGCTATTTCCTCTATACTATACTAAAGGTATGAAATTTGTTGAGAAATCTTGGATCCTACTTCTTACTCGCTCTGTCATTTTGTGAAAGAAAAACGAATCTGTTAATTTTTTTAATTTGTAAAAAGGAAATTTATAATAGCAATTATATCAGATACTATATCTAAAAATCATTTATGTACTATTGAATTGGTTTTATACTGTTATTATCCAGATGGTTGGTATATTTAATTGATTTGCCTCTGAATATATATTGGGTAAAGATACTGCATTTCAATGTTACCAGTTCCCAAAACCAAAAGGATATGGAAATCCCATGACAGAAAATTAAACAACCTAACTTGGATTCCTCCACCCAAACTTCATGCTGTGATACCCAAAATGATTTGAGGGAAAATGCCAGAAACAGATCCATAAACTGCCCAGGAGACATACTATAAACACGAAATGACACCAGGCTTATGTCAGAGCAGGTGATCAAAAAATTAGAGAAGCTGAGAATGGAAAACTCAGAAATTCCAGATGGTCTCCATCTAAGGACCATTGTGATAAGTGACTTGGGGAACTTGTTGCCGACATATGCGAGTCATCTCTGAAAACTGAGGACACACAGGTGGCTAGGTCTGGACTGAGCTCACACCTGTCTTTGCAATAATGCTTGCAGTTCTACACTGCCTTTCATCAGGGCTTCTAGACAGATTTTGCAGACATACCACTGCAGCTTTTAAAGGGGATGTTAAACCCATTTGGGAGAGGGAAATCTTAGAATCTTGTGATAAAGTAAATGTTTAAGGATAGCAGAGTGAGATAGAATAGAACAAAGGAATCCTGATAGCCTTTTTTTTCAGTGAATATGTCCTATCATTTTTTAAAATTTGGCTCAGAAATTTAACATTTACAAAGCATCTACTACATGTGAGACAATAGGCAAGGCACAAAGAATATACACAAATGAGTACAGTCTAGTCCATTCGGAGGAGGAATTTACATGTAAGGGACAGAGAGGTATTCATAAATAATGTGCATATAGGCCAAAAATTATGTCATAATACTGTCATAAATAAACATTAGATGAGCATAGAAGAAAAATTGATTTTAGTGGAGTAAATGTGGAAAGTTTCATAGAGTAAATTGCAATAGAATAGTTAAGCAGATTTTTATAGAAGTGCAAGTAAAGAAAAAAAATGGTTCAAATAGAAAAAGGAGCTTAGGTAAATGAACATGCATATGAAAGTTTATGACAATTTATAAATTCTCAAATAGTCTGGGATTGGCAAGTAGTCTGGATGGCTAGATGGTAGAGCATATGTGTATGGCTGTGTTGCTGAGCACAAAGAAAAAGATAAGAACAATTTTGAAATAGAAGTGAAATTACCAGGGTCCGCTAGTGTTATCTCATGAAGACCTGAAACTGGGGAAAGGAATTTATTTTCAGAAAACAAATTCAGAAGTGGTGGATAGGAGAGAAATGTGAACATGATAATTTTAGTGGAAATATACTCGAGTGATTAAGGAGGGAAAGGAAAGAGTAGTTGAATACTTGTTAAAATGAATTTGCTGAAAGATAAAGGTTGAAAGAAGAAGATGAAGTCAAGGCATTTTTGAAATAGGGTGTATTTTGTGTCGGGTTAAATCTTGGTATTAGGGAAGGGAGAATCTGAAGATGACTCCAAGACCTTTAGCTGGCGATTGAGTGGATAATGATGCCATTAACTAAGAAAAGGCACAAACCTGGACAAGTAAGTTTAAGATGAAAAGGGAGATGTTAACTTGGCTTTTGATATTTTAAGTTGTATGTGTACATGAGCACCCTCAAAGAGTAAACCAGTGTAAAGTTGGAAACTAATCTGGCTTTAGAAAGACAAGATTCAGGTCTTTCCCTAAGATTTGTAGGTTGTAAGACAAGAATACAAATGGAGGATCACACACCATATGTTAAATAGTTACAAGTTATAAATTAAGCCACAAGCTATTAAATTAAACATAGTCTAATCTCCTGCCAGGATGAATATATCTTCATATCAACTTTGAAGATGAGAAGCGGATTAAAATGCTGAACTAAAATATGGTGGCAGTAGCTGAGGCAGAGCATCCATTGCTCCTTTCTATGCACTCAATCCACCAAACACACAGGCCTCAGGAACACTCATAGGAAGCCCCAACCTGAGGGCTTAAACCATGTCTATAATATAGCCACTCCTTGGCTACCTCTAGAACCTTGAGATGGGCTGCATAGGTCACAAGTTTGGTCTCAAATTCAACAAGCTACTTAGGCCCTTGAAACCAACTCTGTGAAATTTGAATAAAGGATTCTGAGACCCTGAGAACCCAGAACATGGTCCAGAATGGAAAGCATAGGCTGTGGGTGAGCATGTCCTATTGGGCCGTACAGCGGGGAAGAAGAAGAAATAGCACATGTTCATAGAATGAATGAAATAAAGAGTGTATTGAGGAGGAAAAGAGAGAGAGCAATGAAACCTGCAATTAAGAGGTAAATCAGATAGAACCCAAAAATGAAGCTGGGAGGGAAGAAAACAAAGGTAGCAAGTGATGCATGCTCTCCAAGAAATTTATCAGAGGAAAGAAACAGCTAGAAGAAGAGTTTACAAAGGATCAAGAATTGAAGATAGTTTTGTTTTTAAAATAAGAGTGGAGGGTCAGTTTTCCTTGTTAAAATGGTGAAACCTCTCCTAAAATGGTATTCACGGGTTGCAAACATGGAGTTTAACTAATTAAACCTAAATTTGCAAACATAACAAGTAAAAAAAAATACAAATGAGGCCAGAACGATTCATTTATTTCCTATGGAAAAAAAAATTCTGTACTATCATTAATGTCAACTTTAATTAATAGCTTCTACAAAGGATACAGCTTCTGGGATTTCAGTCAAAACCCAGAGTGGAGTTTCTCAGTGCTATTTTGTCTAATTTTATATATTAATCAGAAATGTCTATCCTACAGGGACGGAAATGTAATAATTGCATTCTTTAAATCCAATGCATTGCTAAGAGAAGAGCATAAATCACCTTTCGGCCTGGGGCAGCTACAGCTACACTCCATGTATTTGACAGTCAAGACACATACAAATAAATAACAAAAGGCACTCTAGTATCATCAGTAGGAAATTGTTTTAGTAATAAACAAAATAGTTGAGTGTAGCTGGGCTGGGAGTCCTTAGATTGTTTGTAAAGCAGGATGTGAAGAGCCTTCAGTCTCTTCATTTATCATACTGAACCTTGGGTGTTTACTCCCTAAAGCTCTGGAAACCATTGTTCAAACAATGTCTTTCTGGGAAAGGTAAATAATTAAATGATGAAAGCTGTGCTGGATTGAAGAAGGCAAGAGTCCCAGGAAGCTGCTGATCATTTCCCCCCTCCCTCCCCATTTCCAACTCTCTTTCAAAAGGCTCCTAAGTGTCTCCATGTTGCATAGTTGGAAAATATTAGAACTAGATAATCTCTAAGATCCATTCCAAGTGTAGAGTCCTGTGACTCAGCTAAGGCAGGTACAATTTTGCAGATGAAGTGGAGCTTGAGTGGGCCTTTGAAAGTAGGTTGTATATTTGGATTAGTGGGTAGGAAGAGTGAAGATATTTAAAACAGGAAGAGGAGCATAATAAAAGAAATAGTGAAAGGAATAATACTGGTTTCCTTGGCAGAGGATGTGTGGAATAATAAAGAGACTTTTCTAACTAAACTGTAGGGATTGTAAGGTAGAGCTGTGGGAAATAAAATTTAAGTACAGGGCACTTGTTTTTCATATGAGACAAGTGTTATTCCTGGAGACTTTGCATAAGTTAAAACTCAAATAATTCAAAACAAATTTTCCCAAAGGGGGAAGACATTTATAGAACTTTCAGATTTACAATTTTAGTGTATATTTTCTTTGAAGTTACTTTTTGCATTTTCTTTATTATTTTGCTAAGGGCAATTTCTGATTTGAAGAGTGGTGGTTGGTTGGTCTCCTCCACAGTGCTTTATCACATCTTATGTCTATTCATAAGTTATTGATTTGGGGTTTGTTTCTTTGCACTGGCTTTAGGAGTACCATGTAATGAACTTGCATAATATTGTGGAAGAATATGAAAAACAAGATTTAAAATGATAATAACAGTGCTTGCCTAGATTATAAAACCAAAAGTCACTTTCAGAAATTCTGATGCAAAAATCAAGAGGGGTTCTTACAATACTGACAAAGGAGTGTTTGTGTTTCATTTTGTTAGTGTGGTAGGTGATAGAAGAGCATTAACACAGTTTGCAGTTCCTTCAGTTTTCAAATTATGCTATTTCACAAAAATTGGATTTCTAATCAATTCAAGTTAGGCACCAGCATTTCTTTAATCTCAGTTTCAAGTTATTCAGAATTTGCAATTCCCCTTCTATGTATTATGAAACTGGTCTGAGGGCAGGAAACATATGCAATTTATCTTTTAAATCCCTGAGGCATCTTAGCTCTGTGCACTTCGAAAAATAGTGTTTGCTAAATGGAATTGAATTGTTCCTTGGATAGTTCATGCTGGAAAGAGGTAAGATTATAGAATGAAATTTCATAAGTTAGGTGCTCAGGAGCTGGTTGCATGCTAAACATAAAGAAAGCATTCAGTAAATGCTTATTGATTTCTGGATAAGGGGCTGGTTTTTCTAACCACACCAGTCTTACTCATTGCTGTATCCTGTAAGCTATAAAGGTTTATACACACAGTGACTTGTGACTGAACAAGATTCAGGAAGAAGTGTGTCTTAGACAGGGAGCAGAGTGAGGCTTGGTGCTCGGTTAGGCCAGGATGACATATGGAGAAAAACATATGGAGTCAGGGATGAGTGTAGCCAAGAAAAAAGGTGAAGCAGAGTGTAGTACAGAGCATGCGACTAGCAGCTAAAGCCCAAAGTGCTATAGCTCTGTCCAGGCAATGCCAAGAGTCTAGGTGAAGAGTGGAAAAATCAAATCCATCATCAGGATGATTCAAAACATCCAGATGTATACTGTCATCAGCACCATCACTAGAGGGAATGTGGGGGTGAGGCAGATATCAGTCTTCCCACACTCCTCCCAAATGTTTTTATTCAGTTGAAGTCATCCTGAAATAGAGGTTTGAATAAAAATAAGTCATGAAACAGCTTTGCACACTCAGCCTAAGGGAGATTGTGTAAAGGTAGGGAGAAGTTGTTCCTCTTTACCTTAGTGGCACTGATAGCAGTGTCAGGGGCTTTAGCTTGTTAGATGCTAGTGATAGCACTGGATAGTGTATGGTAGAAATGATCCATTAGTTTTAAAAAAATATTATTCTTTTAATCCTTATTTTTGAAAGACCATAAAGTAGTTCTGCCTAATATATAATAGCAACAGAAATATAGGAAGGCAGATAGAAATGAATTGAATGAGCTGGAATAATTCAATATAGGTCTATGCAATGTGATATTTAAAAATAAACCTTAAGATCAAACTTAGGTCAAAATGAGTGCACCAGCAGAAATGAGGCCATAGTCTTTTTAAGAGAGGATCTATATGACTAGTCTAACATTTTCCAGTAGTCACAGGCTCTGACTTACATATTCCTCACAATGTGCAATGGACTATTTTTTGGTGAAAATATACATTTTGAGTGAACAGTAGTAGAAGAGAAAAAGACCTCTGGTTTTTGGTTGGGCCACTAGAACACTAGTATTCAGAATTTGTTTCCAGCTCAGACCTTTGATTCCCCAGTCAAACTATTTAGTGAACAGTTTAATTGGAATAAAGGGTTAGGTTTTAAGGCTGGACTCAGAAGTACTTGAAAGGATCTTTCAGTGAAGCAAATACAATGTAGAAGATAAGGACAGGAGAACTGGCATTTAGAGCTCAGACGTCTGAGCATGCATATGAGCTTAATGACCACAAAGACATGTGCAGGTCACCATGATGAAGAGGAGAGATTAGGGGAGGACTTTCCATTCTTGACTTCAGTTATTGGATAACTCTACTATTTTTATTCTTCCCCTTCTACTAATGAGGAAGAGAACTTATTCCAGTGTTTCTCACTCAGCACATATTTTTCAGTGTGTATATTACTGCGTCTAAGACATTGTTCCAGATGGAAGGAACACAGTAGTGAGCAAAACAACTTCTTGCCCTGATGGGGCTTTCATTCTAGAGGAAGATCAAAGTAATCAAAACCTGAATAGGCATGATTCATTTCATTTTTATAAATTCTCTAGAGAAAAATCAAGGATACTAACTGAAGACAGAGTGATGGGGCCTATTCTCAGAAAAGTGATGATTACATTAGAAAAATGTGGTTAAGTACCTTGGTGTGTAGAACTCAAGATAGTTTTCTGGAAACTTTTCAGGAACCTATAGCCGATTTGACTTCCCATATGAGATGTTTCTAAACACAGTGAGAGAACAAGATATTAGTGGATAATGGGCACCCAAACACAGACAGAATTAATAAGTTCTAGTGTTCTACACAACGGTGGGGAAAATTGACTTTACAAGAACCTATTGTATATCTTATTAATAACTACAAAAGAGGAGCTCCAAATCCCCAAACATAAACCAATGATAAGGAGATGGAAACATTAATTTCCCTGATTTGGCACATACTGTATACATATATTGAACTATCATATAATATCAAACTGCATAGATATGTGCCATTATTATGTATCAATAAAAAATTTAAAAACACTTAAGGAGATAGAAATGTTAACTACCCTGATTTGATCATTAGGCATATTATACATGTATGATATTATTACATGATACTGCATAAATTCATAAAATTAAAATGATAATTAAAACCATATTTGTGAACTTTAAAAATACAAATTATAATCCGTCCTGAAAAAAAATAGGGCTTTTTTTTTTAACCTTGAATCAGAGCTGGAAGAAAGTAAAATTGCTAGTTTTAGTATAGACAGGTTGAGATGTGGGAAAGGCAACTAGTATTTCTTTTAAAAGATGAAGTGTAATTTACTTGCCTCAAAACTGATCCTTTACAAGTGTTTGTTTCAACGATTTTTACCATATTTACAAGACTGTGCAGCCAGTACCCCCACATCACTCAAGAACAGTTTTTTTTTTTAATCTCTCCCCCAAACTCCCTACCCACTAGTAGTCATATCACATTATCCTCTCTTTAGCTCCTGGCATTCACTAACCAGTTTTCTGTTTATGTATTGGCTTCTTCCTGACATTTTGTATAAATGGAATCTAACATTATTTGATCTTCTGTGTATGACTTCTTTCACTTAGCATAGCGTTTTCAAAGTTTATCCATGCTTCAGCATAATTCAGTGCTTCGTTTCTTTTTACAGATTTTATTTCATTGTATGGATGTGTCATATTCTGTTTAGCGATTCATCAATTGATGGGCATTTGATTTGTTTTCACTCCTCGGCTATTACAAAGAATGTTGCTAAGGAATTTGTACATAAGTTTTTATTGGACATTGTTTTTTAACTTATGGGTATGTACCTTTGGTATGGTAACTCTGTTTACCTTTTCAAAGAACTGTCAAGCCATTCTACAAAGAAGCTACAATATTAATATTTCCATAGCAATATATATGGAAGTTGAAATTCTCCACATCCTCCTCAGAATTTCCTACTGATATTGCTAATTTTTTTTAAGGATTATTGATGTTAAGCATTTTTTTTCATGTGCTTTTGGTGATTTACATATCTTCTCTGGAAAAAAAATCTCTATTCAAATAATTTGCCCCTTTTGAATTGGGTTATTTTTCATTGTAAAATCTATATATTTGGGTGTTAGAATCCTATAAGATGTATGATCTGAAATATGTTCTGGCATTCTATGGATGCAATTAGTAAATTTTTTTCTTTTTTTCCCCACTTTTTAAATTAGCACATTATAGTTGTACTTAATGACGGGGTTTATTGTTACATATTCATACATGCATACAATATAACAATATAATTTGGCCAATATCACTCCCTAGCACTTCCCCACTCCCTCCCTACCTCCTACCCCCTGCTCCCTTTCTTCTACTGATCTCTCTTTGATTTTCATGAGATCCTCATCCACACCTTTTTTTTTTTTTCCTTTTTCCTGTCTACAAATAGCACATTTTGATGAGTGTTTGATTGGGGGGTCCTTGTGGCCTATTAGAGTACAATGCTAACAATCCATCAACATTTAGTTAGTTTATTCTTAGTCTGAAAGAAAATATTTTCCACTTCCAAGATGGACCATAGGACCCGTCCATGTGTCTTCCCTATGAATTATACCCAGTGTCAAAGTTCATTATTTAAAAAAAAACAAAAACCACATTTATCTTTTTTGATAAATGTGCTTGGCTATGGGACATCATCAAACAGATGGACTTTGGGTTGTTGGTCATTTGTTGGGAGGGGAGTTTGTCCTCTGTATCTTACATTGGATCTAGTGCTCTTGGCTCTTTCTGAATCTATGAATAAGTTCTGCCCCTATAGCTAGGAGAAATCCGTCATGTTCTCTATTTTAAAGTGTCATTGCTTTCATGCCCTAGGGCAGCAGGCACAAGTGGGGGCTATGGGGTACACACATTTGAGTTTGTCTGCAAGCATGGACATGGGGGTTGGAGGCAATTCTTTTTCCCCTGTGTAAAAAGGGCCACCCACTCAGAGATGAGAGCTCTACATTTATATGTTGAACTTCAACCTTCAATCATTTCTGAGGTACAATGATGACTTCTCAGTTAGTTTTGTATCTTTTTTTTTTTTTTGCATTACAGTACTTCATTATTGCCACAGGGGGAACTGTTGGCTTAATTTTGCTTTAGAGACATTGCTGCTGAAATTATTAAGCTAATGATTTATGCCCTGTGTGATACAACAATCTCTTGTGCTTAAAATGGTTACTATGTTTTGTTTACTGTTTATAACTACCAGCAGTTGTGCCATGAAAAGATCTCTGCCAGCTTGCAGGGTTTATTTATCCCTGTGGATCTTTAGAAACCACTGATTAATATAGAAAAAATTTGAATGGTTTATATTTTTAAAAATCCCATAAGCTATGAATTAAACCACTGTGCTCTACTATATAGGAGGAAAAGTTCAGTGAGAATGAACAATGGATGTCAAAACCTACTGACTCTCGTATTTGCTTCTGGTTTTATCAAAATGGAAAGTATGAGTGCTTTTCAGGAATACAGTGCTGTGCTCCATCAGTTTTGGGCTATGAGATCACCAGCATTTCCCCTTGGGTGCCGCACATTTTACCATATTAAGGAACCAATTTGCTTAGAGAAATGTTGCATGTGTTTAAAGGCTGTTAAGTTTGATGGCTGGCAGAACTCTCCCATTTAGCCCTAGGGCTGGGCCTGGGTGAATGAAGGCTTTACACAGGCCTGCATTTTTTGTACTGAAGTGCTTTTTGTAACCAAAGACTTGCATGGGGCAGATGAACCACGCAGCAGGGAGGGGCTAGGTTTGTGAATGTTGATGTGTTTCAAAAGGCAAAAATGTTTTTTATATAATGTTGAAATCTCAACTTTTCCCTCCCCAAGAGAAGGAAAGAAAACATCACTGTGGTTTTGGGCAACTTCAGCTCAATTCTGCACCTTCAAACTCAGATATCGCTTGCTTATTCTTCAATTATATTTTTCTGCTATGTCTTGAACTCCCTTAGTCCTTTTGGCTTTGTTTTGACCTCACAATGTTTTTCCACCTCTTTCTCTTGGCAGCTGCACATCTCTATTCCTCCTTGATCAGCTAGCAATGATGGGTGACAAGGTTCCATTTTTTTTCCTCCTATGATGTGGTACAAACAAAGAGCATTTGTCCCTAAGTAGACCTCAGGCAACTCACACACTGAGCCAGCCCAAGGTCTGAGTCTAGGCTGACATTTGCAATAGGGTTAGGTATAAGGATAAAGTATTTCTCAGTTAGGGGTCTATAAATGTGATACATGTGGATAGTTCAGCCTAAAACACAGGACACAAGTTAATCAGTTTTCAAGTAGAGAAACAAGGACAAGGCTCTAACTATGGGAACCAAACCTTTCCCATGTTTTAATGTCAAAATGTGAACATCTGTGTATAGATTTAGTCTTGAAATCCCTTGATACCGTGTCTTCTATACCAAAATGCAGACATTTAAAAGAAAGAGATAGTTAAAACACCCAAAGAAGGAGTAATAACATCTGTTTTATTCCCTCTCATAACCCAGTATTTTTTTTACACAGTTGCAAACTTTGGGCATAAAGAATATTTATAATATTATAATGGGTGGGAAAATTGAAAACACATTCAAATAGCTATTTGAATTAGAAATATTTGCTTAACCTCATAGATAAGTATTTTCATTCACATGTATCTTCATTTAGAATCTTGAAATTATTCCCCTTCTACTAGAAAAGTAAAATTAAAAAAAAAACAACAACAAATTCATATATAAATCACTCTAAATTTTTTTTGTTGAATTCCATGTTGGAATGTTATTACAATGTTTAAGAAATCAAATCCTGTACATTATTCTTAAATGTCCTGCTGGTCTTTTTCTTTTAATTCAAACTGCAATTTAATTACAAACTGTTTTAAAATCACAGAAATATAAAACCAGTATTATATATGATTTGAAATCTTAAATCCTAAGTACAAAACAGATTAAAATAAAATGCTTAAGAAACATGACCAATAAAATATCTGTAACGCATAAAAACTTTAACATGGAAAAGTTGAAGCTTTAGTGGATAGATATGGAGATTAGTGTTATGTTTTGGATATGAGGTGTTCCTGAAATCTAATGTAGGAGACAGTACAGGAATGTTCAGAGGTGATATGATTATGAGAGCTCTAACCTAATCTGTGGACTAATCCACTTGATGGATTAATTATTTGAAAGTACTACTGTACTAGGTGGTGATTATAGGCAGATAGGATGTAGCTAAAGAAGTAGGTCCCAGGTAGGGGGTCATGCCTTTGGAATTTATATTTCATCCCTGAGAAGGGGAGCCCTCTCTGCTTCTTGGATGTCATGTACTGAGCAATGCCTTTTCACCCTGATATTCTGCCTCATCTCAGGCCCACAGGTCTGAAGTTGCTAGATCATGGACTGAACCTCTGAAATTATGAGCCAAAATGCATTTTTTCCTTCTTTTGGTTGTTCTTAATGAGTCTTTTTGATCACAGTGACCAAAGGCTGCCTAATACAATTAGACTTGTCAGAGTTCATCATTTGAACAACTTTTCATTTTCCAAGTGAAATAACTTGAATACAAAATGCATGTTCAGAGAAATCATAGACCAACAATTATGCCAACAAAAACCAATTGACATTATATCTTCAACCCTTATGATTATACATTTTCTGTCCACAGAATTGTATACCATCTTGAAACATTACACTTAGATATAATAATCATTTAGGTATTGTGTCCCTTTGTCCTCTCATAGCTTTTCTTGTCACTTGTCCTCTTTTCCACAGGGGTTGGAAGGTAGAATGGGCAATCAAAAGGGAGACAACTCAAGATTTAAGATCAGCTTTAGAACACATACATAACACTTCAATTACTCAATAAGAGTCAAGAAGACTCCTCATTTGACCACTTTTGTGAAATTTGAAATAAAAAGGAAGTGGTAGAGCTCTGATATTTTGATTTTTTTCTTGTACTTGACTTTCATTGATATATAATATTCATACAAAAATGTACCAACTTGAAGATTATAATTTGATGAATTTGACAAATTCTGTTGACCAGTCACGACCACCACCATAAAATAAAATATTTCCATCATCCCCCAAGTTTTCTTTATGGTTTTTTCCATCCATTTTTAAAACCCAAACCTCAAGATACACTGATCTCCCTCTATTTCTCCATTTTTGTCACTTCCAGAATTTCTTATAAATGAAAGCATACAAATGGAGTCTTTGGTATAAGAATTCTTTCACTTAGCACAATGCTTTTGAGATTTATGCAATAGCAGTTCAATCTTTTAGTTCTGAGTAATGGGTTATTTATTACATGAATAAGACAAAATGCATTTAGCGATTTACCATTTTTGGTGTTTCTGTTTTTGTTTGGTCCTTTATTAAGGATAGAGTACTGTGAACATTCATGGGTAAGTTTTTGTGGGTGTTTATTTTTCATTTCTTCTAACAACTAGGGGTAGGATTGCTAGAGCATATAACTTTCTCAGAAACTGTCATATTGTTTTCTAAAATGAATGTGATATTTTTTTTCCAGCAGCAACATATTCAATTTCCAATTCCTTCATTTCCTCTTCAACCCTTGGAATGATAAATCTTATAATTTTATCCATTGTGATGAATGTATAGACATATGTCAATGTGGTCGCACTTTTCATTGTTCTAAACATCATTGATAGTAATTATCTTTTTGTCTGTTTATTTGCCATTTGAATATGTTCTTTGGTAAATTTGTCAAATTTTTTCATTTTAATTGTAATTTATTATTGTTGAATTGTAAGATTTCTTTAAATATTCCTTTATCAGATACATGTTCTATAAATACTACCTCTTAGTATGTCACTTGCTTTTTCCTGAAGAGAATCTTCTTATGAGCAATTTTTAAATATTTCAATGAAGTCCAATTTATCTTTATTTATGATTTATGTTTTTATTCCTATTCGAGAAATCTTTTATAAACACAAGGTCATAAGAATTTACTGTTTTATTATAGAAATTTAAAATTTTAGCTCTTATAATTAGATCTAACATGCTTTCAGGATTATTTTTTATATTTGGTGTGAGGTAAGGGAAGTTTGTGTTTATTTTTGCACACAAATACAAAATTTTTCTGCAACATCTGTTGAAAAGACTATCCTTTTCCCATAAAATTACCATGATAAGTTTGAAAAGTGATTGACCATATGTATTTTTATGGTCAATATATATATGGTGTATATATATATATATATATATTGTATATTCATATCTGTTCTCTCTGTTCTGGTCTGTGGATTCGTCTTTCTTTATACCACTATCAAATGTTTTATAGCTGTATACTAAGTCCAAAATAAGGTTGTATATGTCTTCCAATTTTGGTTTTCTTTTCCAAAATTATTTTTAACTATTTTAGATCCTTTGCATTTCTATTTGAGAATCCACTTATCAATTTGAATAAATAAGCCTGTTGGAATCTTGATTGTGATTGCCAACTTTAATAAATCTACTTAGAAATTTGGAAACATAAATTTGAGAAGATTCAATTTGGGGAGAGATCTTAGCAATTTCTCTTCCATTCAATAAATATGGTTTATATCAATATCTAATAAGTATTTAATTTGTTCCACATTTATTTGTAATTTTAAGTGTAGAGTCACCACTCACACTTGGTAAATTTATCTGTCCTTGGCATTTTATGCTATTTTTAATATTTTTAATTTTAATTTTTAAGATACAGTGTTTGTTTATCTCATTGCTCTTGAATCTTTTGGTCTTACTGATTTATTTATTCATTCCATTATATTTTGGTAGATGATAGGATTTTCACCATAAAAACTATGGCATCTATTAATAAAGAGATCTACATTTTTCTCTTCCCAATTTCTTTTCTTTCTTTCTTTTTTTTTTCTCTAATGAGAACAAATATAATGTCTTTTCAACATTGTGAACTGTCATTCTGGCCTTGTTCATGGTAAATCAGTGTTTCATCCCTGAATATGATACCAGCAGTAGGATTTTTGTGGATATTGTTTCTGACCTTCAATTTTAATTTTGCCAAGAATTTTTACTATGAAAGTGTACTGATCTTTGAGGAAAAACTCTAGTTTTTCGATTGTGATGATACCTGTAGTGAAAAAGAAATGCATATTTGTTCATTTTAACTTAAGGTAATTTACTTCCAATATTAGTTTGCTGAAAGTTTTTGTATGCTTGGGTACTGAAATTTGTCAAATGATTTTCCTACATTCATTAACATCAAATTACTTTTTCTCCTTTATTCTTCTGATAAACAGAGAGTTACATAAATTGATTTAAAACCAACATTTCATTCCTGGGATAAAGCCAGTCAATTATGCTATCCTTTTTTGTGCAGTTGCTAATGTAATTTTCTTAATTAACAATTGCATTCGTGTTTACGAGGATCATTGGTTTATTGTTTTCATTTTTATATTTTTTTCAAGTCTGGGTACTGTTTACCACATAAAATGAGTAGAGAAATTTTTCTTTAGTTAGACAGTGAAGCCCTCTGGATCTACAGTTTTCCTTGCATATTTTAATCCATGAATTTAATTTTATTGTTCATACAGGTCTATATTAATAATATTTCCTTATTATCCTTTTAATTTTTGTATGCTATGTAGTGATCTTCTCACCTTTATTACTGATATTTTTTTTTCTTTTAGTGTTTAATATATGTAGTTGTTTATTGATTTTATTGATCCTTCTTTTGGTTCTATCTGATTTTCCTGTGGATATTATATTTTCTATTTTAATTCTTTTTTTTTTTCATTTTTATGCCTCTTTGATTTAATTTATTCTTTTTTCTAAGGCAGAAGACTACTACAGATTTGAGACCCTGTTCTCTTTCTTAGTATAAGCATTCTATGCTATAAATTTCACTTTAAACCCTATTTCTTTGACTATAGTCCACAGATTTTAGTATGGTAATGTTCTAATTTTATTGCTTCTTATCTCACACCCAGCCTCTATTGTCCTGTGTTGTGAAGCTGCAGATGAATCCTGTAAAAAAATTTCTTCCAACAACTGGTATAGTGTCAACCTTAGTCAAGAACCATTGCTGGAGCCTGGCGCAGTAATGCATGCCTGTAATCCCAGCTGCTCAGGAGGCTGAGGCAGGAGGATCACCAGTGAGGCACAAAGCAACTCAGTGAGACCCTATCTCTAAATAAAATACAAAAAAGGGTGGATGAGTGCCTCTGAGTTCAATCCCCAGTACCCCTACCCCCAAAATAAAAGAATCAATGCTGGAGGAACACTGAAAGTTGTAACAAAAGAAGAGCTACTTTTCTGATTTTTTTTTTTTTCCTTTTGGAAACTAGTGATGCGAAGGAGGGAGGACAATACTCAATCATCTGTGACTTTTCCCAGGACTTTAGTGAATTGCTTGTGGTACAAAAGCTCCAGAAAGTCAGCCGGCACTCCAGATGGTCAGTGCCAGATAGGAGCACTCTGTGGAGATTGCTTTCCACAGAGGATCTCTGGCCCTCCTAGTTCAGTGGTGGGGTGGTTCTTTGGATTAGTATATGGGTTGCTTTTTTGAACCCATTCTGGCTGGCCAGCACTCTTTAGGCGACTTTATGCACATTCTACAGGCAGTTTCTATAGAGAAGTTTCAGTCTGCCTGTATTTGAAGAGTTTCTCTGATACTCAATGGATTCCCCTTACTGATGAGCTCTGGCTGCATCCTCTGGCAAGTTTGTTTCTATAGGCAGGATAAAATTTCCTGCAGTGCTCATACTCTCCCCAATAAGATTTTAACTTAGACTTTTGCGATAGGAGAGAATTTTCCAGATTCTAAGTTTCTGTCTTATAATCACGGTCCCCACAGAAATAGTAAATATTTTCTGCATTTGCTATTCCTATAGTCCATGGTTAATCACCTTTATTTCTTAATAATTCCTTACAATAAAATTTTTATGTTCAATAGATTACTCTGATTTCCACCTAGGGATTGGAATCTGACAAACACACTAATGTTTTTATTTATTTTTAGTTCAAAATATTTTCCAGTTTTCTAATTTCCCTTGTGATTTCTTCTTTGGCTCAGAGGATGTTAAGAAGTATGTCATTTTATTTTCATATAGTTTGGGATTTTTTTAGGATGATTTCATGTCATTAAATTCCAGTTTAATATTGTTGTGGCGGAAGATCAGACATATTTTCTTATACGTTTTTTTTTTCATTTTGATTAAAAATGTGTAACGTGAGTGCTATTAAAACATTTCCAAGTGTATTACTATGGATGGCTATATGTGCTACTGTTAACTGTATAGACATTATTGTTTAATGGATCTCTACAAGTATTTTATAATGCAAACTCAGTACCCAGGGCATAACAGCTCCTCATTTACTTCTATTCTCAGCCAGTGGCAACCACCTTCATACTTTATGCGTGTATGATTTTGACAACTTTGTACAATCATGTAGTAGTTATCCTTCCAGGAATAGCTTATTTCACTTAGCCATAATGGTCTCAGAGTCTATTCATGTTGTAGCATATGATAACATTTCTACTTTTTAAAGATTGAAAAACATACCATTCTACGTATATAACACATTATTTTTACATTCATCCATCAATGGACATTTAGGTTGTTTTAATTCAAGAGAACCATGAATGAAGTCTCAACAGTTATGAGTGCAAAGATCTCCTCAAGATATTATTTTAAGTTCCTTTGGATAAATACCCAGAAGGAAGATTGCTGAATTATATGATAGTTCTATGTTCCATTCTGAGTAATCTCCATATTTTTTCCATCATTGGTACATAAATTTACATTCCCACCAATAGTTCCAATACTGGAACCAAAGCTTCCATTCTCTCCACATTCTCACCAACATTTTTCTTTTTTAAAATATTGGTCATCCTAAGAGGTATGAGGTGATATTTGATGATTTTTATATGCATCTGCCCGAATATTAGTGAAGTCAAGTATCTTTTTTATACAATTTACTATTTGCATGCATTCTTTGGAGAAAGAGCTATTCAAGTCTGTTGGCCATTTTAAAAAAATTGATTTATGAGGGTTTGTTATTGTAATTTTTATTGAATTTAGGAGTAACATATATTTGGTATTAACCCTTATGTGGTATATGGTTTGCAAATGTTTTCTCGTATTCTGTACAATGCCTTTTCATTCTGTACATTGTTACCTTTGCAGAACAGAAAAATTTGATTCTATTTAGCCTAATATGTGGATCTTTGTTTTTGTTGCCTCTGCTTTTTGTTATCATTTAAGAAATCATTCTCAAAATTAATGTTGTAAAGGTTTCCTACCTGAATTTTAAAGTTTTAGTTATTACATTTAAGTCTCTAATCTATTTTGTATTCTGTTTTGTGAAAGGTGGAGTGTAAGAGACGTATTTCATTTCTTTGAATGTGAATATACTATTTTCCCAATACTGTTTGTTGAAGGGAATATCATTTCCTCATTTGTAGTTCTGGCACTCTTATCAAAGATGATTTGGCTCTGTATGTGTGGGTTTGTTTTTCTGGACTGTCTATTCTGTTCCATTGGTCTTTATATCTGTCTTTATACCAGCACCATGAGGACTTCACCATCTTCTTTTTCAAGGTTATTTTTAATATTTTGGAGTACTTTGTGGTTTCATATGAATTTCAGAGTTGTTTTTTTCTATTTCTGTAAAAAATCTATATCTCTTGGTTGTATGGACAATTTAACATTATGTCTTCCATTATAAGAACAAGGAGATATTTTTCTATTTATTTTGATAATTTTTCTTTCTTTCATCAGTGAATTGTAGTTTTCACTGTACAAGTCTTTTATTTCATTGGTTACATTTTGGTATTTATTCTTTTTGATGGTTTTGTAAATGATATTGTTTTCTTAATGTGTTTTTTAAATGTTTCATTGTTATTTTAAGATATGCAACTGGTTTTTGTGTGATGGGTTTATATCCTGCTACTTTACTGAATTTGTTCATTAGTTCTCATAGATTTGTTGTTGTTGTTGTTGTATATGACTGTGAACTCTTTAGAGTTTCTGCATATAAGATCAGTTGTCTGTTCATAAAAATAATTTTACTTCTTCCTTTTCACTATGAATGTTTTTTTGTTGTTGTTTTTCTTGCCTAAATCTTGGCTGTTGAATAGAAATGACAAGAGTGGGTATTTTTGCCTTTTTCTTGATCTTAGTGGTAGAGCTTTACTGAGTAGGACACACACCACTGAGTATGATATTAGCTCTGAGTTTTTCATATTTGACTTTTATTACATTGAGTACATTTCCCTCCAGTCATACTTTGTTCAGTGGTTTGAAAGAATATTGAATTTTATTTAGTACTGATCATACATCTATTGGATTATCACTGATTTTTATCATTTGTTCAATAAATGTGGTACTCACGTTATTGGTTTTTGTATGTTGAACCATCCTTGCATTCCACTGATAATCTCTACTAGGTTGTGGTGTACAGTTCTCTTAATGTCCTGTTCAATTCAGTTTTTTAGAGTTTTGCTAAAAACTTCCCCACAGTTGGCCAACAGTTGTCTTCTTTTGTAGATTTTATCTGGCTTTGGTATCAGGATAGTGTTGTCCTCACCTCGAGGTTTGGAAGTAATGCCTCCTTTTCAATATGTTGAAGAACTTGGGAAGGATTGGTGTTAATTCTTTATATAGTCATAGAATTCTTTAGTGATTCACTAGCTAGTATCCCTTAAATCCCTTAGGTCTTCTTCATCTCTTTTTCTTTTTGTTCCTCCAATTGTACAATTTCAAACAAACTTTCTTCAAGTCCATTAATTTTTTCTCAGTGTATTTTTTTCTATTCGATTGAACTCCTCTCTGTAGTGATTTTTTTCCTTTCAGTTGTTATATTCTTCAAATACAAATTTTTTAACAAAAAATTCATTGTTAATATTCTAATTTTTCCTCTTATTATTTTTCTGAGAGTATAGAATATCTTCATGACTGTTATTTTGAATTCTTTGTTATATCATTCTTGCTTCTTTTTCATAGGCTCATTAGCATGTATAAATTCAATCAAATTAGGGAGACAATTTAATAAATCACAGAATGAATTGAGAAAAGCTATCCTTAATATTTTCTTCTCTAGAAAACTCTTGATATCCAAATCTGTATCAGTCAAGGTTTCTAGAGAAACAGAAACAGTAGGATTATGGAAGCTGAGAATTCCTATGATTTGCTGCCTGAAAGCTGAAGAAAGAAGAAAGTTTGTGATATAAGTTAGTCTGAGTCCATTGATCTGAGATCCAGAGTGAGGAGCGGATGCAGTGATGTAAATGTGAACACCAGTATCTGAAGATGTGTGTCCCATTTCAGAGAGAAACAGAAGACTCCCTTTCCTCCACTTTTTTTGTTCTATGTGGGCCCTCAACAAATTGGATGAACACCCATCAACCAGATAATTGCCAAATCTTAATTTGCCTATAAACAATAAATAAAATAATTAGGGTAACTGGTTATTTTTATCCAAGAAGTCTTACTAAAATTTACTTTGGTGTTGTTAGATTTCTTCAAACAAAGTTAAATCTTAGCACTTGCAAATAAAATCAGAATTTAATTGTTACACATACACACAAAAAAATTAAGAAACAATGGCTTAGATAAAACTTTCATAGTTAAATCCGGATGGTGATCCTTTTGACCTTTGGTCTCTGAGGAGAGAATTGTATATTCTCTATAATCTTCCCCTTCCCACTTTTGTTCTTCTTCTTTCTTCTTCCTTCTCGGCATTCTTTTTACTTCCTCTAGTCTTATGATTCTCTTCCAATTCTCTAATAGAAACAAAAATTTGATGGGAAGAATACTTTTAAAAACACATCACTCATTCTTATTCATAAAAGTTTGAAGAAAGTATGTGCTCTTAAAAGTGTAAATTAAGTGCTGGTAGTGACTGGAGAACATATTGGTCATCATGTGGAAAGAATCTACACCTAGCATCAGACCTGTCAACCCAAGTTCAATACCAGTATACTGTATGATCAAACCGCCCATGTTTACATGTTTGTTGAAAAAATAATTTATCTTTTAATGGCAGGATTTTCAACTATTTCTAGCATATTTAGCAACCCCATTCATTTCATCTAAATATTTTTATAGATTTGAGTCCCACCTATGAAATATTCTGAGCTGACATTCTAAGGCTTTTCAAGATAAAAAAAAAAGGCCTGACATGATTTGATAATTTGAGTAGCTTTATAATGTTCATTTAGCTAGAAGTACAGAACCTAACCTTCTAACTCTGGCTCTTACCTCTTTCTTTAAAAGAAGAGCTTTATAGAATAAAACATGCATTCTGTTAAGATGAGCATTGATGGATTCCTTTTTTTTTTTTTTCTCAATTCCACATCCTCAGGAGTACCTATCCATCAAGATGGATTAAGGAGCTGTCCTGATATGATGGTGGATGAGGCTCATTTCCAAGACAGCTAAACAAAATTAGGTGTACCCTCTAGAAGTTTATACTCTGATGGTTAGTCAGAAATATAGAGTAGAAATTTCTTTCTCTACCATTTTCTCCAGTGTTTGAAATAGAAGCAAAACAAGGAAATGCTGATCATGATCAGAAGACAGCATAATTTAAGAGAGCCATGACATGAAAAAAAAGTGATTTAGATTGCTTGACTTTTCTTATAAAAATGTAATAATGCTATGTGGAGGCTGCTAGGTGTAGTTCACATTCACCTTAAGTATCCTGTTAATATGCTCCTTTCAAAGGAGAGACCATATAATACACTTGTAGGTTTGTACTTGCTCCCTGTATTAGTCAGAGTTCTCCAGAGAAAGAGAGAACCAACAAGATGTAATATAAGATGTTTATACACACACACATACACACACTCACACACACACATATGTATTCCATAATGATATTTTTTTCAACAATGGACAATGGACTGCACAGTGCTCCTATAAGGTTATAATAATCTGAAGCATCCCTATCATCTAGTGAACCCATAACTGAAGAAGAGACAAAAGAAATGGAAAATTCAGGGTAAGGAAAAGAAAAAAAAAAGAAGAAACTTCACACCAAAATATTTAACAGAAGTTTTTCACACCTCAGGTGCCTTAGAAATATTGAAAACATGGACCCCAACACAAAATGGCTTTCACTAATAGAGAGAAATGTTCATCATGAATTATCTGCTTACAGGCCAAATTCTGATGAAAACAAGAAACAAAACAAACCAACTTCAATGTCCATTTCTGAAAAGAGTGAAACCTCCTCAAAAAGATCCTCAAGAGGTGTTCCAGAAGAAGACATTGGTACACATAAGAGATGACAATTCCATGTGTGTTACTGCCTCTGAAGACTTTCCAGTGGGATGTGACAGTGTAGAGAGTGAAGTTGATGATTCTGACCCTGAGTAAACCTAGATTAATGTGTCTTTGTGTTTCTAACCCCAAAGTTTACAAAGTAAAAACAAACAAAAAAAAATTAAAATGCAAATGTTCATTGCATAAAGATATAAAGAAAGAAAATATTTTTATATTATTGTATGATGTATTTTTGTTTTACGCTGTTTTATTGAAAGATTCAAAAAGTTTTTAAAAATTTAAAGTTTATATTGTTAAAAAGTTACAGTTTAAAAAGTTAAGGTTAGTTTTTTTATTGAACAAAGAAAAACATTTTTATGAAGTTAGCATAGTCTAGATATACCATATTTATAAATATACCATATTTATAAAGTCCACAATAGTAGACAATAATGCCAGAGGACTCACATTCACTCAACATGCACTCATTGACTTACCCAAGCAACTTAGAGTCCTGCAACCTCCATTGTTAGCTATGTGCCCTAATAGGAGTATCAACTTTTGTATTTTATTTCATATTTAACAGTTTTCTATATTTAGGTATGTTTAGATACACACTATGTACACATTTTGTTACAACTGTGTGCAGCATTCAATACAATGCCATGCTGCACAGTTTTGTAACCTAGGAGCAAAAAGCTAGGCCAGGTAGCCTAGCTGAAGTAGGCTGTACTGTTTAGGTTTGGATAAATACACTCTATGATGTTCACACAGGATGAAATCACTTAACACATTGGTCAGGACATATCCTTGTTGATAAGTGACATATGACTAACATAGAAAGACAGCTATTATAAGGAGTTGGCTCATAAAATTATGAAGTGTGGAAGGTTCAAAATCTTTAGGGTTAAACCAGCAGTCCAGAGACCCAGGAGAGCCAGGGGTACAGTTGGAATTTGAGGCAATCTCCTGGAGAATTCTCTCTTGCTTGAGAGAGACCAGTCCTTGTTCTTTATTTAGGCTTTCAAATGATTGGATGAAACTCACCCACACTATGGAGAGTAATTTGTTTTAATCAAAAATAATTCATCCAAAAACACATTCACAGAAACATCCAGAATAATAGTCAATCAAATATCTGAGCACCCTGGGACACAATTAAGTTAACACATAAAATTTGTCATTATGATGCCCAAGCAAAGTTTAGGAAAATTTTCCTCACTGGATTCGCATATATAGAAGACAAATCAAATGTGATATGAATTACTGAATTTTCAGAGGATGTTCTAGTACAGACTATTCTTCTGGGATATTATGAAGATAAGAAATTTCTAAACAGAGAGAGCTTATGAGTGAAGTATTCCTCATATGTAAGTCACAGTGGTTAGAAAATTCCCCAGAGAGCTATAATTTCCTGTAAATTGCATCCTTTGTGCTAAAATGAAAAGAAGCTATGTCAGCAGGCAAGCTGGATAATTTATACCAGTAACCAAAAATCTTTTATGCAAAGTTTTTTGGTAGCTCAGCCATAGTTCTTTTTTTTGTCCAGGTAACAGTTGAACTTAGCTGTACAATTTATTTTTCAAATATATTTTTAAATGTTTCAGAATAAATTATTTAATTTTAGGTAAAAACAATTATTATACAATACAAAAATTGTCTTTATTCAATTACCCCATGTTATTTGCTAATATCTTTCTTATTTGTATTTAATCAAAGCAAATTTGACTTTGAACAAACAAGCAATATTTCTCATACATTACATTTTTAAGTAAATCATTATCATTCATATTTATTCAAATATAGTGGCATGTATTCCTACTTGTATTAAGCAATATACTTAGAGGACGTCATAAAACAATGTTCTTATCATTTAAAATATGTTACTCTATTAAACTATATTTTGTATTTCTATCTATAAAATCCACAATTTTATATGAATAATGGTGACTGTGCCTTGGATTTCTCAGGCAAATATCAGGGCCAGGGCCCAAGCTACCTTGGAGAGAGAGAGAGAGAGAGAGAGAGAGAGAGAGAGAGAGAGAGATAAAATTCTTAAAATTTTTAATTGAACAATTTCATAAAATACACTTGGTAATAGATATTGATGTTCAAAACAATTGATCTTGAACACTAAAAGCACATTCTCCAGTCAGGCTTTCTGAATAATTCCTTTTATATTTCTCCTTCCCTAAAGGAGTTCCTGAACTTTAGATTATAGTACCACTGTGGTCCCTAAAGTAAATTTGATCTTTCAATGTCTGCCCTTCCAAATCTTGGGACATACAAATCAACTGGAATGTCACCATTGTAGCTTTAGATCTGGACTTCTGTTTTCTAGTCCACTGGTTTTGTTTTAAACTATGAGCTCAGAGGGCTGGGGATGTAGCTCAGTGACTGCATACTTACCTAATATACTCGAAGTCCTGGGTTCTGTCCCATTACCAAAAATAAATAGATAAATAGATAAATAAAAATAAAAATGGCTAAAATATGAGTTCAGGATTTAGGGTAGGACAAGAAAGATCTTTGGTCTTTTTGATATTTTTGTATCTGGATGTTATCACTAAATTTTAGAACTCAGAAATGGAAAAAACATCCTTACAGAACAGTTAAGAAAAAGTTAACAATGAAGCATTATCACAGTGTATTCATATTTTCCCATAATATGAATCTTCTAGTGACTTAAACATATGAAGTAACAAGATAATATCTTGTCAGTGATAATGAAAGGAAAAAATGCCGAGATATATATTAACCAGAGGCAACACGGAGGGGAAGGGAAGGGATGCATGTGCCAAACTGGCATTACCATCTACACCTGAACCACAGGTAGAATCTCAGACAGTTGTTTTGAATTCTACATTCTGCAAGAAAAGAACCCACAGGCATTCATTAATTTTATTTTGTATTTAGATATTTACCTTCAGAAATATTTAAATACAGGACAGAGAGAAAAGGCTATGACAAGTATGCTCCTTAAATTAAAATAAAGAATGCCAACCAAGTTGGACATAAACAAAAAGCATTATGCATCAGAACTGGGCACTGTTCCAGGCTGGGGCACTCAGAAGACAAGAGGCATGCCCAAGTAGGGAGTGACATTGATATAACAGTTGAACTTAGTTCCACAATCTTCTTTGAGATAGCAAACTTCACTGTCCATTACTAAGGGATCGAATTAGCATTGCTTTGTTTAATCCTTTTAAAGGAAACAGTGTTACATGTCATTTTAAATTTTTTTTTTTTAGTTGTCAATGGACTTTATTTTATTTATTTATATGCTGTGCTGAGAATCAAACCCAGTGCCTCACACATGCTAGGCAAGTATTCTACCTTTGAGCCACAACCCCAGGCCTGTTACAAGTCATTTTGATCACTGTAGTAATGAAGACTACCCTAGATATGTTACAGTAACAAACTAGAAATTCTCAATGATTAACACAAGAAAGATTTATTCCTCATTGATGAAAATTCTGAAGCAGTCTGGGATGTGTTCTTACATCAAGTAACTTTACCATATAGATAGAACATGCAACTTCCAAAGCCATTGTAATAAACAGAGAGGGCAGCTTTTCTGGATGAACCTGAAGTATCTATCCTCCATTACTTTGTTGCTCACATTAACCAGAACTATGTGGTACCACCTTAAATGTATGAGATACTGGGAAATATAGGGAATATGTTTGGTCTGTTGTATGGACTATTTGGTAAAGACTAAATGTGTCTGTCTTGATCCCAGATTGGAATGAGAAAGCAGGACAATATTATGCCTTATTAACATCTACTTGAAAGAGTGGTTTCTGCCAACATTTGTTTATTAGTATTTGCCCTCCAAGCAGTTCCATGGCATAAGGTAATGATAACAACTATGACTTATTGAGGACATACAGAATTCCAAGCACAATTTGAAGCATTTTACCTATGTTATCTCATTTAATACTCATTTGTTACTCTTAAGGTAGGTGTTAATATCATATCTATTTTTTTTCCATGGGAAAACTGTGCCAAGAGATGTTAAATGATTTGCTCAAGATCAATAGGTAGATAACCACAGCCAAATGTGAAGTCAGGAAATCTGACTCCAGAGGTAGGGTTCCTGCTTGTTGTATTTTAGGGTAAGTATTAAAGAGCCATCAAAGAACAAATCAGTTCATGTTCAATGGTTTATTCTCATTAAAAACTTGCATTTCTGTAATTAATAGCATCTTATAGAAACAGCAGCATGGATTTGATAGAGTGGTAAATAGATCTGACATGAACAATACTGTAGATAGTTCTAACATCAACTATCAACTCTAAGAACATGGATTTAAACAGGAATTCAAAAATGACTTCCTGATTAGAATAAATCAATTCCTTAGATACTTTACGTGTATGCTTTGTGCTTTACATTAGTACTAATGTCACCAGAGAATAAAAATTTAGCTTTGAAAATTATACCTTGACACATTTCAAGTTATTCTTCAATAAAACAAATTGAAAATAAAATTAGAAACCTTTCTCATTGGTCTTCTGCTTTCATACCTTATTAACTTATATCTTTGTTCTTTCATTCATTCTTTTTTTAACTCTTCATTTTTGCTAACAGTCTGTTTCCTGTGTGCTTGCCAAATTTTAATCTGTTTTAATATTCTAGTATCACTTGCTCTTGCACATAGTTTCTTTTAAAATCAAACCTTTAATTCTTTTATAATCAATAAGTTTCATGACATGAGCTTCTATAATTGTACTTCTTTCTTCTGAGGGAAAAAAGTGTATTTATGGTTACTATTAGCTATTAAAAATTAAAACCTTCTTTAAAAAGCAGTAGAGTTCCATCAGTGTATTACTTTGATTTGCACACTTGCTAAGATAATAGATTTCTTGAAACATTCTATAAGGTTAAGTAGGATAATAGTAAATATAACTTTTCCATGAAAATGAAAATTTCTTCTTTTACTCTGCATCTTTTGAATGTATTTTGTGATTTGAGCCATGTTTCACATGCATTGCTTTGTCCAATCTATTATGTTTACATTTATTCTTTAGTATCTCACTACATCATGTTTAAATGTAAACAACTGAGATTTGTTTCCCTCTGTTGGAATGTCTAAATAATAGTTCTGCATATTATAACTTTAAAGATGTGTCATGGCAGCTGCAAATAACTTTTAAAAAGAAACTTTGTGTAGCAAACTATCACATTTCATCTACACTCTGGCAAATGGTGCTTGCTTTTTGGCCCTAGTTCAGCCTTCGTTTTGCAAACCAACTTCCTGCGGTATGAGAATATACATTTTCCTGGGCCAAATATTCCAAAGTGGACACCAATTTGGGACTCCTAGTGTTTTCCAGCTCTCCAGCTTTTGGACATATGAGCATTGAAAATGCCAGATTACTGCGATCCATGCCAAACATTTAGGCTTTGGAGACTGAAAAGTCAAGCATCTCAATTTTAGCATATATTGCCAGAAGTAAGCTGTCCCTATGAAACAATTACTCCCAGGCAATGGATCAGCAAACAGCACCGACTTTCAGCCAATCTCTGTGCTGTCTGTTCAACACTCCCAGAATGGTCAGTTACTTCTAGCTCTGGAAGGGGATTAGGGCAATATGGAGGGGAGGTGACGAGGCTATGAACATAAGCAGTGTGAAAACTTAATCAGAAAGCAAGCGAGGGATTTTATTTTTCATTTTGTTCTTTTTCTTTTTCAGCTAGACTATAATTTTTTTGTACTTCTGCACCATAGGAGGTTGGAGATAAAGTTGCTTTTCCTTTCTGCCATCCTCCTCATTCTTCTTTTTCCAATGCTGATCATCCAGTTCCCTTCTCTCATACCTCAAACGACAAAAAAATGTCTTCTGAATTCGACCTGAACTGCAGATTTCCGATGATGGCCTATAAGAGCTTAACCTTCTGGAATGTTGGTCAGCTGCTTACAGCAAGATATTTGCAAATGCAGCCAAAGTTCAATCTCATCCTGGCCACTTGCTGTTCCCTGTGAGAAACTTTCTCCCATAGCTGCCGACATCACTTGTCTTTCAGTTCAATGCCTTTCAAATGTGTGGCTTTCAGCCCTAAAAGTATAATAATAAGGCTTGGTTCAAACTCTCCTCTTCACCAGAAAATTAGAAACAAAATGCTGTGCTATCCTGATGTGAATTTTTACAACAACCCAGAGAAAAATAGATTAGGCTGTGGGGATGTTGGTGGTGATTGAGAAAAACACGCCCTCAGTATATACTATGCAGGTAAAGCTAGTGGGCTTTCTCTGGCATGAAATATAGGAAGTGAAGAAAGAAGAATGATCCAGGACAACTTTTTTTTTTCTATTTCCTGAGAAATTTGATACACATAGGTGGAATTAACTGAAATGGAGTGAATGAGCAGAGAGTGTGTTACAGGGAGAGTTCTATATTTTGAATCTTAAATGTCCTCCAAAGGCTCATGTGTTAAAGGCTTTATCCCCACATGATGCTGATGGGAACCTTAAGAGGTGGGTCTTACCTGGAGGAAGCTAGGTCATTAGGTGTGTGCACTTGAAGGAGACTGTGGGATTCCTATTTCTTCATCTTTCTCTTTTGCTTTCTGGCCATGAGGTGAGTGGCTTTGCTCCACCATATGCTTCCACCATGACATGCTGCCTTGCTAGGGGACCATCCGGTCATGAACTGGAACCTTCAAGACTGTAGGCCAAAATAAAAATGTTTCACTTTATAAATTGATTATCTTAACATATTTTGTTATAGTAACAGAAAGCCGACTAACACAGAAGGGCAAAGGTGATATAGACTGATGTTCGGTGAATTAACTTTGGGATGTTAGTAGATATCAGAGAGGAGATGGACTTTAGGAGAGCAATGATGGGAAGATATATAAATTTGTCAATTTATAATTCTTTTCTAAGTATTTTCATGACCACCATAGAACTTCAGTGAAGTCCTTAATAATAGTTTAAGGAGAAATGTGGTTTAAATTTCTCAGGGCTTTCCTAACCTCCTAGAAATTCTTTTTTCGTTTTAGAAAATTTTTGATAATTGCACCAGAATATTGGGGTGGAAGTGTTTTCTTTTTAGACATGTAATCCATTTATATATTGCTCTGATCTTTAGGTTCTCAAGTAGAATGATTTTATATGACTTCTTAGTTGATAGAGGCATTTAATCACTCACTTATAGATATTTGTTTTCCATTTTGAGGGTTGTTTTTTTTTTCACCTGTTACTTCTTTGACCTTACCGTGATTTTATATTTTAGGACATTCTGGAACATTTTCCATAATACTAAAATTATAGTCCTATAACGATAAAAATATAATCTTATATTAAATAATAGCTAGTAATTTTTATTTCTACAAATTAGACTACTCTGAACTTCAGATCATATACTTCTTTATTTAAAGGTTAAAATGGACAGAATTCATCATTATCTCTGGATTTAGGATATCCATTCTTATCTAGTAACACACAGAATACTTATCTCTTCCTCTGAGATCAGTAGTAAGATTCTCCTTTGTTTTCCTTTATTGAAAAGAAGGGGTAGAAGCATATGTGATAAAATTTAGTTCAATCCATTTACTTTGAAGAGGAGAAAATATACAAGGCACAAGTGAGGTTATTTGTTCATAATCACACACCTAATTAAAGTTCTTTTTGTCTTGTCTATTGTGTTGTATTGCTTTCCTTGGAAAAGATTTGCATTTCATTTAAAAGTTAAAATGGAGTAGTTTTCTAAATGTCAAAATTCAAGAGCTTTTTTGCTCTATTGTTTTTGATTATATATAATTGTAATGTTTTAGAGAGCTAACTCTAAAAGCAAAACCTCCAGGGATAGTAGGGTAAATACATGAAGATAGGATACAAGTTGGGAGATTGTTATTACAAGTTGAACAAGTTTCTTAGGCTGCAGCAGTGGCAACAGAGATGAATAAAAAGAAAAAAACATTCAGCATCTCATCAGTGTGACGGATCAGTCTTTCCACCATGGCCTGTAGCACAAAGGCTGGAACAAACTAGTATCTTAATAATTAGTGCTAAATGGGAGAGCAGATTGGATGTGGAGAGAAAGGCAAAAGGAGAAACTTGCAGAATTCCCAGGTTTCTGGTTTGCACCTTTATGATAATGTTTGTGTCATAACTGAAAAGAGAAGCACAGAAAGAAATACATGTTTAAAAAAAAGAAAGAAAGAAAAACAAAGAAAGAAAGACACAGTTTGGGGTTATAGTGAGTTTGAAATAGCAACTTTGAAACACATAAGATATTCAGATAAAAATGTTAGGTAAGAAGTTTTGTAGCTCTCAAAGTAGAGGTATGGATTTAGGAGCAATAAGTGTGTTTGTAATAACTTAGTCCATTGGGATAGAAAAGTAAGCCAAGGGGCACAGGGCACTATACATCAGTCCCCAAGCCTTTCCAGATGTCCTTTTGCTTGGAGTTACCTTCTCCCAGCTTGGGATCATGCCTCCCTCAGGTCTTTGTCAAAATGACATCTTCACAGCACGCTCTTCCCAGGTGACCTGATTTATGCCCACTCCCTGGGTTTTCTCTTATCCCTTTGCTTTAATTTTCCCCCTAGTACTGAGAGCCATGCAATACATTTTAGATTTTAATTACTTGTTTTATTTATCTGTTTACCCACAATAGAAGTTGTGCTAAACGAGAGCAGGATTTTGTCTTGTCCCACTTTGCTCAGTGCTCTAAATTCTGTGCACACAGCAATGTTAGGAAAGCAGAAGCTGCTCAATGTGGATTTACCCTGTGAATGAAAAGCCTGGGAAATGCTGAGTAAAAAAAAAGTAGTATTCAGAATAAGCAAAGGTCAAAGCAGAAATTGAGAAGGTGGGACCAGAATTGGAGCAATAAGAGATGGTGCATTTCAAGATGGATCATCAAGAGAAACTAACGCCATGGATGATCACGGAGAAAATCATTTCAAGATGAAAATAATGGTTGATATTATCAAGACATCATGGAGATATGAAGCTTTCTTCAAATAGAAGGATAAATTCTTTCAGATAAGAAAATTTTAACTACCAAATATGGCCACATCAAAATTTGAATGGTGAAACAAAAGATCCCATACTTATGCATGGAAGATTTTTTTTTTTTTTTTTTGGTGGAAACTTGGTTCTCACAATGGAAGCAGGAAGTAAGAAAAGGCTACAAGAGCATCTGTTCTCATGAGATTTTCAGACTTGAATCATACACTAAAGGAAGTTTGGATAGTTCGGATAAAGTTCAGATACTTATCTGAAATTTGGGGGTGGTTATTTAAACCAAACCAAGTACAATATACTATAGTTCATCTTCTAAAGATTAAAAAAAATGAATTTGAGACATAGAAGATAATGATACACCAAATATTTAGTTGTAAATCTTTTATATCTGCTATACATAATGAAGTGAAAATGAAGAGAATATATAGGCTTTCTGCTCTCATTATATTTATGAAAGGTGAAATTAAATAAATCACGTGAATCTGTGTTTGTCTGTCATATAATAAGCCAAAAAGTCTGTGTACTTTGTAAAGTATTATTCCATTAGCTATAATATCAGTGAAATTAGAAAGACTTTAAGACAGATGACACTGAGAATAACTTTAAATCTCTTCCAGATGCAGATCAATAAATAGTGTTTTGATTATAATACAAAACAATAGCTCATAATTAATTTGATGTACTGAAAAGACTTTTGTTTTTGACCTACACCAAAAACAAACCCAATGATATAGAATATAAATTATAAGTTACAAATGGATTACATTACTATTCGATGCTAGAGAACAAAATGATTCCTTTTTGTGGATACTGTTTGCTGAACTTGGTCTACATTTTAAAGCAATCAGCAGATAATACATACTCTGGGAAGGAACCCAATAAGAAGAGGGCTTAAATACATGGTATAAATCAAAATTGGGTGAACTTAACTGCAGTTTTGGTTTGGCTAACACCTTAAACCAGTTTTCAAATATTTAGATTCAGCAAAATTTGAAATACATATTGTACAGCCCAGTTCTCTTCTCTCTTTTAAACTGTTGTGCATTTAATAGGAAATAGAATCTGTAAATCCTTATGCTTTTATAGCTAATTCATCATCATGCTTCAGAAAATCTATACAGTCTACAGAAACTCAACAGTTCCAATTGTTTTTAAAAGTAGCTTTCATGAGGAACACCTACAACTGGAACATTGACTTGCTCTAAATTTATGAAATGTTCGAGTCAACATTGATTACTAGGTCATTGGGTTCTACAAAATACTGTCTTCTATCCTGAATTGAAATATGTTACTGAAGGAAGTAATCTGGCAGAAACCCAAACCTGAAAGAGATTTCTTTTAAAACAGGATTACACTTTTTTTCTTAAGATTCTAGAAAGCTGTTATTCCCTTGTGACTCTTTTTATTTTTTAGTCTAAAAAAATTTTATGAAATATATGCTTTTATTTTTAAAAAACTTTAAATTAAATTTATTTTATGAATCTTACACAAAAATTAAAAAAAATTATACACAATTATGGGGTACCATGTGATGTTTCAATGTACTTACACACTGTATCATGTCTAACTCAGGGCAAATATATGTGCCCAAATCTTTCTTTCTCTTTGGTGAAACATTCACAATGATTTGTTGTAGCTTTCTGAGTTTACCTACCTAGCTTGTCATTATCTGTAGTTATCCAACAATGCAAAATAGCACACCAGAACTTCTGGCCCCACTCTGTAGCTTAGCATCTATTGATTAATTCTCCCTGTCCCTCCCGGGCCCCTACCTACTCTCAGAAACTTTTTTTCTTGATTCTCCAAAGCCTGACATCTCAGAAAATTTCTGAAATTTAGGATTACAGGCGATAGCAGAATTCCATTCAGCGGGAAGAGAAGAGCCCTAGGTACATTTTAGTTTGCCCATAAGAGGTCAGGGAAGGGCCAATGCTCTACTTCCTCTGTGCTCTAGTGAACTTTCCATTTCAAAGGATCTTAGGGGAAGGGAGCTTAATAGAAAAGGTTAAGAGAAGTCATGGAAAAGAAAAGGATTGCAAAGAGGAGACTGTGGAATTCAGCTAAGAAAAGAAAGCTTTGGATTCACCTATATAATGACACTTTTCTAGGAATCTTATTTTAAATGCTTATTAGGAAGTGAGGGTTAAGTAAGTGTGGGAGCTTTAGAGATTCAATAAAAGGATTTAGGACATTACAAATAATTAATTTGTAAGCTTTTGTGTTGAGGTTTTAAAATATCTTTGAGTGCTGACAAGAAGATTGCTGTTAAACCTGCACTCTGGGTAGTGATACAGCTGTATTTAATCATGACATGCTTCTTCGATTGTACTGAGCATGCATCTCTGAGGATTAAGGATTACGAAAATGTCAGTAATATAAATGGACAATAGAACTTAAAGGTTAGCCAAAGGCTTGAGCTTCCTATCTCTCCTACGTTATTAAAAATATTCTGATAGCTCTGTTTCCTAACTAGATAGCTCTGTAATAATAGCCAAGGTTAGTTGTAGTTGAAATTTATGAGAAATATTTACATATAACTATCATATCCTCCCAACTCTTCCTTAAAATAAACCTGCTCTGCTTTTCTTTCTATAATCTGGTTTGAGCCAAAAGGTGTTAACAGAATGAGAAGTGAAAATTAGGTGGCTCAGCAGAATTTAAAGAGACCAATAGGAGCATTTGAAGGAGACAGTAATTTAGAAAATAGATGAAATAGTTGGAGGATCAATATGAAGACTTAGAACACTTTTCAACTGAACTCTGGAATATTCTCAGATAAAAACTTGTTCTATCTTTCAGTTGTGGTAATTTCTACTATTATGTATGTGTGTGTGTGTGTGTGTTATACTGTTTTATTTTTTAAGATATTATTTTGTCAGTTATACATTTCCAATACTGAATAAATATTTTTACAAGTACTTTTTATTATTTACTAGTATTTTACTATTAAATGTTCCAGTAGTTTTACTAATATTGATTCTAAAAGCATTTACCCAAACTCAACCTTCTTGTCCCATTTTTCCTTTTTTCCAGAAAAAAAAAATGCTGCTTTACTATCTTTCAGATAATTCTTTGGTCATTTAGCCCTATATCTTTGTTAAATATATACACTTTTGATTTTAAATTATTTAATCAACTACTGTATTCCCATGATGAAAAAAAAATTAAAAATCAATGGGCTGGGTTTGAATGACAGTATTATTTTTTTTCAGGTTGCTACAATAATGCTGCATAACAAAGAACTCTCAAATATAAGTCATGACAAAAACAAATGCTTATTTCTCAATTATAAGTCTACAGTTTGGCTTGAACTGTTAGCTGTGCTTCAGGATATGGGAATATTTTCAGGGCTGTTGTATTTCTTTAAATAATTTCCATATCATTATTGATCCTCTATTTATTGAAATGTCATTCTTACACTGTCTTTTACATTTTTAGAAATCATTCCTTCTGGTCTTTAGATTAGAATTTCTTCTTAAAGTCTTTTTCTAGTGCGTAAAAATCTGGACCTCATCAGGTACTCTGTTTCTTTTTTTTTTCCTATTGAGTTGACAGATTTTCTTGTACTGTTGCATTTCTTATATTTTCTTGATAAAAATAATCTTATCATTTAATATTATAATGTGGCAATGCTGGAAATCAAATCCACCTCCCTCTCTGGGATTGATTATGGCTACTGCTTTAACTGTTGGTTGTATTGGTTTGTTTAGAGACTTTTCTGAATTCATTCTATAAAGTCTTTGCCTTTCACATGTGGCCCTTATAATCTTTACTTAGCTCAATGGACAGCTAATGATTGAATAGACTTTTCCTTAAAAGCCTGGAGCAATAAACTTTCCAGTCTTTGTAAAGGGCCCTGTGTGCATGCTGGAGCATGCCATCATCACTGGACCAGGCAGTTTACAACTCTATTTTAGCTACCACTTTCTTCTCTCAGAGACTCAAAGTCAGTTACAGGTGAGAGCTTAGGCCTTTTCAGTTCACATTTCTACTGATCATTACATACCCGTACACGTGTGTAGGGCCTTCTAGATTTCCAGGACTACATCAGAGATTTTTGAAGATTTTAAGGACATTTCATATCTAAGCTTTTCCTTTTAGGCTTGTTGATTGTCTTATAGCTTTTGCCAACTATATTATCTGTACCTTCAACCAGCCATGTTATCAAAATATTTGACAAATTCCTTCTAGGGAAAGGCTTTAGCATTGTATGAATTTAAATGAGGCCAAAGACAAGAGTTTTGATTGGGGTCATGTAAGGAAACACCAGAAAGGTCACTTAATCAATCTTTAGGAAAGGGGTTTTTGAAAAGGCTCTGGTTCTACTCCCTCAATTACTGGGAATATGGAATATCATTTTGAAGGTTACAGCTGAGCTGTGGAGAAGGAACTAGGTTTAGTTAAAACATTGCAAACCTTGCTGCTCTTGTTGATATTCACCTGTTTCTTGAGTAAATGCTCTTTAGGATTTTAGAAGCATCTGTTTAATTTATAGACTTATGAAAAAGTTGATTTTGATGATTTCCTCCAGGTTTTTCATTGCTTTTGTAGACTAACAACTATTTTGGAGATTCTTACTCCACCATTTTTAATAGTGCATTGTTTTGGAATCTTTTTATTACTTCATAGTCCTTATTTCTTGAAGTTGTTATTTTCCCCAATCCCTATGATTTTAGTCTATATTTTTTAGATTTTTCACTTTTTAGTTATTATTTGATGTTTGATGATATTTAGATTTAGATGATACATGTTGAATCTGAGTCCATGGGATTGGGACTTTCACTGTCTTTTAAAATATTGCTTCTCTTTCATTATTATTATTTCTTTTTCAGTGATTCCTATTTGTGTGTATTTCAGAGCATCACAACGTTGATAAACATCTCTTATGTATGTATGTACATATGCTGACATTCTCTTTCTTTTTCTGTGCTTGTTTCTTGGTGAATTCATCACTCCCAACTTACCAATTATTTCTTCTATTGTGTTCTGCCTAGTAACCCATATCTTGAGCTTTCTTTTTTTAAATGCTGAAATATAAATTTCTAGACTAGTTTTAGATTTACAGCAAAATTGTGAAGTAAAGAGATTTCTCATCTATTACCCACATTTACATATGAGAGATACTCCTCCACTATAAACATCCCACGTTAGAGTATTAGATATGTTATAATCGATGAGCCCGCATTGGCATATCATTTCCTAAAGCCCATCGTTTTATTTAAGTTCTTTCTTGGTGTTGTACATTCTATTAGTTTTGACGAGTTACACACATCCATTTTTGTAGTAATGGGTTGGGAGTCTAGGGACTTTAAGATGGCGGAGGCAGGGTACAAGGAAAGTGCTGACTGAGTACAAAATGGGGACAATAAATCATCATGTCCCTATTTAAGATAAAGTCCCATTCAATGGCAATTCCAGCCAGGAAGGGCTTATCACCATAGCAACTTCTACCACCAGCTCTGTGTTCTAATTAGGTGAAAATAAAGTAACTCATGGGAATGAAAAGGACAAGGTCTTCAATCAGGTCCACATGGAGGGGAACACGGCACAGCTCAGCATACAAGACAGGACTGGCCAGGATATCAAGGCCTTGAGTCACTCTCAGCTCTTTTTTTGCAGAGTGTGTTTCACTTTCAGGAAATCTGTTCTGCCTGTTACATTTGTGGGTCTTGCTCAATTCTTTAACAGAGAAGCCAAGCACCTGGATCCCAATTGGACCACCCACTGTTATCATTAATGTACAAAATAATTTTACTGCCTCAAAAGTTCTCAGTGATTCTCCTATTCATCTCTTCTTTCCCTTTTACTTCTGGCAACCATTGATTTTTTTTCACTGTCTCCATGGTTCCACATTTTCTAGAATGTCATATAGTTGGAATTGTACATTGTGTCCTTTTCAGATTGGCTTCTGTTACTTAGTAATATGTATTTAATGTTTCCCCGGTCTTTTTATGACTTGATAGTTTTATATTTGGTGTTGAATAACATCCCATTGTCTGGATGTACTGAAGTTTATCTGTTCATTCACTGACTGAGAGCAACAACTTAGCTGCTTCCAAGTTTCATAATTATGAATAAAACTAATATAAACATGCACACAGATTATTGTGTGGACCTAAACTTCCAACTTCTTTGGGCAAACACTAAAGAGTATGATTTCTAGGGCATATGATCAGACTTTGTTTTGTAAAAAAAATCATTCAACTGTTTTCCAATGTGACTATATCATTTTTAATTTCCACCAGTCATAAATGAGAGTTCTTGTTTTACATTCTTACCAGCAATTGGTGCTGAATTATTTTTTATGGATTTTGGCTACTGTAAGAGACATGTCAAGGTCTCATTGTTGCTTTAAATTTGCATTTCTTTAATGACATACACTGTAAAGCATTTTTTTATTTCACTTGATTATTTATCATCTGTATATCCTCTTTCAGGTTCTGAATGTTAAGATCTTCAGCCCAATATTTTAACCAGGTTATTTGTTTTCACATTTTGAGCTTGGCAGTACTTTATGGGATATGTATTTTGAAAATGTCTTCTCCCAGTGGGTGGTTTCTTTTCTTAGTCTTTGACATTGTCATTTACAGAACAGAAATTTGAGATTTTAATGAAGTCTCTCTTACAATTTATTTTTTTCATTGATTGTGTTTTTGAGGTTGTATTTAAAGTGATCCAGATTTCTCCTATATTATCTTAAAATAAGTTTTGTGATTTTACATTTTTGTTTATGATTCATTTTGACTTAGTTTCTGTGAAGATTGTAAAGTCTGTACCTTGATTATATTGCATATGAATGTCTAGTTGTTCCAACACCATTTGTGGAAAGAATCTATTTGTTCCATTATATTTCCTGAGCTCTTTTATCAAAGACCAGTTGATTATATTTATGTTTGTCAGTTTTTGATCTCTCTACATTGTTCCTTTGGTCAGTCTGTTTATTCTTTCACTGGAAATACACTGTCATGATTACCATAGCTTTTTAGCAAGTGTTGAAGTTGGGTAATATCAGTCTTCCAGTTTTGTTCTTCTTTAACATGGTGCCAGCTCTTTGAAGTTTTTGTCTCTCTACATAAACTTTAGACTAACTTTGTCATTATTCACAAAATCACTTACTGGGATTTTGATTTATATTGCATAGAAACTCTAGGTTATATTGGGAGGACTTGAACTAAGGACATTATTGAGTTTTCCTATCCATGAACGTGGTGAGAATTATCTCCTTTTATTTGGTTCTTTGGTTTCTTTTATCATTCTCATAGATTTCCTCAAGTCAAATTTTGTCTATATTTTGTTACATTTATACCTAAGCATTTCATTTTGGGGTGCTAATGTAGATGATATCTATTTATGATTTCAAATTCAATTGTTTATGATGGGTATACAAGAAAGCACTTGGTTTTTGTACATTAACCATATATCTTACAATCCTGCTATAATTGCTTATTAATGCCAAGAACTTTTCTTTGTTTTTAGTTTTTTTTCAGATTTGCTACATAAATAATCATACTATTTGTGAATAAAAATAGCATTGTCTTTTCATGTATTTATCTAATCTATTAATCCCCTTTGTTTCATTGCTGTGAGTGCTTTAGTACAATGTTACTAAAGGGAGTGGTAAAAGAGAATATTCTTGCTTTATTCCTGATCTTAACGGGAAAGTATTTGTTTTTTGTCTGTTAAACATAATGTTAGCTGTAAAGTTTTTGTAAATATTCTTCATCAAGTTGAGAAATTCCCCCTGTGTTCCTGGTTTATTCAGAATTTTAATCATGAATGTTTGTTGAACTGTGTCAAATGCTTTTTCTGTGTCTATAGATATGATCCCATGATATTTCTTTTTTTAACTTATTGATATGATAGATTACATCAATTATTTCTGAAATGTGCAACTAGCGGACTTCAGGGACAAGTCAGAATTAGTCATGTTGCTTAATTATTTTTATACATTTTTGGATTAAATTTACTAATGTTTTGTTGCTTTTATTATCTGAAAGGGATTATAAAGAATTGCTACAATGTGAATATTGGATAAAATTCACTAGTGAACCCATCCGGGCCTGATAATTTTGCTTTGGAAGATTTTAAATTGTTGATTCAATCTTTAATACATGTAGGCCTATTAAGATTGTTTGTTTCTTCTCATGTGAATTTTGGCAGATTTAGTCCTTCAAGGAATTGGCCCATTTTCTCTAATTTATAAAATGTATGAGCAGAGCCTTGTTCATAGTCTTCCTTCATTATATTTTAATGTTCATGAGCTCTTTCATGATGTCTCTTCTCTGATTGCTGATAGTAATAATTTGAATCTCCCCTCTCTTTTGCTCTTATCTCTCTCTTTTAAATTGGTTCTTCTTAGTTATACCTGAGAGTAGAATCCATTTTGGTAAAATTATACAAGCATGGGATATATTTTATTTTAATTAGGTCCCAATTTTTGTGGGTGGGCACAATGGTGGGATTCACTTTAGGTATTTTCATATGTGTACCTGGGAAAATTATGTCAGATTTATTTTACCGTCTTTCTTATTCCTATCCCTCCTTCCTTCCTTTTATTCCCCTTTTTCTAGTCTACTGAACTTCTCTTCTTCCCTTCCCCTCCTTTATTGTGGTTTAGCTTCTGCTTATCAATGAAAATATGCAATCTTTGGTTTTGGTGGCTTGGTTTATTTCACTTGGCATGCTATATTCTTCAGATCCATCCATTTACTGGCAAATAACATAAAGTCATTATTTATTTGTGGCTGAATAATACTCTATTGTGTATATATACCATAATTTATTTATCCATTCAGCTATTGATGAGCATCTAGGTTGTTTCCACAGCTTAGCCATTGTGAATTGTGCTACAATAAACATTAATGTGGCTGTGTCATAGTAGTATGCTGATTTTAACTCCTTTGAATATATGCTGAGGAATGGGATAACTGGGTCAAGTGGTGGTTCCATTCCTAGCTTTTTGAGGTTTCTCCATACTGCTTTTCAAAGGGGTTGCACCAATTTGCAGTTCCATTGACAATGTATCTTAATTTGGCGAGAGGCTTTTGTGTGTTAATGATCTTTTTAAATGAAGTAGTTTTAAGCCAAATGAAGTGGCAAACACCTTTAATTCCAGCAACTGTGGAGACTGAGGCAAGAGGATCATAAGTTCAAAGCCACTCTTGGCAACGTAGCAAAACTCTGTCTCTAAATAAAAATATAAAAAGGACTAGGAACTTGTGCAATGACACACACACACAAAAAAAAAAAAAAAAAAAGAAGAAGAAGAAGAAGAAAAGAAAAAGTAGTTTTGATTTGATTTCACTAATTTTGTCAATTTGGTTCTTGTTTTCAATTTCATTGGTTTATATTTTAATCTTCAATTATTTCTTTTCTTTTGCTTAGTTTTAATTTAATTTGTTTATCTTTTTCCAGTTTCCTAAAGTGAAAACTTATATTATTTATTTTGTATTTTTTCTTATTGTCAAATATATTTTCAATGTTATAAATTTCTCTTTAAGTATTGCTTTTCTGTATCTCACAAATTTTGGTAATTTATGTTTTCATTTCCACTTAATATAAAATATTTTAAGATTTCTATTTAATTTTCATCTTTTGTGTGTTTTTCCCCAGTGGTCTTTATATTATTTAATTTGATTATATGATGTTAAAGTGATCACTGATAAAATTGGTTTCATATCCATCATACTTGTTGTTATTTTGTACTTGTTATCTTTATTCTTATTTAAAATTTTTGTCTTCCATTTTTGTCCACCTTTGTGGTTTTGAGCATTTTCATTTTCTCTCTTTCTTAACATGCTAGTTATGTTTCTTTTTCTTCTTTTCCCCCTCTTTTTAGTTGTTACCCTAGAGTTTATAACATACATTTACAACTAATTCTCCCAGTCCACTTTCAAATAACACTGTGTGACTACTTAGAAGAAAATAATTCTAATTCCCCCTCTGTTTCTTGAATAATTGCGGTCATTGGCTTCACACATACATAACATACATAAATATATAAATACATAAATATATATATGATATACACATAGGAACACATAATTAAGTACTCATAAGTTACATATTATACATGATTTCAGCCATCTTGTCATTTTTTCCTTCTCCTGTTTCATTAGCAAGTGCTTTGTGTTTGATGTGAAAGAAGTAAGTAAAAAAATATGTATTTAAGACATTGTCTTTATAAGACATTCTTTAACTAATTAATTAACAAATTAGGATAACATCACATCATCTAGTGCATAATTACAGTTGCCTCACACAGAGTGGCAATTTCAGATCATTAAAGTGGATCCTCCTACTCTTTCCCTTTATTTTTTTTTTCATAGAAATTTCTAGATTACTTTGGAGAACTCCTGAAGATGAGTAATTAATTTATGTGCTGTTTTATTGCGTTGGTTGTATGACCTTATCAGAAGGGTATTTCCTCTAAAGTTCCATAGTTCAGCCATTCTCTAGCATTTGTAAAATTAATAGCTTTTTTAAAGGAATGAGGTATACCACTCCTGAACAGGAATCTACTTTACCTACACAAAGTTTATGAGATCTGAAGTAGCTAAAATATTCTCTTTTTTTTTTAATCCCTCCCTTCTGCCCCATGAACAAAATGAGTATATGAAACTCTAAGTCAGGAAAGTATGTAAGCAGCATCAGTTAAAAAGATACACATTTGTGGATTAAAAGTAAGGCACAATTATTGAATATTTACTTAGAATTATCATACAAAACAAGTCTTTGTATCCAAAGACAATTCTTTGAGTTATTTATGATAGCTATTTTTCTTTTAGGTTCTCAGAAACACCTTAATTTTGATCAACTTAATTTTTATCAAGATTTAAAATTTAAGAACTTGCAATAGAAAATTATTGTAAATTTACTATACACTCAATCAAGATTTGTTCATGTGATTAAAAGTCTCTAACATGATTTTATAAGTCATTCTCTCACTTCAGATTTTTGGAACTTTTTCTAGGTGTGGGCTGAGACAAAAATATAAAAAATTACTTAGAATTTTAATTTCTAAGAAATTCATAGGAATGAATTTGATTTTCAAATTCAGATAAGTGAGTACTTAAGTATTATTCCATTGCATCTTTTCCTGTTGACAAAAACAATTGATGGAAAATATTCTTGTAGTGTACGTGTTCTATTTTCTTACCAAAATATGTGAATTATAACCGGAATTCTAAGGTTTGGAACAAACATGAATTTAAATTAGGAAATTTAATTAAATATGGAGCAGTGGATAAATTCTGTCTAGGCTGATAGGAGAACCAAAACTCCTACACTTTTGAAGTGTATGCAATGTTTATTAAAACCTGCCAAATTTCGAATCCCTGTATACCATGAGATGAAGCACAATATGAAAGTTAAGCTTCTGTCTTAGTCATTATTCATATACACTGTATTAACTGGGGACGTTAAAGAAATATTTTAGTAACACCGCAAGAATTGCAGCCAACAATCTTTTCCGGGTTATGTGCAAAATAAACAGTGACTAGAAGGAAAACTTATTCAGTAAGAGAACTTTTAAATTTTATAACTATAGCTTTTGGTATAAGGAGAGGAAGTGAAATTAAATTGCTGGGCTGTTAATAAATTCTGGTTTTGTTTAGGTAAAGTATTTTTTCATGAAGGGCATATGTTGCATATTCCTTAGCATGATAAGATCACAGTAAAAAATAATAAAGCCTATTCTAATTTGGACACAAACATTCGGAGAACTATTTGTGGATTGGCAAGAGGAGTAGTTGCAAACCAAGAGAGCATTCATTCTGTTGAAAGCAAGGTGGTGTCAGCTCCTTTCTCCTAGGAAAAGGAGCCAGTGCATAGATTTTGACAAGGATATGTTGCAATAGAAGAACTGGAATTTTTTTTTAATATTCCATGTTATTTTTTGTTAGTATTTTTTCCAAGAAAAATTTATGCTTTCCTGCCCTTTCATATTCTATCTGTCACTGCTGGTCTAGGCATAAAGATTAGAAGCTTCATTTAATTCCTTTTTCAAAGTGTGTAATGGTATCATCAAATAATGAATATTTTCCAAATATTCAAAAATGTAATAACACGAGTGGATTCTCCATATATTTGTATTGTTTTAAGTTTTCAAAATGTTGTTTTCATTTTCTTCCTCAAGTTGAACATAGATTAGTCCTGTGCAGAATATACATTGTCATTGTTATAATACCCCCATATTGCAAGCTCTCTGATTTTGTTAGCATTACAGTTGTAATTTCCCTAATGCCTTTCATGTAATACAAAAAAACAGATCAGAAAACTTGCTCAGTTTATTTCTTCCACTTTAACATTCAGTACTTGATATTAATCTTCCTTCTCATTGAGGTAGGTGTTATTATAATAGTTTTATGGATTGAAGCAAAAAGGTAAACCCCAAACAGCTTCAAAATGGCTTTTGTCCTGATACAGGTCTCTGAAGTTATGAATTGTAGTGTCAGGATTTTGTTGCATTATTATCCATGTTGCTTTTGTCTTCTTATCTATGGATGATGATTTCTGATAACAAGGACTGACAGAGAAAGAATCAAGAAAATATTTATCTTGCTGGGCATGGTGGCACTTACCTATAATCCCAGTGGCTCAGGAGGCTGAGGCAGGAGGCATGCAAGTTCAAAGCCAGCCTCAGCAATTTAGGGAGGCTCTAAGATACTTTGTGAGACTCTGAATCAAAAATCAAAAGGTTTGGGGATGTAGCTCAGTAGCTAAGCACCCCTGGCTCTAATCTCCTGGTTAAGAAGAAGAAGAAGAAGAAGAAGAAGAAGAAGAAGAGGAGGAGGAGGAGGAGGAGGAGGAGGAGGAGGAGGAGGAGGAGGAGGAGGAGGAGGAGGAGGAGGAGGAGGAGGAGGAGGAGGAGGAGGAGGAAAAGAATATGACGTATCTCATAACTAAGAAGGAAATTGGCTACTCTGAAAATCTAACACATATGAAACCAGAGAAAGAAGTAAACACATCACTGGGCTTACTTTATTTTTAAAAATAATAAATCAGTAGTGGTGTATCTTCCACCTTTCTGTCCCAAATGAGAGGTAGCATAGCAATGTAATTGAGAGCCCAGCTTATGGGCTATATTGACAAATGAGATTTTAATCCTGATGTCACCACTTCCCATTTTGGAAACATGGTACTTATTCTGTAGTACCATTTATTTTTTAAAAAAATAAGAACATCTACATACTTCCTTATGAAAGTAAAAGAGGAGGCGCATGTTACCCTTCCTCCTGATTTATAATTACCTTCTCTATAGCCTCTAAACTGAGCCTTTATATTATTACACTTTAACATTATACCTCTTTTCCTTTTTTGTACTAGGGCTAAGAAGGAACACTTGTTCCTTCACAAAAAGAAAGAAAAATGTTAAAAACAAACAAACAAGCAAACAAAACCTTCCTTGCTTATAGTAAAAAAAAAAAAAAAGTCCAAGACCTAAAACATAATTTACTATATGAAAAACCTAAAACCTTAATTTAAATTTAAATCAGAATAAACCAGAAATATTGTATCCTATTCAAGAGAATACTACAAAATCTATGCTCTGACCAGATTCTAAAGGAGAAAATCAGGAGGAAAAAAAAAAAAGATGGGCAATGTAGTTATTGAGTTAAATATTACTTTTCTCTTAAGTTTCAATACAGTTATTACATATGTATAAAGAACTGAAGAATGATTTGCACTCAAAATCTCAGTTATAATCTTGTCAGTAAATTACATCTCCTTGACCAAAATAAAAAAAAAAAAAAACTACATGCACATGCATATATGCAGTTTTACTTTTATATTGGAAATATTTGTTATATATTTGCCTAACCTTTCATCTTGATCATTCAATAAGTCATGAATATATGAATAATACTGGAAACTTCATGGGAAAAAAACTGAAAAAGGTATACTTTTTGAGAATATGTGTGGACCATTAATACTTTATTTAAGGGCAATGAGAATTGTTGGAATTACTCATACATTAAAATATTATTTGTAATCAAAGTTTGAAAATAATTATAAGAAATTAAAAATGAAATCAAAAGAGCCAGTTTTGTCCAACTTGACTAAATAAGCTATGAAAGCACAGGTGTGAGAATAACAAATCTTATTCAAAGACCTTAGATATCATTTTTACTGATATGGGCAATTGTTCTCAGTCCAAGAAAATTATGTAATAGGTGGATTTTCAAGCTGTGTGCTGTGGTCTGATAATCTTGTGCTTCATTCCCTTCTCACAGTGTGTCCTATAATTACTAAATTAACAAAATCAAGCCAGATCTTAGAAAATAACATGTATTATGTAATTGGTTGGAAAATACAATCAGTACTAGAGGGATTATTTTTAAGGAGACAGTATTATCTGGGTTTAATTTTTTCTTCATTGATGAGAATACACAGTTGATTCAGCATGTAATTTGTTCATTCAGTGATCAGAATTTTAATATTTGAATTACTCAGATTTATGAGAAAGAAAATATCCCCTGACATCTCATTTATTTTTGATGTGTGGTTGTTTACGAAATTGCTTAATCTGGGACTGTGAGCTCATAGGCCAATCGTCGTCTTAGAATTGATTTTAACACCAAATTCTTGGGTCCAGAGAAAAAGACTGAGCTATTAACTTTATTTCTCCCCTCTCCCAGCATGATTAGTATCTCAGTTTGTGTTCATAACCCTCTTAACAATAGGTAGGGCAAGGATTATATTCTTATTTTACAGATGCAATAAATAAGACCAAAAGTCGCTGGCCCAAAGTCCCTCCTAATCATGGCTTTGTCTACTAATCCAAAGAGGAAAAGAAATTAATTCTTAATTATTCCATTGGTTAGACTCTGCAGAGCCAGGGCCCTGATCTGACTTTACTAGTAAACAACAACAGTGTTACAACAGAGGCTAGAAGCCACATATCACTGACACTTCAATTTTGTACTATTATCCATGTTCCTAACTGGACAAAAACATTTTTCTTTCTTTAACATACTGTTCAGAGCTAAAAGAGAAATTTAAGATTACAAAGTCAACTGGACAGCTGTCCCTAACAGCTTTCCCCAAATTTCCACTAATATTCTTATGTAGATAGCAAAAACTTAAAACTTCAAACACTTGGACAAACCATCAATCTATTTGTAGGATATGAGAAAAATTTCTGTTTGCCCAGAAGTATCATCCCATGCTGCTCTATGAGGAAGAGTTTTAACTGCCAGACATTAAAAGAACCTTCAGGAGGGGACCATTTTTCTTCTCCAAACATTTCCCTGAGCCACAACATTTTCTCCTGATGAGATTCCTTTACCTCTTTCAAGAAAGATGTTTCCTTGAATCTCCTTAATAATGGTAAACTTTAAAAAAAAAAAGAAAGAAAGAAAGAAAGAAAGAAAAGAAAAGAAAAGAAAAACAGTGTTAAAAAAGTTCATGGACATTTTTCTCTGAGATCACAAGATAATATTATTGTGTTTTTCATTTTGTGCAATTTTCCAGTCTGAACTAAATGGAAATAAAAAGGGCAGTAATTTCTTTTTAGGGTCCTTATTTTTTCAGCCACCCAATATATCCTATGCTCATTCTTCTGTTTCAGCATTTACCAGTCAGAGAACAATTGAGAAGACACTAATTTGAGTATATCACATCTTGAAGGTTAAAATAGGAAATGGTGAGATATTATAAATAAAATATGTAACAAGAATCCAGAAATTTGGATATGAATGAATGTCAGTAACTCCATTTTTTAATTTGTTCTTTTTAAATATGCATGACAGTAGAGTGTATTTTGGCATATTACTGTACATACATGGAGTATAAATCCCTTCTTATGGTTGTACATGATGTGGAGAGTAACTCCATTTTTTATGAGAAGTAGACAATGGGTACAGAAAGAGACTTCATCTAGGAAAATTGCACAAGATGCATTTGCTCAATCTGACAAATGTGCTCTCTGTTCTTCACATCTATCATCTTTACACAGGATAAGTTCTGTTTTTGTTAGATGAGGCAGAGCACAGAGCCAATGACATCCCCACACTGGGTGTTTATAAGCACTGAATTTAATAGGGTCTTTCTTTATTTTTGATAAGGGAAAGAAAAACAAGTTAACCCTAAGTGGAATAAAAGAAATGTCATCCTGAAAAGAACTAGTTAAAGGGGAAATGTAATCATTTTGAAATATTTCAAATAATTCTGCTCTTCTTAACATGGATTACCTTCAAGAACAATTATTTTTCCAGAGCCTAACCCACTATTTTTTTCTCAAAGCTTAATCCACCAAGGGGAAGAGAAATACTCAATCTAGCCCACTCCGGCATTCCATATGGGGAAAGGAAAAGTAATTCATTCCAACCCATCTAGCATTCTCTCCCACAAAAGGCGAGTTTAAAAATAAATTGAAGGATTGGCAAAGTTCAAAGTCAAAGTAACAGACTTACAAAAGATTAAGACTTAACCATGGGAATATACAGTGTTTGAGATGCCTCCCCAAATATTAACACATTATTAAAGGACTATTTACTACAGCTCACATTACCCACTACATCATGAACAGATCTTAAAAGCCATAGAAAAAAACATAAACAGGGTTTGCAGAGAAGTAGCAAGCATCAGACTGAAACTCAGATATGGTAGGGATATTTGAATAATCAGATTAGGGATTTAAAACTACTTTTATTATGAGAAGACAACAAAAGGGTAAAGTAGAGAGCATACAAGAACAGACAGGCAAGGTAAGCAGGATGATGGAAATTCTAACAAAGAACCAAGAGGAAAATCCAGAAACCATAAATAGTGGGACAGAAAAAAAAAGTAATTGATAAGCTCGTTAGGTGGCTAGGCTTGGCCAAGAAAGACTGAAGATATGTCAGCAGAAACTTACAAACTGAAAAACAAAAAGAAAAAAAAAAGACCAAAAAAAATGTAATAGAATATCCAAGAACTATAAGAGAATAGAAAAAATGTAAGTCTAACTTACTAGAGAAATGAGAAAATAACAACAACAACAAAAAAAACCTTAAGATTTCCCCCCAAAGTAATGATAGACATGAAACTACATATCTAGGAAGTTCAAAGGACACTAAGCAGAAGAAAAGGGAAAAAAAATAAAAGAAAAAAGAAAAAAAGAAAAATCCGCCTAGACGTATCATTTTCAAAATACAAAAACTCAAAGAGAAAAATCTAAAAAGATGACAGCCCAACTTAAATTTAGGCGCAAAGATTCGCATTACATCTTCTGAAATTAATGCAAGCAATAAGAGAATAAATTAAATGTTTATAGTGCTGAGAAAATAGAAAGGAAAGATAGACACCAACCTAGTATTCTCTTTCTCTGTGATTATCCTTGAAAGTGTAGAAGAGAGTTTCTCCAGGAAAAAAAAAATTAAAGAAATATTTTGCCAATAGGCCTGCATTATAACAAAAGCTAACAGTTCTTCAGAGAGAAAGAAATGGCTTTAGGTCAATGTTTATTTAAAAAGAAATTTAAAAAACACATGAGCAAAGAAATAAGTGAGGAAAAATAAAAAATGTTTTATTTTTTGTTATTCTTAATTGTTTTAGTAATTAATTGATCTTTATTATTCTTTTAGTCACTGTATTTGGGTTTTCCAGAGAAATAATAAAGACCAATTAATTGCTGCAGGTTCATGTTCCAGAGTCTAAAGGCTGAAGAATGTGGAGTCAGATGTTCAAGAGCAACAGCTGCAGCAAAAGACCTGCCCACTCCAGAAGAGGAGCAGAAAGAGCCTCAGACTCTTCCTTTTCCTTCACTCCCTATTCTGTCTGGTCTCTCATCATTGGATGGTGCTCAAGCCACACTCAGTCAGCAGACCCACCTGCCAGTATTCTCTTGTAACCTCCTAAAACTAGACACACTGTGGATTATGCTTTACCAATTCTTAGGCACCCTTCAATCCAGTCAAGTCACTACCCCAAATTGACTGCTGCAATGTCCATATGTCCACAGAATCTTCATGATGTCTCTTTTTCATCTTGATATTAGTGATTTACATGTTTATTTCTCCCACCTCGTCTGGCTAAAGATCTTATTGATCTCTTAAAATAACCAAATTTTAGTTTTGTTGATTTTTAATTTTATTGCTATCCATTCTAATTTTTATTCTTCTGCTTATTTTGGATTGAATTTTTTCTTCATTTGTAATTTCCTAATGTTAGGGCTTAGATGATTTTATACCAAAACCTCTTCTTTTCCAATATATACATTAAATTCTATAAATGTCCCTGTAAGTATTGCTTTTGATGAAACCCACAAACTATGATTTATACTCTGACTTGCATTTAGTTAAAAATATTTATATATTTCTTATGAGAGTTCTTCCTTAATGCATGCATGTTATTTTTTTTAAGAGAGAGTGAGAGAGAGAGAATTTTAGTATTTGGCAGACACAACATCTTTGTTTGTTTGTGGTGCTGAGGTTCGAACCTGGGCCGCACACATGCCAGGCGAGTGCTCTACTGCTTGAGCCACATCCCCTGCCCAGCATGGTTATTTGGAAGTGTGTTGTATAATCTCCATCTATGGTGGAAATTTCCTATTATCTTTCTGTTACTGGTTCCTAGTTTAATTCCCTGTGGTGTGGGAATAGACATTGTATTATTTCTATTCTTTAAAGTTTGTTACAATGTGTTTGATGGCCCAGAATGTGGTCTATCTTGGTGAAAGTTCCTTGTGAATTTGAGAAAACTTGGTATGCTCTTGCTGTTAGATGAAGTGGTCTATAGATGTCCATTAAACCCAGTTGAATGATGATGCTGAGTACAACTTTGTCACTCCTGATTGATTGCCTGCTGGGTATGGACCTCTCATGTAGAGGGCTGTGGAAGTCTTCAACTTTGAGAGTGTATTCATCTATTTCTCAGTGCAGTTCTATCAGCTTTTGCCTCACTTATTTTGACCGTTTTGTTTCACATTGCATTTCCTTTTGAGAAACATTTTATATGCAGACTAGCCGAGTTTCTATTAACAGGATCATCACTTACTTGCCTCAACTTCTCAATAAGTATGGCTCGTTGGGCATTTATACATCTTTAAACTTATTTTCTTAATCCTGAAACTCTAGTTTAATCCCAAAGCAGCTATCAAATGCATGTTGTAACTTGTAAATTACATTAACACTTAATTTCATTCATTTAATGTAACAATTATGGAAAGTAAATACATACTCTCAAGAGTTAAATACATTACGTTTCAAATAAAACAGTGAACACTTAATATGAATGTAATTATTCACAGCATTCTTATGGAATCAAGTCTGTCATATTTACTAAAGAAGTAACAGTAAATTCTAACTTAAGTATATAAAAAGTTCACATTTCAATTACCAAAGACAAAGTCTGATTTATGTTATATGGGTCACAATTTCAATCAAAAGAATAGTTTTTTGTTGATTTTAGGTATGACTGTGTAGTTTCTAGCTTATTGAAAAAGCTAAATCTCATTGGGATTATTTAAAAACTAGTAAGACATTAACTTTTATTTTGGTGACAGAAAATTTGGCCAAAAATTACTATGCAAATTATATGAATATTTGTTATATGTGATTATCACATTTTAATAACTGATTTTTCCTTACTTCATATAAAGTTGTATATTATAAAACAGTAAGCCTTAAAAGCCAAATTAATTCTACTTGAAATAGTCATACTCTTCAAATATATGTTAAATAAATATCTATCCATTTTATTTTATTTCCAAATAAAAATAATAATGAATCACTAGTTACATATCTAAAACACAAGCAAAACCCATCAAAAAAAAAACTTTAATTAGTGTCACTTTTTTTTTGTCTAGGAGGTTAATATAACAACTCTTTCTGCATGTTAAGAAACAGTATGTATTTCTTATATTTACTTTAAAACAAACAGAAAACTGTGTCATATTTCATGTAGGCATTCCTTTGAGGATATGTAAGTATTTCATTCTTCATTCATGTTTTAATTTACTAACACCTAATATACACCAAGAGCAATGTTAAAAATTAAGATCAAAAAAGATCTCTAGTTTCTAATAATGGTGGAGGAACTTAGCAAATTAACCTTGCTGATAGAAATTATACAATTTTTTTAAAAAACAAAATGAAATGAAACAAAATCAGCTCTTTGATGGAGAGAGAAAGCGAGAGAGAGAGTAAGAAGGCAGAAACTTGGAGTTGGAGAGTCATGCTGGGTGAAATCCACATTTATTTAATTTTTCAATAAGGACACTTTTGGACTGTGTTTTATATGAAGAATAAAACTAAAGAAGAAAGTTCTATTATTGGCTGAGAATTGGAACACAGTGCTTCTAGAATGTTTAGAAACCGAGGAAGAAAAATCCCTGTTAAAGAATCATTCAATTCCAATACTGCTGTGTCTACAGTTACATTAAATCATGAATCTTACATTGATTCAAGTGGAAAACATTTGGAATAGAGGTAATCATTAGTTTTCCTTTATCCTTCTTATATAATAATTACTTTTTAAGAGTTTTTAATTATACTTTATCTAAAGGTTTAAAGTCTAGATTCAAGTGTGTGTGTGTGTGTGCGTGTGTTCATGTGTCAAGCGGACACACATCCTGCACTTCCTGAAATAAAAAAAGAGTTGATATCTTTGATAATAATACTATTGATTTCACTTTTGTTTCTCCAAGTTAGTGAAAGAATCTTCTTAAATTCCAGTGGGAAATTTCCTAGTTTTCAAATGTGATCTCTTGAGAATAAGAACCAATTCAATTTGACAGCCATACCTGATACCTTAATCCTCCATATTTTAATCGTCTGGATTTTGCAATTCTATTGTGTTTTGTAGGAAAAGCAATTGTGTTATGTGAGAGATGAAACTTTGCAGTTTTCTCATGTTTTATTTTTTCAAGTCTGTTTTAGAATTTTTCCATCTGGATGAGTAATGCAGAGGGATTTTTTTTTTCTCTTCCATTGCTATCATCCCTTATGTGAATTATTAATATATGTTTTTATTTATAATCCATTACCTTTAAAAAAAAGAGTCATGGATGAGCAAGATCCAGCTGCACTTGGGCTCATCAAATGTCTCTAACTATTTTTCAAAGTTTTAGCATATTCCCAAACATGTTTTCATGAGCATTTTCTCTATATTTACAGTCCCTTGTGTATTTAAGGGAAATGTAAGCCTTATGTTTCTTTTTCATTTATACTTAACTCATCAAAATATTTTGTAAAGCAATTTAAATGTCCAAGGAGATTTTTATTACTGATTTTTTAAGAAACAGAAAGTCCTATTTCGCCAATAGTAGAGTTGGGAGGTGGCATATAAAATCAACAACTAAAGTTCAGTTTGGAGCTTGAAACCAACAAGGGTAGAGTAGGTCCTAAACTTGGCAAATCCTGCCCTAAATCACTTGTAGGAAATCTTCCTTTGCTTACTATGAACAAGCAGTTTTATAACTGAGCTTCATCATGGACCTTAATGTTCAATTTTAATTTCCTTGTATCTAGCTGTAGGTCAAAAAACAGTTTTTCAGAATATACAATACAGATATACTATGTGAACATGGTATAGAATCCATGTATCAGCTAATCTGGAAAGAATAATTTTAATTTCTGGTTTGTGACAAAACATTAAGAAACTGAATTATTCTGCTTCTTTAGGGTTTGCCAAGCTAATTAATTAAATGAGCAAAAATGAAATAAGTTAGAGATACTTCAGTTATTTAAAACTTTGAGTGGTTTTAAAAACTTTTTGCATTTTTTGTACAGGAAATCAGTGTAGCAATCAGACTACTTGTTAGGCTAATCATTAAAGCCAGCAAAACTTAGATTAGATAGCAATATTAACAGGTTAAATGAGTATATTAGTGAGTCAAGTAGGGACACCTCCTGAACTTCTTGAAAGCAAAAAAAAGAGTTGATATCTTTTATAATATATGATTGATTTTTTTATTGTTGGTTGTTCAAAACATTACATAGTTCTTGATATATCATATTTCACACTTTGATTCAAGTGGGTTATGAACTCCCAGTTTTACCCCATATACAGATTACAGAATCACATCAGTTATACTTCCATTGATTTACATATTGCCATACTAGTGTCTGTTGTATTCTGCTGCCTTTCCTATCCTCTACTATCCCCCCTCCCCTCCCCTCTCCTCCCCTCTTCTCTCTCTACCCCCTCTACTGTAATTCATTTCTCCCTCTTGTATTATTTTTCCCTTTCCCCTCACTTCCTCTTGTATGTAATTTTGTATAACCCTGAGGTCTCCTTCCATTTCCGTGCAATTTCCCTTCTCTCTTCCTTTCCCTCCCACCTCTCATCCCTGTTTAATGTTAATCTTCTTCTCATACTCTTCGTCCCTACTCTGTTCTTAGTTACTCTCCTTATATCAAAGAAGACATTTGGCATTTGTTTTTTAGGGATTGGCTAGCTTCACTTAGCATAATCTGCTCTAATGCCATCCATTTCCCTCCAAATTCTATGATTTTGTCATTTTTTTAATGCAGAGTAATACTCCATTGTGTATAAATGCCACATTTTTTTTATCCATTCGTCTATTAAAGGGCATCTAGGTTGGTTCCACAGTCTTGCTATTGTGAATTGGGCTGCTATGAATATCGATGTAGCAGTGTTCCTGTAGTATGCTCTTTTTAGGTCTTTAGGGAATAGACCGAGAAGGGGAATAGCTGGGTCAAATGGTGGTTCCATTCCCAGCTTTCCAAGAAATCTCCATACTGCTTTCCAAATTGGCTGCACCAATTTGCAGTCCCACCAACAATGAATAAGTGTACCCTTTTCCCCACATCCTCTCCAGCACTTGTTGTTGTTTGACTTCCTAATGGCTGCCAATCTTACTGGAGTGAGATGGTATCTTAGGGTGGTTTTGATTTACATTTCTCTGACTGCTAGAGATGGTGAGCATTTTTTCATGTACTTGTTGTTTGATTGTATGTCCTCCTCTGAGAAGTGTCTGTTCAGGTCCTTGGCCCATTTGTTGATTGGGTTATTTGTTATCTTATTGTCTAATTTTTTGAGTTCTTTGTATACTCTGGATATTAGGGCTCTATCTGAAGTGTGAGGAATAAAGATTTGTTCCCATGATGTAGGCTCCCTATTTACCTCTCTTATTGTTTCTTTTGCTGAGAAAAAACTTTTTAGTTTGAGTGAGTCCCATTTGTTGATTCTAGTTATTAACTCTTGTGCTATGGGTGTCCTATTGAGGAATTTGGAGCCTGACCCCACAGTATGTAGATCGTAGCCAACTTTTTCTTCTATCAGACGCCGTGTCTCTGATTTGATATCAAGCTCCTTGATCCATTTTGAGTTAACTTTTGTGCATGGCGAGAGAAAGGGGTTCAGTTTCATTTTGTTGCATATGGATTTCCAGTTTTCCCAGCACCATTTGTTGAAGATGCTATCCTTCCTCCATTGCATGCTTTTAGCCCAATATGATTGATTTTAATTTAGTTTCTCCAAATCAGTGAAATAAGTTTTGATTTATTAATAAGATTCTTAAGCAGATAGCAAGGTTTATTCTCCCATGAATTATAGGGTTTGGGGTAAGACTAGGAGATATGACATAGAGAAAAAAGTCATGTATATCTAATTTCGCACCTTAATTCAGACATTTAACTCTTTGAGCTGATTTTCCCACTTGTAAATAGTGGGTAACATCCTCATTGCTGGCTTGTTGCATAAATGGTCAGGAAATGGAGTCAGTTCTCTTATAGCATGAGGGCTCAAATGACCAGTGGTGCTCAAGCTTCAGTGAGACCACTACCTGGAGGAGGAAAAGATGGTCTCAGTGTAACTTCGGTGCCAAGGATGATTTCAAGGCTCTTCCAACACCAATCTATCTATTCCTTTCTTTTTCCCAAGGATATATCTGTAAATTTTTCAAGTATATGTGGCCTAGACTTCCATAGCATCATTTTGACATATGATCTATAATCTAACAATTCCCTAAACAGCCACTAAACTCAATTGAGAAAAAAGTATGTATTCCGTTTCAAGAAGACTGGAAAATAATACAGAAGGAGGCTTAGCGGAGTGTACTCTTCTCTAATTTTGAGTATTCCAGTGCTGGTAGGAGAGGCACGTAGCTCATGAGAAACTGTTTTTGGCTGAGGTTTTTTAAAGCATGAGTTCATTATAAAATAAAACAAAACAAAAACAACTTTTCTTCAGAGAGCCATAGAAATAGAATGGTCCCTAAGAGGAACCAATAAGAGCTGTCCTCTGGGCACACAACTCTGCTCCCTTATTACCTCATACCCCAAAGACAGCTTTGATAAATCAGTGAGATACAGCCATTTTCACCATTGAGCTCTTGCGAGGCCGCAATATTCTTTACAATGTTTCTTTCCATGAAGTTACTACAAATCTACAGTAGGGAACAAGTGTACTTTTGTTTTTAATATGGCCTCTCTTTCATTAACAATCTATTCTGTCACACAATTATCAACTTCATTACTAGAATTACGAGAAAAACAAATTTGGGTCGCTAGTCCTCTTTATTATTAAAAAAAAATTCTCAAAAGAGAAATTCTACAAAGATATCAATCTTTGGTAATAGGAATAGTTTAACTCGCTAGTAAGTATGATGAAAATACAACAATCAAAGAAATCCTGGATTAATCAAAATTATGTATTTTTAAATTTGTATTAAAGTGAGAATTTCTTTATTGGTATACTTTTTGTGTGATTTGTAAATCAACATGGCACTGATTATGTTGTTTCTGAGAAGTGGGTAAAAGATTTAGTAGAACAATCTACCTAAACATGAAAAATATGAAGAAACCACAAGAAAAGGAAAAAAAGGAGAGTTTTAACAACATAAAAATTTAAGACTCATTACTTCAAACTAAACTCAAGTTCAAATATGTAGCTCTGTGGTACAGTACTTGATCAGCAAGCACAAGGCTCTGGGTTTTATCCCCTGCATGAGCAAAAGTGAAAACAAACAAATGAACAACAGACTAAAATCAAAATTTAAAGACAAAAAGCACTGAAAAATATTAATAATATTTAATTCAAAAATTGAAACATGCTTGCTAAATAAATGTTGCTTACCAATAAAAAAATAGGAAAATTAGCAAAGAATGCATTATAGATGATTCACAAAATAAGTGACAGAAATGGACTTAAAAAATATCCAGTTTCTTTAATAATAAAGTAATTTCCAATTGGATGAGCAACATGATACACTTTTTACACATCTGGTCAATAAAAAAATGTTGAAGTATGATAATCTTCACTGTGGGTACAAGCGTGGTAAACCAGATAGTACCCCACACTGGAAGGAGGAAAAACTTAAGACATGTTTGAAATAGGTGTCAAAGAACTTTAAAACTTTAATCCACTTGCCTCAACATTTCAAAATCTAGATACGTCTCTTTAGAAATTATCTGAGGGGGAAAAAAAAAACAGTGGAGGTTCACAATGATACTTAATAGGGGTAAAAAATTGAAAAATATCAACAAGGTCTAGTACTTTTTCAATATTTTACCACCCATGAAATAGAATATCATGGAGCTATTAAAGAAATGTTTTAAATAGGTTTTAATTGCAGAGAAATGACAATAATAATTTAATCAGAAAAAAAATGTCAGTTTAAAAAGCTTTCATATAGCTGACATGCATTGATTTTATATGACACATACTCTATTTCATGTACCTTCTAAAATAACCTCATGTGCTATTCTCAATCATCACATTACAGGTAAGGAAACTGAGCCATGGAGAGATGAAATATAAAGAGAAAAGTAGAATTCCAGCTTGAGTATTTGTGTAATTCTGAAGGCCACATGCTCATTCTTACACTTTAGTCTCAGAGTGGAGGAGGAGCCCTTTTTCCATTTCTGTAAACGGAATTGAGTGATGTTGTCAACAGGATTGCAGAAGTGGGAGGACAGAGGTGAGGGAGGCAGGCTTTTGAATCTGCTGTTTGTCATTAGGATTTGTTTTTCTTTTCCCTAAGGCCTCACTCTGTCTTTTAATTATAGGTCAGCTGACTCTGTAACTGAAAAGTTGAGTAGCAGTTTAAATACGGCCTGCTGTTACTGTAATGAGGAATGATTAGAATCTAAGATAGTTCTCTCTCTTGCATGGAAAACACCAATTAGTATTAATGAATCACTGCTTGTATGAGACAGCCACGTTTTTTTAGTTTTCTCAAAGTATGAGAGTAACTTAACTTTGCCTAAGATATTTTTGTTTCTTCTTTCTCCTTCTCCTTTTTTATTTGCCTAATATTTGAATGAAACCTTTACTTTCACCAGAAGTTTTTAGGGATACCCTTTAGAAATGATGATTAAGAGTAGAATTAAATTTCTCATGTTAAAAACAAACATACTGAGACTAAAAACTAAAAGCCTATTTTTGGTTGCATATCAGAATTAAACCTGTGTATGTTTTTTTCCCCCTATCTTAATCAAGGGCTGATTTTATGTCTTAATTATAGGAGTAAGGAAGATGCTGTTTGTCAGAAACAGTTGGAATAGTTATGCTTGTTTATTTTCGGTATGTGATATAAACTCTATAAAACTTTCTGGAAGGTAATTTGGCATTTAATCAAAAAGTCTTTAAAATGTTTATACTGTTTGAGAAAACAAAAACATTTTTAGAAATATATCCTAAGAAATAATTATAGACAAAAAATTCATAGTTATAATGCAAAAAGTTGAAAACTCCCTAAAATGTACAATGAGACAATCCTATTATAATAAGATTTTTTTTTAATCTGTTGGTTCTCTGAAGTACCCCTAGTGCCAAGAATAAAGCTTGTTATATAGTATATGCCAATAAATATTTGTTGTATGAACTAATAAATAATATGTAATTGATAAAAGGCATTTTTTCCAAAAGTATTTATGATAAATTTTTAAAGTAAGTGAAAAGGATAAATTTGTATATGCAGTATATTAAACTTATTTAAAAGTGAACATATTTAAACAACTGCATAATTCTGTATATAAGTGAATTTGGAGGCATACAAAACAAACAACAGTAGTTGCCTTTAGGAAATAGGATTTGAGATATGGAGGGCAGAGAGATAGGTTTATTTTACTTTCTATTATTTTTATGTAGTTGGTTCTTGATCCATGCAGATTACTTTTAATTTTAGAAAGCTAACTAAAGGCTTCTGTGTATTTTTCTCTATGTGTAGTATTTGAAGATTAAAAGTCAATTTGAAATGTCCCCACCAAAATAAAATTATTTATTATTTTCTGCTTTGTAAAATTACTGTAGAAAATTTTCATTATGCTTTTTTATGTTTTTTTTAATTTCCTCATTGAACATATTCTACATGATAGTAAGAATCATTAAAAAGTTTTTAAAAATGGGGCTGGGATTGTGGCTCAGTGGTAGAGCGCTCGCCTAGCACTGGCATGACCTGGGTTTGATTCTCAGCACCACATAAAAATAAAGGCATTGTGTTGTGTCCATCTACAAAAAAGATTCATATTCTCTCTCTCTTTCTAAAAAAAAAAAGTTAAAAAGATATGATTAATCAAGGGAAATTACTTTTCTGTAGACTTGTTTTTCTGAATTGAGGATTATGCTTCCCAGGAGGTGCGGGGATAGTGCAAGAAGGGTATTTCTATACTTGAGACTCAGACATGTTGGCAATTAAAAGTAAAGATAAATAGGGAAAGTTGCTGAAAATAAATGTCCAAAATTTCTATAGGGTCTTTTAGAGGATGGAGAATTTGACAGGGAGAAGAGATTAGAGAAAATGTTTTGTGGCTGGATTTAGGGAAATCACTTTTCTGTAGACTTGTTTTTCTCCTTATAGAGCAACAGCATTTAAGAAACTTTTACCTCTTTGTTTGGTGCTGGAATAAATCTAGTAGAATCTGGGCAGAGGATTGGATTGAAATACAGCACAGAGAGACAGAATTCTTGAGACAGAATGAAGGTACAGAATATTCTAGAGGGCCCATGACCCTTAGAGAAACTCTGACCTTGTATAGTATGAGTTTATTTTCTTACGTGACGGGTTTTGCAAGTGTCATTATTGGTTTTCCATAGCACTCCGGAGAAGCACACATCCTGTGTGTCTCTATTCTAATTATAGCTCTGTTCCTCACATGGTATCCAGGCAGGACTTTGAACACGACCATGAATGTGGAGAAGCTGGCAGCCTCATTCTCTTATGGGCAACAAAATGGACCCTCAGCTAACTCTTTACTAGAGGTATAAATGCTATACATTTGGAGATGTGATCTGGTCCTTCAGGAAAGCTGCACTGGGCTTTGTTATTGCTGAGCAAGAGCCTCATGACCTACTTACTCTTCCTCATCTCCCTGCTACTTCTGTTTCTAATACCCTGATTTCTGCTGGTATCCTCAGCTGCATCTGATCTCATCTTGGTCTCAATCACTTCATTGTCAAACTGATTAAATGACATTTTACTTGATTATTCTGAGGAACTTGGCACCATGGGCTACTCTTCCTTCCACAAGATTTGTTCTTGGACCTCATGGATGAAATAGAGGTGTTCCCAAATGATCTGACACTAGTTCTTTTCCCACCCAGTGTTTCCAGGAAATCTCAAACGCTCAGGTGCAACTACTTCATAAAAATGTACTTTCCTTCCAGATCTATATCATATGCACCTCCTTCTTAAAGTTTTCCCAGATCTACGCTTCAGGGACATCAAAGACTCCAGTAGTTCCAGTTCCACAAAATACTATGTATCATTTTATGACAATTCCCATTCCATTGGATTTTCATTGTTCCTTTCACAACTTCATTCTCTGTAGGTCTGTCAATGCAAGGATCAACTCAATCTGAGAAGCTTTTCAGGAATATAAAGGAAAAGAAAAAAATGAAATGGATGAAAGAGAGTACAAAAGGCATGGAGGACAGCGAAAAAGCATCTGATAGAAGGGTTCTGGATTTGCCTGGACAAGAAATCAAAACAATTGGAATAGATGAAATAATATAATTTTAAAAAAATTTATGGAGCTAGAAAATGTTTACTTATGAAATTGGAAAGCCTCGATGCATTCTTGGCAAAATTAATAAAAAAGAATTTGCACGCTATTTGGGTAAAAGTATAAGGCAGCGTGAAGAAACAAAAAACGAATCTGGCTTTTAGCTTTTCTGTTATATTTACAATTTTTGTGGGGAAAATTTTGTGATATAAGCATTTTATTCATACATAATTAGTCTTTTATGTGTGAAAGCAATAGAAAAACATCAGATGTACAATGTTTTAGCAAATATTGTTCCCAATTGGAAATTTTTCTTAAGACAGAGTCTGTCTTAATTATGCTGATTAAAAATGAATGCTCAGAATGGGGACAGGTATTGTAACAAGAGGGCTGGTAGGTTACCTGATATAACTAACATCAGCCATGGTACACTGACATTAGAAGAATTATAACTAAGAGCTTAGTTCCTTGAATTGTGTATTGCCTCATGACTGGGTCTCAGCAATAGAATATGAGCTAAGTAACATATGATTCCAAATCCGGCTGTCCCTAATTTCTTTACTCATATACTGGCTGAATGGAGAGACATCTAAACATATAGAAGAAAACAGAGCCACAAAATGTAAGGAAACTTTGCCCCTGAATTACTATGCGGACCAGCTTTTCATTAGATGGTGAATTATTGTGTTAAGCTGCTGAAATTATGGGATCATTTGTTAAAGCTATTATCTCATCCTTACAAATACCTACAAAAACAAACCAAAGATATCAAGCTGCCATTATGGTCATGATTTTTTTTTTTTTACAGTTTCTTTTTTTTCATTTCACTTTTCTTTGAATTCTATGGTTCCTTCTCCTAGTATAATTTAAATGAAAAATTGTGTGCCCTGCATATAGTGATAAACTATATTGATTTTATATCATCTTGGTTGTTCCGTGCTTGAACTTCTAGTTACATGTTTTCTCCATTCTTCTCAGCTTCTATCACAGTAATAAGCATATAGTAGGCGTTTAGTAATTGATGTTAACTTATAATTGTGCATATGGAAAATTTATATTTTCTGGATCTAGGTATCAAGACAGTAGATCTCAATCTTTCAACAGATGCCAAAGCCTTACTTCATAGATGGTCATGATTATCTAAAAAATGTTGAATGTTCACTTTGGGACAACACAGCTGTGGCACTGGAGATATAAGATGGAACAAAGTTCCTGCTGTCAGGAAGCCTATCTAGAGGGGGGAGATAGAAAAGGAACAAGTAAGGAAACAGTGAGCAATAACTTTTACTGGGAAAAGTAAAGAGTTTAAGCAGGGGAAGGATTCTTGGAGAGAGAAGTGGACTGTTTTAGGCAGAAGTGATTTCTGAGTAGGAACTAGAAGAGATTAAGGTGTATACTCTATGAATTCTAGTAGGAGAATGTCCTGCATAGAGGGAGCAGCAGCCCCTTTAACCTTCTAAAGTCAGGAAGGAGCTCAGATTGTTCAAAAATTTGTAGGATGAGTTCAAATGTAAGCTATAGTAAGAATGAGAAGTGATGATATAGAGAGATGATTGTGGGCCATATCAGAGTTTGGACTTTAGACTGAGACCTATAAGATCTCATTTTTTTCCTGTCACCAAAAATTCTGAAATAAAGAGAATTAGGTTAGGAATATTTAAGTAATACATTCCAAAGTAAAGTATAAGACAAGAGGCAGAATCTAGATTATATCCTAAATCTTATCCTAAGTTGTATTCTAAACATATTCTTCAGGTAACCACTGGGAAATTCTACCTCCGGAATTTTGTCAAAACTACTAATGGTCTTAAATGCATGTTACACCACACATATTCAGAATTAAAAATTATCATCTCTTCTTTAAGCACTGTCCCAGTAGTCCAGAATGTCTTCTTCCTCCTTGAGGAAAATAAAACATTTCTCCTCCAAGTGAGAAGTTTGAAGAAATCTGCCATGAAACAATGATACTGAATTTGTTTGCTTTTTCACTGGAGCATGTTTGTAATTCAGGACATTTTTTTTTTAATGAAAACTTTAACATTTTGTTTGGGTGTTAGCCTAAAAAATATTAACTATATCCTGAATTATCTGGCCTCTCTAGAATTAACCACCTCCTGGTAAATTCAGTGTCAAGTCAAGTTGTATTACTTTTTTGTTGGGCTAATGGAGGTAGGAGAATGAGTGATAGCCAACCCTCAAATGATGATCACTAGCAAAGGAAGGTTAAGTATTTAGGTGTACATGTATGGATGGGTGTTGTTCAGGACTTCAGAGTGAAAAAGTGTGGAGACAACAGAGCTACCCTATGAAACCCAGTCTTCCAGTTCTGCCTAGTGGATAGTGAGCTGTGCCTGGGTCATCTCTCTGTAATCAGCAATCAAGGCTTAGCAAGGCAATGCCATTTGACATATGGAATGACTAATTATTTAAATGTAGTGGCCCTGAAATTCTACTTACTTTGTAAGTTTACTTTGATTTTACAGCCACAGAGAGCTGTACACTAGTAATTTATACCTACTTTATGTCAGTATATATTAAAGAAACACTTGATGATAATTTAAATGCAAATTGAGGTCTGCAGAAATGCTTTCTTTAAAGGAGATTCATACATTTCTCAAACCTATAAAATATTGATTTAAAATGTAAATGACGCATACAGGAAAGATCTGTTAATATACTTTGGTAACTTTGTTAGCATGAGGACTATAGCTCATATATATATGTATATATACATATATATAAAACTTTTACTATTAGAGTAATAATTAAATGATAAATATACAATTGAATATATTTTATACTTCAAAATGATATTATAGATACATTTTTTCCCACTTGGAAAAATGTTCATGTATTGTTCAGTGGAAAAACTAACCAACAGAAATCTATATATAATTTAATTTCATTTAAGAAAATATGTGCTTGTGTGTTTCTGATGTGTATGTGCAAAATCTATGAATGGAAGAATAGGGCTGAGAAAGATGCACCATGGGATTTAGAATATTCCTATTGGGACTTTGGGATCATAAGACTTATATATTTTTTTCTTTTGGTTAACCTGTGTTTTCTAAATTTCCCTTGTTGATCAGGAATGACTTTTACAATTTAAGAATCTTAAATTTTAAAAATGTAGTTTAAATGTTAAAAATAATCAAAAGCCATATAAAATAGCCATATCACTTTGGAAAGAGACACCAAGGAGAAATTCAACACGTTATATATGAAAGATTAAAGAGGGCAAAGCACAAGAGGGTTCACAGATGTTGATAATCCTTTGAGAAACATGAAATAACACCAGAAATATTCATTGGAAATAACAGAATGGGGCATTGCAAAACTACACCTGGGAATAACTTTCCTAAACACTAAAATATGGATAGTATCTTATAGTACTAAGATGTAATTCTACTCTTTTATCTTTCCTAAATGAAAATAAAAGGAACTGCTAGAATCAGGTTGTAACTTTCTACTAAGGAAATAAAGATGTTTGGTGTTGGTAGAGGGAAGAGTAAAATTTTAATAATTATTTCCTGATAACTTGTGTTTATGAAGAGAAAAATCCTAATTATTTATATACTTCATCATTTTCAGAAATAAAATGGAATACATAAATCTTAAAAAAAAGATGCTTGAAAGAATTTTCCCAATTATTCTTTTAGAAAATGCAGAAAATTTCAAAACATAAGCCAAAACATCCATATTTCCATGGATCAAAGAAAATGGCAATTAATATTTTAATGCAAATAGTGTTGGTCTTTTTCATCATTATGTATATCTTAAAACTGACTGGATATAGTCAACATCTTGTTTTATAGCCTAATTATTATTTAAAATACATTCAGAGCATTTTTTTCCCTGCATTTGTACAGTCTTAGAAAACCAAAATGATAATGATATTTTAGCAATTTTTTATAAATAAATTTGAGGTTGTTGTGTAGTATAGTAGTTTGAATTTTTATTACAATATGGCAAATAATACTGAGGGGAATATAAAACTTTGAGTTTCTCTTTACCTATTGTTCTTAGGCTAAATTCCAGAATTAGAGTTCCTGGGTCAAGACATAGTTAGCAAAATCTACTTGCACAAGTATTGCTCTTGAAGACCTTGCCTGCTAATACACCTACGCCTTGTTGAATATTCCAAATCTTTCTTGGCCCAGGTAGCTTGAAGAAGAAATTCTGGATTTCCATTTAATTTGAACACACCTTTGTACTTTGCATTCAGACCTGAGAAGGAACTCCAAGAACTGGCATAGTTGGAAGTTTCATTACTGATGAGAAGAATGATTGAAACACCACAAAGGAAAAATCTTCCCACCTCAGTTTGACAGATGGCAGGAATCAAGTCTGACAGTTACCAGAGCTGACAACTCCTTCATGAGGTGATTTCCAAAAAAAATTGAACCTGTGGCGGGGAGCTTCTACCCTTGTGCATTCTACAGTCATTTCCTGGAGTAAATATCCCAGGGTATGCTGTTGAACTAAGCAAGAAATAAAGACAAGTTCTGGAAACCATTTAATTGCTATTCAAGCACTTCCAGAAGTGCTTGAAGACTCTCACAGGGAGGAAAATATCCTTAGCACAAGATGAAGGAATTGCTAATAACAGAGGGTGGTGGTGAGAAAGCCATTTTTAAAGAGAACTGTTTCTAATCCTGGAATTAAAACAGTGTATTACTCAGGTCAACCTTGATATTAAATTATAAATACTTAAACTTTTCTCCCAAGAAGTGGGAATCTTTTAATACTTATTTCTTTGATAAGTTTTACTGTTGAGCTAAAAACAAAAATGTGTCTTTGTACCCCGATGCTCACTCTAGTCACACCATTAGAGAATTTTTTTTAAGAGATGCCCCACTACATTTACATATCTTGTATGACACATGTATCCCAAAAGACTGGATTCTCGCCTAGCTAGCCCATGTTATATCACAGAGTTTAGATGAGGAGTGGTAGGCAAAAATGGAACTCACTGTGTGATGCTGGTGAGGTTGAACATCAATTCTGTTTATTTTGCATTTGAATTTTCCTGTTTGTGGCCTTCAACGATTTTTCCTCTTAAAGTACTCCTCTTTTTCCTGTTGATGTTAAAGAACATTCTTACACATCCAGAATAGTAACCCTTTACCCTCTATGTTGCAAATAACACATGGTTAGTGTATTATTTATAGTTGTTAGTATAGAGAGAATTTAAACTCTTTTCCTCAAATATATGACCGTTTTTCTTTTTACTTAGATATTTTCTACTGCATGATAATTCCAGTGTGTGTGTGTGTGTGTGTGTGTGTGTGTGTGTGTGTGTGTGTGTGTCTGTGTATGTGTGTGTCTGTCTGTCTATGTTAAGTTTGAAAAATTAATCCAAGTCTCTGCATTCAATAAAATATAGTTTCAAGGAACTGTAATGTTTTTCTCAAGTTATTTAACTTGTGAAGTTAAATTTTTAGGCTTCTAGGCTTGCTAATCTGCAGATGTTGTGATGGCAACCACTCAGTACTGGAATGTCTTCCTTTTTTGGTCCCTAGTTCTTAAGAGAAATAACTGCTGATTATTGCTAGGACCCTAGTGACTTCCTTCTTCCATGGAGTCACTTCAAAGCACTCTCAAACAATGTTGATTTTTTCCATAAGGTGAAAAAGTAAGACAAAAGTTTTACTCAAAGAAATATGGGGAAAAGTTCCCAGGAACACTTTCTAGATAATGTCTACTTCTTCAAACTTCTATACTCAAAAGTAGAGCTAAAAGTATGTCCCACAGCTGTCCTCATTCTGAGTCTCCCCTCTTTGTGCTAGTCTTGTCCCTCTCCATCTAGGAGCCAGAGACTGGGGCAGGGGGTGGGTATTGGCAGATATTGATCCAGTAACCGTTTTTCATACCATCACAAAGTAAAAGCTACTATCTTCACATAGCAAGTAATAGTAATTTAATGCCACCTATGATGAAAAATGACAAAGCCCATAAGCTCTGTTTGTTAAAGCTTTAGATAATTTCTCCTTAATTCCTATTTTCTTACAATGCCACTTATTATCCTTCTCTAAAAGAAATTTTTAGCAGTAAGTTTCTTGCACTTTTCCTCCTTAATTCATTTTGCTCAAAAGTGAATTTACTGAGGCCAGATTTGTATCTAGATTATACAGCACCTTTGGTCTCATGGGAAAAAAAATAACAGGTAAATACGTCTCCTTTTTTCAGGTGGATGCTAGGATCACTTGAGTATAGGGCACATTTCAGCCTCTGTGCGGTCCTCAGCTACTCCATCTAATTCAGGGTGCAACCTGCACACTGTGCAGAGGGACAGGGCTCTTGGTGCCTCCCATTGATGTGTACAGCATGAAGCTGAAAATAGCCACGTGAAAGGCAACTGCCAAGTTCTTCTATGATATCTCCATGCCAATATCTTGAGCTGGGTGATCCATGGCTATGATTAACCATCCTGGGTGCTCTTACATAGAAGGCGGATACTTTGAAGGAATTAGAACACCATTTTAAAAAGATCTATGCCATTTAAGTCTTTCCTTTGCTCAACAGAGATTTCCAAAAAGCACAAGTTTGTGGTTAGTATAGTAGTCCTTTCAGTTTTATTTTTCTGGTCTCAAAATATGTTGATGCACTTTTATATTGTGAGGTTGAAAAAGTCAACGTTTATTTTTTTTAAATGAGTGCTATATGAATTAGAGCTCCCATGATATTAAAAAGTTCATATTCTTGCTCTCTAATGGAGATGCCTGGATCTCTCTGATTAGCCCAGATATCTGCAGAGAAGGTACTCCCAAGGCTAGAAGAAAACATGTAGCTAACCCAAGCCAGGGTCTGGCTGCTAGGTTCTGTTAATTAGGGATGAGTTTCCTTAATCCCCAATTCCTGAAGCCTACCACATTCCTTTTACTTGAGATATGCATAGACTTTGGTTTTTTAGGACCATATAATTAAAACAAAAATAAAAACAAACAAACAAACAAGAACCCAGACTTCATGGAAACAAGATATTCTGTATCACTCTAACTTCCTCTTCCGTATCTTTGGATGGCTCAATGAGGCAGAGAGAACATGGGGGCAGGTGGACTGGGCACAGAGGAGAGCTATGGGGCCCAGGCTGACTGAGACCAGCCAGAAAAACCAGCAGTGGAACACATTGCACTGGATGAACTCAGTCATAAGGGACAAGTTGAAGGATTTTCTTGATTGGTTGGTCCTAGGACTCTGTGTGTGTGTGTGTGTGTGTGTGTGTGTGTGTGTGTGTGTGTGTGTGTGTATGTATAAGTACTCATGCACAAGCCAGCCAAGAGCCACATCTCTGCTTCAAACCAAATAGCCTTTCTCTCCGTGCACAGTATCACACATCTGTAATCCCAGCGCCTTGGGAGACTAAGACAGGAGGATCATGAGTTCAAAGTCAGGCTCAGAAACTTAGTGAGGCACTTAGCCACTTGGCGAGACCCTGTCTCTAAATAAAATATTAGAAAAAATGGCTGGGGGTGTGTCTCAGTGGTTGAGCACCCCTGGGTTCAATCCTCAATACCTCAAACAAAACAACAACAACAACAAAAAAAAACAACCAACCAACCAACAAACAAAAATCCCAACCTTTCTCTTGGGCCTCACTTTTGGTCTTAACCTTCTACTAACTCACTGATATCCTCAGGGCTGTCTGTGGGTCATTTAGACAACTCAGAGTCATTTCAATAACTGATGGGTATAATAGAACTTCTGGATGTAGCCTATAACTAGCTCCCCTCAATGCCCCTTCAAGGTTTGAGGTGATCTTTCGAAACTTTCAGAAATACTACCATATACTTTCTGAAAGAATTTTCATTTCCTCGAGGTATTCATTAATATTATCTTTGAGATTTCCAAGTATTTTCTGTTTTCCTTTAGTGTCATTTTTAAGTTGCTCCACTCTTGAGGAATCATTTCTGAAGAGATCTGGGTGTTTGAATATCTATCTCCATTTAGAAAATCACACAGGAATCCCAAACAGGTAATAAACTCATGAGAAAGAATATTAAGCTAGATGTGAAAGGGGATTAACTCGGATTCTGGTGGAGTCTCTACTGAATCTCAAGAAAGTCAGTCAGCTTCTCTTTTTCCGTTGTTTCACATACAAAGGAAGAAAAGAATGTTTGCCTTACCTACTTCAGGGGCTTGTCCTGAGAATCTTAAATGCAAAAGTATTTTTTTGCAAATTACAAAGCCCTCCCTAGACGTATGGTTTTCATATTAGGAGGCCCTGCTACCTTCCTACCTGAGGGAGCCTCTCACAGAACTCCCTGCCCCCACCCCACACTGGCACTCCTGCTGCTCTGTTTAGAGAAACACATTTTATGGCAGCACAGATACAGACCTGGATCATGGGGTCACTGCTGTGTTTCCATTACAAATACACAGGCTGTGGGCTGCAACCCTTTCCACATGCTGAACTTGAACATGAGTCCCGTGTGTTGAGAGCCTTCTGGAAGAGACCCAACAATTACAGAGGAGTGCACCATAGAGACTTGGCCTGAATGTAATTTCAGCCTGAACTTTTTGGGGATTGTTATGGGGTCCCATCCTGCAGTCTTTCAACATAGGATACTCTCCTGGGCCTGGAAGGTTTGGAAATTCTTCAGGATTGGGAGGCCCAGCCTCTAGCATTGAACATCAGGGAGGACTCTCTAACCAGAAGGAACTTAAACCTCATTTCATGAGTCTGCTAATTTTCTGTGTCTGTGTGGCCTTTAACTTGAAGTAAATAAGCAAAGGATATAGTTTTAAGCACAGTGGTTTCCACATTCCTGAGACTGATTTCTCTTTGCCCCCCAGGTTGATAGTAGATCATAGTCATAGAAATGGATCCAAATGGGTTTTGCAGAGATAGTCAAAAGCCATGCCAACTTGGCCTCCTTTGCACGGTAAGTACAGTGTGAATAGCTGCCAGATAGAGAAGAGAGGACCCCAAGTCAGTTGTTGATTGCTTTGGTTCCCCTTTAAGTCAGCAAACCACAGCTGCTCAGTGTGCTTCAGCACCCACAATGTGACCGTGGAGAATTTGGGGCACATGTACACAATATTTTACAAAATCAAGGATGTTAACCATGTTGTAGAATAAATAGAGGAACTAGGGCTCTAATCTACAGGTCAAGTCCAAAAATAATTTGGATCTTAAATGTCCATCAAAGGCCCATGCATGGTCCTGTCTCTGGAGCAAGTGTAAGGTGGTGGGACCTTTAAGGGGTGGAGCCTAATGAGAGGTTTTATGTCACTGGGGTTGTGCCCTCAAAGGAGATTGTGTGAAAGCAGTTGTTTCTCTTTCATTTGTTTCCCAGCAAATGAGGTGAGCAATTGTGCTCTCCCTGCTGTAGTGTGCTGCTTCACCATGAGCCCAAAAGCAATGGGCTGAAACCTCAGAAACTATAAGCCAAAATAAACCTTTTTTCTTTATAGGTTGATTATCTCAGGATTTTATTACAGTAATGGAAGCTAACACACCATGAACCTGTCTCTTTTGTCAACTGTTGTCTAGTATCACCAGGTGTTTATTCTTGTTTCTGGAGCAGACACACAGACCCAAGGAAAGTCTGGGCATTAAAAAAAATCAGTTATAGCCACTCATTATCCCATGTCAAGCCTAGTGGAGCCAATATCAGAGGCCTTGGTTCATCCTTCCATTATGGCACTCTTTACAGATCTTTCTCAGCATGCCCACTGTGACTGGCAAAGTGTCTCTGCACATGATAAGCTCTCATTACATTTGCCTTCTTTTAAAAATAAAATTAGTTTCTCCTTTTAAAATGAAGAAGTAAACCAATAATTTCCATAGGGAAATGAAGTAATTGCATTAAAACAGAATCCTAAGTATGCAGCACCTGTATTAGAGTTTATTAGCAAACACTCTTACCAAAGCAGAAGTGAATAGGTGACTCAGTTCTAGAGGACAAAAGATGACATTTTTTTTTAACAGCCATGGTGAAATACAAATTATTATTTACTTTATGAGCCATATGAGTTGTCCGTTCATAATGCTTAACTTTCCATTGTAGCACAAAAACAACACAAATAATACTTAAATCAATGATTGTAGCTGTGTCCTAATAAAACTTTATTTAGAAAAATAGGCAATGGGGCAGGTTTAGCCTATATGCTGTTGTTTACGAACTCCCACTACAGGCTACTATGCATGATGTTTGATGTGTGGACAATAAAAAATCCAGCAGACAATAATTAGGGTGTGTTATGTGCTGCTGTTAATGAGGAATGAGTTAAGATTCTGTTGTATGCACATACATTATTCTTTTCTGGCATCCAGCAGTGTGGAATCTGATAAACAGAATTTTCTCTTTGGAAAATACTCACTATTTCTGTGTGCTTGCCCTGCCTGCTCGCCTTTCATCATTGCCGGTTTCCACATCCCACTCCTACACTCTCTCAACCAGCTGTATACTGGGGCTGGAAAATAGTACTTTCATCCTTGGAACTGGCAACAGACTTATATTTAGCTTCAACTTACATTGTATGAAGCACTCTCAGCATGCCTTATTTAATCTTCAATACAATCCAGTGAACTAAACTCCACTACTCCTAGTTTACAGATGTGATGCTATAGGCCCAGAAAGGTTATGTCACATTGTCCATTCATTCTATACTAATTGGTATGGAGCTCAGATCCCACCCAGGACCACAGGAACATTATCACAGACGTCATACATGATAGATTTTCTTTAAGCATAAATAGTTTATTTTGAAAAGAGAAGAAAAGATAGGAAACATCTTGAATCCAAATAAGGAAGCTAAGAGGAGGGCTGAGTGTCCCAAGACCACTTTTTAGGGTGGGTTTTTGTTTTGTTTTGTTTTGTTTTGCTTTGTCTTAACATTAACATCATGGCTATGTTTTGGAAAGGGCATGCATTCTTCATTCTTTTTTCATTACTTGAGAATTGTTGCAACCATTATGCAAAACCAATAAAAAGAAAAAAAAATTTTAAATGTCATTTGGCAGGCAGTGCCCAGCTGAGGAGCAGCAGCACAAGTCTCGTGGGAGAACACTATGCATTTTGTAAAATTTCTTAAGAGAAAATTTATGGTTTTGAGAAAACAAAACAGGAAATTGAATTAAAAGGAGAAACATATTTAAATAATGCTCGAGTGATGACATAACCAACCCAAGTACCAAAATCACAACCTAGAGTCAGGCATCATCAGTTGCAAGAATTTTCTGGCATTGGTTCGTGCTGTTCATAAATGAGAAGAGATGTTGTGTTTAATTGGTGCTGCATCACAACTTTTAAATACATAGTTACTGCATATCTTTACTGAAAACACTGAAATATGGCATCCATTCTGGCCTTGTAAATTTTTGTACCTGACTCTGAGTTGGCAGAGCTTTTCCATAAGACAACCCTGGGGCAGGTTTTAGGAGGATTCTTTCTTCTGTACTTAATACTTATTTCAGAATAAAGAAATTTAAAAATCCATTTTAAGAAAACAGAGTTGATATCAGAGAGAAAGAATATCAAAAGTCATTTACTACAATCAGTAGTAAGTACACATTCCCTTTTTTTGTTTGGTTTGGTTTGGTTTGGTTTTGGTTTTGGTTTTTGGTTTTTGGTACCAGGGATTGAACCCGTTTAACGACTGAGCCACATCCTGAGCCCATTTTTATATCTTATTTAGATACAGGATCTCACTGAGTTGTTAAGCTGCTGAGGCTGGCCTTGAACTCATGATCCTCCTGCCTCAGCCTCCTGAGCCACTGGGATTATAGGTGTGCGCCACCGTGTCTAGCACATTCACATTTTTTCATGTTGTGATCAGTTAAAACTTTTTCAGAAAGAGGAAGTTGGATTTCTAATTAAAATTAGCAGGCATCCACACCTTTCTTCTATGAATTTGTTTGCTTTTCCAAGATCCTTGAACAGCAGAGAATGAAGGAGGACAGTGAGCACTTGAGGAAGTTTAAATTCTGAATCTTCACTCAGTGATCTCTGAAAGAGCCACCATTTCCATTAGTAGTTATAAAGTAACAGTTACATAAGAAGATGTATATTTTTACACATCTCATTTTTGCATTTTCTTTTTCGATCTACACTTTAAATATGGGAGTTTGATTATAGTATAGGCCATCTTACAGAGGGGTACTGAAAATGTTATACTTTTTTTTTTTTCCCAAACTCTGAACTGCTACCCTAATGTGACCCAAAAGGAGATCAAGAAACTGTCCTGTCATTCAAAGATAATAACAACTGACAACCTCAGTAGGAATGTTTTTGGCCTTGATTGATTCTGTTGTTTTGCCGTAATGGGGTTGGGTTTATAAACAGCACATTTAAACTTCCTTGTTTTGTCCATTTTGAGGTGAATTACAGACATTGCTGGAGGGCCTGGAAGGTTCAGCTGTTCACCTGGACACACTAGCCACATCAAATGGTCACTGAGCTACTAACCACCTAGGAAGTTGATGAGTTGCTTTATCTTCTCCACCAGAGATGAAATCCCTTAGAGCAAAAGTCCTATCTATTCCCTTTTTTTATTTCTATTGCCTAATATAGCATATAGTTTGGTAAAGAGTAAGCTGAATCCAAAATGTGAGAACATAAATTCAACAGGAAAGGATTTTTGTGGTATGGCAGATTATTTGCGGTCTGCTTACTATAGTTTCTGTGTGTGCATGTCTCTGAGCTTGACCGGGTGACTTGTATCCACTCATAGGGCACAGCAAAAGAGATGGCGTGGGATTTGATGTCTCCAGATGCATTGCAATGTCTGCCCTTGTACCCTTGGGACCCAATGCTGGAGACAGACCATCCTGCTGGAGACACGTGGCATGACTGAGAATGACCATTAAACCCTAGAGGTATTGGTGAGGCCATCTTAACCTATAAAGCTCCAGGGTAGCCAGCCACTGGATAGTTGGGGCTTCATCAGTGGCCATGTGTGATGGGAGCAGAACTTCTTAGTGGAACACAACCCAGAAGACTGTCATAGATTTTGGGGACACACACACACACACACACACAAAGACACACAAAGACACGCACACTATTTATGCATATATATAGATAACTGAAACCTATGAAGTTTTGAAAGTGGAATAGTTTCATCTATCACATCTTTGAATAAAAGCAGCAAATTTAATCCTAAGAAACTAACTAGAAATACCCATTTGAAAAACCTCTTAGAGCTGAACACATCTCCATCACATGAGGTTCTTCAAATGTAATCAGCAGGGACACTGTTCCTATTTTGTTTGTTTTTCTTAGAGTCAGTGATATGAAACCAAATTTGCAGGTCAACCTACGGGCATTTCTTCACAGATTGAGGACACGTGTTTGGTTAGACCTATGTTTAATATTGTTTGATAATACATCTAGTGAAAAGAAATCTACTGACAATGTTTTTCTTTGGAATTTGATTTACAACAATAACAGTTCCGTGATAATAAACTTAAATTTGAGGAGTGGCCATTAGGGTAAAGTAAAAATAAAACATTAGAAGAAAATCTTTCTGCCTGTTAAGACATGGGAAGCTCAGATCATGGAGTGTGCGGGTGTTAGAGCAGAGAAGGTTAAACTTATTCTCAGATTGTAAAAACATATTGACTAGGAATGGAAGAGGTCATGAGCAATAATCAAGTGTTAGAAGGCTGTGTGTCTTGTCTTTGGAGAAGAAAAAGGGGCTTCCACATTTTTCTCTTTAAAGGTTTCTTAGCCAGATTATTAAAGAGCAGCAGAAAATCACTCTTATTATAAAATGTTGCTGATATAATATTAAATAGAATTCAAGTAATATTATCAGTAGCAATGAATGAAGCACTTTATATGCATTATCTCAATTGCACAACAATCTTAGATTAGCAGAGATTGTTATAGTTTTATAGAAAAGTCAACCGAGGCTCAGGAAGTTTGAGTGATTTCCTAGGGTCACACGGGTACTAAGGGACTGGTTGAAGACAATCCCAAACAGCCTAACCCCAGAGTGGTTTAACTGAACCACAATGCTTAGATTATTTTATTCCTTAGAAACGAAAATGCAACGAAAGATGTAGGGAAGAAAAACAATAAGCTATGACAACCAACCATCCTAGAACTGCAAAGAACCAAAAGGTCATGCTATTGCTATCTTTGCCATCATGTCTGAATCATGTCATTTGGACATGTAACTTGTTATGAAGAAAAAACTAATTTTTTTCTAGTACTGTTTTTTCCCTTCACAATACCAAGTGGATTTTTTACTTGAAAAAAAAAAATCATTCTTTTTCCCAAACTAGAACAATATTATTTTCAATTAGGATTTACCGTTGTGTAGAAATATGTTTGTGCATTATGTAGACTGTAATCAAGATTGAAACAAATTCAAAAATCTGTTCCAGGAATATTGTTGAAATATATGTGAATTCTCTAATAATGCAAGACTATCGTTAGCTCTATTTTCTACTTGCGGTGAAATTGGGAATACCTTACATCTGGCAAAGTAAATTAAGAAAGTAAACCCCCTTCCTCCAGCAACATCACTAAGAAAACTCTCCGTGTTATATCGTATGTGCCGAAATTACCTTTGAAATTCAACTGCAAGGCACAGGGTTCAGTGCCTCTGGAAGACAGAGCACATAAACATGGAGTTAAGAAGGGGCTGTGACAGATGTCAGGTGGAAAAGGCTCTGTGGAAAAGCTTTCTGAACCCCTACTTGCACAATAAGAAATCAATTTTTCATATCAAACCATGTTAAGAGTTCACAGATGATAGTGGAGTTTGTGTAGCTCTGAGACACTTTTCACCTACAAATTTCTTTTTCAAGCTGATATTACCCACAAAGATAGGAAAGGTTTCTGGTCTAAAACCAATCATCTACTAATTGAGGTGTTCATGCCCCAACCCGAAGCAAATCTCTATTGTAATATATCCTAAGATGTAAAAGGGGGGATAGCATCTATGCTATTCATTAATTGGTTTAGAGTACCCTCCAGCATGACTTTGACATCTACTATCTTCTTTTTTATATTTGTTTTTTAATTGCTCCCCTAGGGCAAGCATAGACAACTGGGGAGAGGACAAAGGACAGAATATAAATGGGAAATTGGAAAAGCTTGCGTCATGTCATGAAGTAACATCTGTCTGAGTGGAAGGAACCAGAATTCTGCTACTCCTGCTGTGAGCACTTCAGGTTATCTTAATAAAACGAGATCACAAAGGGGCCTTTCAGTACCAGGTGTACTCAGCAAACTTGACTGTGGAGAACCAACTGACCCGGCTCAACTTCTCCATTATTGTCCCAGCTGGCTTTTAAATTATGTTTTGTTTTGTTTTTCCCTCAAGTACTTTTTCAGTTTGAATAATCTTTGAAAACTTCAAATGTAATGCTTGAAATGTTCCTATCAGACAGGAAAGTTCTGAATCACCTCTGGTGACTGGTAAGGTAAGGAGGTAACCAACAACTTGAAAATGGATTCTTTCTTTTCAGGTTGAGGGCCGTGAAACGTGGGAGGAAGAAGATGAAGGTGTAAGGTCCTGTGTTCCCTCTCTGGCATGGGGAACTCAAGTGTGTGGAGCACCATTGTTTACAGCATCTCAGGGCTGTGACTGGCAACCGTGATTGCAGCTGGCCAGTGCACGCTGAAAAAAAACAGCATCACCAACATCCAACTCGGTTTTTAAAAGCACAAATTCTTTGCACTGCCTGTGGACGAAATTACTGACTGACATGCTAAACCTATTAAATATGTATTTTGCAAATTTTGAAATGAGGAAAAATGCTACGTAAAAAAAAATTTTTACAGATGCTGAATGATTGTAAATGTGGTTAAAGATGTGGGATCTACTCCAACTCTGTTCTTTCGCGGATTGCTATTAGCTTACATTTGAAATCTCTGTTGGCCACGTATTTCACATTGTTCTTCCAAATGTAATCATTTCTCTCTTTTATCTGATCTCCTACAGTCTCTCTGTTTTCATCAATATCTGACAGCAATTCCCAAAGATCCAATAGAGTCCACTCTAATATCCTTATGTGTACTCTCTTCTCTCTTTGAAATCTAATACCTTAGCAGTGAAATAATTTATTGTGCTTTATTTAGACTTTTATTTTTTGCATGTGTTTTGATACTATCCTTTTGAAAGGGGTTATTTGGAAATCTAAACCAACTGTTCACCAAAAGTTATGAAAGCGTGATTAAGAATTTTTCTCTCTTCTTAAATCCCTTTTTAAGCCTTCATTTTGTGTGTGTGTGTGTGTGTGTGTGTGTGTGTGTGTGTGTGTGTGTGTGTGCGCCATGGCAAATGCCACACAGTCTGGCAATGATGGGAAAATGAAGATGAATACTTCTTGGAGTTCCTCTAATGGGCAAAGCCATACAGAAGATCCAATGAGCCAGAAAAAATCAATGACAGTCCTATTTTTCTCAGAAACCCTTAGATGATGTGGTTGTCAGAACCTGGAGAGGTTTAATTCATTGAATTTGACCTTCTGGTTAAGACAGCTGAAGCACCAATACATTTGCTAATAAATAAGTGAGGGCTACTTGGTTCCAGATTGTGTACGCTATTATTTCTATTCATCTTGAGTCCTGAAAAAAAACAAATGTGTTTTATAGGCACTATCTGAGAATAAGTTTTTATGGGTTCACTACAATCTAATGTGTGCATGTTAAATTAAAGGGAATGCTTATTCCAGTGAAGTAGTTGGCAGAAAACTATAAATCTTGATGGGTAGGAAAATATGCCTTTCAATAAAAAAAAAAGAAAGAAAGAAAGAAGCAAGATATGGGCAGCAAGAAAGCAAAGCAACCCTGCTGAAGGACTTCTTTAAAAATCAGGCCAGTGTGTGTGCGCTATCTATCCATAGCCACCCTTTTCCAACAGCTGTGACCCCTCAACTCACCTATTGCCATTCTGCTCTTTGCTTCCCATTTTCATTTGAGAAAATTGTCCCTTGGCTGGGCCAAAACTTTGAGGCAAGAATGAAAAAATATTTTTTTCTTCATTGTTAACCTGTGAAAATGTGTTTTTTTGCCAGTGTTGTGCTATTTCTTTGTGCCTTATTTTCCTTCTTTCTCACATAGCTCTATTCCTGGCAGGATAGATCTTGACATGCAAATAAAATTCCATCATAAATAAGTAAACTGTTTCTTGGTTGGAGTCTGAAAAAACTCTATTTCTTACTCTTCTGCTCACACAAGATGTATTTCCCACTGCTTGTTACTAAACTGTGCACCTCAGCAAGAGGTAGACAGGCAACAGAATATCCAGAGAAATGCGACTTCCATTTTTCTTTAACTGAGGTATGAGAATATGAATAAAAGGCGGCTGCCCTAGAGTAACAAGAGGCTCACTGTGTTCTCAGAACTGTGTCTGTGGACACCATGTCTACACCACACACAGGACTGACCACACTTGTTCATTCAATACAAGCTTATCAAGCACTGTAACTGCTGGATACAATCAGTGTACAAAATATACAAAAGTAGTTGCCTTCATGGATCAATCAACATTTGCATAAAGTTTAGAAGTTTCAATCAATTGTTGAATCAACCAATTAATTATTGAATGATAATCGATCAAACTTGAATTATATACCACAATGAGGTTACTAGACTAGGAGTTAGGAATCAAAGACTTGATTCTAACTCTCCAGGTTCTCTCAGTCTAGGAGTGAAGACTCATCTGAGCCAACACTTAGAATAAGCTAAGCACAATTGAATTAGTGAACTGGAATAATGTGAGTGATCAATACTAATGGGCCATAAAATTTGAGTGCTCAGAATTCTATTTTAATAGTCAATGGCCAATATTTTCTCCAGTCCTAAAACTTTTGTGTTTTTGTGCTTTCTTATATTTTATAAAATTTGCATTATAAGCATTAATTATTTTCTAAGTAAAATTCAATTCATTCTCAAAAGTTAGACTCTGCTAATTCAAAAACTGTGATGCACCAGATACTTGCTATAGTCATTACTTTAGAGCTATAAAGAAGATCAATCTTGGTTTTCATACACAAATATTTTGTTACTGAAAGATAAAACTAGCCTTAACAGGTAGACTTTCAGCATCAGGAAACATTCATGATGTGGAATTCAGAGATAGCTTTGTTATGTGAGCACTAGTATCATTTAGACATAGGATAGATTGGGATAGTCAAGAATGATTATGAGAAACAAATAAAAACAAATCATTAGAGTGTGTAAAGACAATGTTTAAAGAAAAGCTATTCTAAAGATATAGATTCTTCTGGAAAAATAAACCAGATTTAGAATTGCTGTAAAAAGCTCTTCTGATCACATCTGGATGAGGTGACCCTTTTAAGAGCTATTGAGCTGCACATCTGTGATTTAGACCAACACCAGGTGGCTATCACAACAAAACTCTAGTCAAATGTTTAATTATTATTCAATTGGCCTATAGGGCAGTCTCTTTAATCATGGTGAAGAAGGGGATAAATCGAACTACAAGATTATTATGAGCACTGTATGTTGAAAAGCCCCATTAGAGCATAACACTAAAGAGAGTTTCAATATGAATAAGAATATGTTGTTTGTTCCTTTAACAGGACAGTACTTGATGTTAAAAGTTTAAACTTTTCTTGGTGCCAACGTCTTTTCCTCCTAGGAAACTTGTCACTAGAAGGGCCTCAAAAAGTCACACTTAAATCGAGACATCAAAGAATAAATTTGAGCTGTTTGCCACATTTGGTATGAAATTAATGTATCGGTCACTGGCAGGGAGGAAATGCCATCTCTGATCACCTTAGAGACTACTGACCTCTGAAGTTATGTAAAAAGATAAAAACCCAAAAAACATTCTTCAAAAGGGTTTTAGTTAGTGGTCACATTCCTGAATATTTTACCTTGTTATATTTTTATCCCCAATCAGTCTAGAAAGTGATCGTAAAGGTTGGTTTTTTTTTTTTTTTCCACAAGAAATGACAGAATTGCCTTTTGTTCAACTTGGAGTAGCAAATTTACTTTTTCTTTTTTTGGTGGTGGGGGGGTGATCCTGGGGATTGAACCCTGAGTGATTGACTCAAACACTGAGCCACATCCCCAGTCCTATTTTGTATTTTATTTACAGACAGGGTCTCACTGAGTTGCTTAGGGCCTTGCTACGTTGCTGAGGCTGGCTTTGAACTCTCCATCCTCCTGCCCCACCTTTCTGAGCCACTGCACCCGGCTTACTTTTTCTTTAAAATTTTCGTTAGGTTAAAAAACATATAACTTAGAATTTCTTTATCTTCCTTCCAATAAAAATAATAGATAACCAAAGAATAAGTAATAGCTTTTGTGTTTTCATCCTGTAAAAATAACTTACTGAGCATCTACTAAGTATGAAAAAGCAGGAGGGATTGCTATATTAAAACCAACAAACAAAAAACCTTTAAAATGAATAAAATGGGATCGATTTTTCTTTTTAGTGGAGGTGACAGACAAATAACTACATTTAGCACACACCATGTGTTAAATTTTCAGTTAGATACTAGGAACCTAATAGTGAACAGGTCTCAGATTCCTGCCTCCTGGAAAATATGCAATAAATGAATGCATACATAAAGTAATAAAATGCATACAATAATAAAGAAGGTGATTAGCTTTGGGAGGAACCAAGAGGGAGCTATGATTAAAAAAAAAAAATCACAGAAGGAGTGACCGTGAAGATGAGTCTAATTAGGTATCAGTCAAGTTAATGTTTGAAGAATAGATGTCAGTCATGCAGAGAGAGCTGAGAAAATGATACTACAGGTAAATAAATAAATACATAGATACATAAAAATAAAAAGAAAGGAAAAAGAAAGAAAAATAAAAAAACTGCTTGTGCTAAGAGCTAGATGTGTGATTCAATTCAAATATCATATCTTTATGTTAAAAACTTTTCCCAAACCCTCCAGGCACAGTAGCAGAGTTAGTACTCCTTTGCTGGCGCTTGGTTAGATTGTAAGTCAGGCTACTCTGTTTAGTCTATCTAATGTTGAATTTTTTTTTTACATATATATCTGAATTCTCACTAGGCTGAGTTTTCCTTCACCATTGGCCGCCATGTCTGTGGTAGTACCTAGAGCGCATGTGCCAAACTGTTTTGGGTTTCTTCTATTTTCCTCCATCAAGTTTGAACACATACCAGTGAGACTATGAGAAGGGTGCAGACTCTCTTGCATAATGCCAACAGAATAATTAATCTGGAAAGAGTGAAATTTTTATCTCAAGATTCCACACCCTAAGGGCAGAATAGGTTTCTTTTCCCTTCTATTCTTCTCCACTAAGAAAATAACTTAGAATCACCAGTGCCATTGCCATAGGGAGCCGCAGGGGAGCAGATGTGACAACCAGCCAGAGATATAGGACCCTGGAGGTAAGGGGAAAAAAAAACCTGGAATAGATGAAAGAATCAAAGAGAATATGTGAGATACTTGGGGACAAAGCTTCTCCACACCTTAAATAGCAAGAAGGCATTTAAAAATAGAGAATGGAGGCTCTGAATTCTTTAAAGAAAAATCTGGTCCATGACTCAAATCTCCAACTTGTCTTGAAAATTTTGTTGTAAGTTAAAGTACACAGTTCCAATTGTGAAATTAGACAATTTCATACGATTTTCTAGACTCTGTTTTATCTAATATTTTGAATATTTGAACCACAGGTAGCCTTATCCTCACCTACTAAAGATAAAAGTAACACGATGAATTTGTAAATAGGAGGGGCTTAATAATATCTTAGTGAATGTTAAATAAATAAAAGATCAAAGTGAAGTCTGTTTCATTCGTATTCTAATCTATTTCACTGGGTGAAATAAAATTCTCTCTCTCAATCCAGACTCCTGCAACTAGAGGGAGTACAATTATAGAAACAGAAAAGAGCCAGACAACATCTTAAAATGAGGTAAATGCCTATTGAGAGGGTTCACAGGTTTGGATATAATTTCAAGACTTAAAAGCAGAATTTATAGAAATAAAATAGAATAAATTGTAAGGACGAATTTTCTTTTAGGATGTTTCAAAGGGATCTTAGTAGGCAGTAGGAAAATCATGTGAAATAATTATTACGCTTTGCAGGTACATTTTTCTGAAAAGTACCACAACTGACAAAATCTGTTTTGCAATATCAATCCCTTACAGCAAATGTATGAAAGCCAACAAAAATGACATATTTTTAAACACCGTAAATATAAAAAGCTTAAGAAGCCATTTTTCCAAAACACTGAATATTTTAAAAGTCAAAACAAAATACTGCAACTGTTACCTTGCATTAATTAAGATAATCTAAAGCATGCTGTGGAAACAAATCCCTTCCAAGTAGCAGTGGCTAACCACACAGAGCCTCTTCCTGAGTTATGGTGGGCTTCGCTTCTGGTAATAACTGCAGAGCTCCTATTAGACTAGCCCTCACACAGGTAATAATTGTAATCACCAGACAAAATATAAAGAACAAATACTTAAAGGCACTTGAAAATGACCAAGCCACACAAATACTACAGAAGTCAACATCGGGGAACTAACATGGGATAAATTTTCCAATTTTTCAGAACTTTAGCCTGATTATAGGCTCCAAGCTGAGCTCCAAGGGCCCAAGAAAACACAGAGGAAGGCATGACTATTTTTAGCTTCAAGAATCAAACTCCAAGCGATATAGAAAAGGCTAGAAGAGCAGAAATGAGATTTTGCTGTAGTCAAGGACAATGGAGACAGAGTTCATAGTTTGAGTTCAGCCCACTTAACTGTCTGCTATAAAAAGATTAATATTCTTTTAAGGAAATAACAGAATCCAGAGTCTCCACAACAAAACATTCACAATATCTAGCACAAACTCCAAATAATTTGACACATAAGAAAACAAAAACCAACTCAAATTTAAAATTAGCAGGCAAAGATTTTATAGCCACTATGACTACTATGCTCACGGACATAAAGGACATGTTCACAGCAAAAGAAAATGTATAAAGTCTTAAAAGATAAATAATAACTATTGAAAAGATCAAATGGAACTTCTAAACCTGAAAAATACAATGTTTATAATTTTTAACAATTACATCATGGACGTAATTTCAGATTGGAATGATGGAACAAAAAAACAGAAACATGAATACAGATGAATACAAAATCACAGATATCAGTATGTTTAAAAAGGATGAAAAGTCTTAGAGATTTTTGTGACAATTTCATAAGGTATACTATACATGATATACATATATATACTCATATATGTATGTGTGTATGTATGCATAAATATGTATGAATATTTATATAAATAGAAACTCTTAGTTTGGAATTTATATTGAGTAAAAATATTCTTCAAGTATGAAATCAGAATAAAGAATATTTTCAGTGAAAAAGAAAATCAGAGAATTTATCACCAGTCAATCCATACTACGAAAAGTATTAAAGGTAGTAATTCAGACTAAAAAAAAAAGTGATGCCAGATGGACACTCAGATATTTATGAAAGAATGAAGAGTTTTGGAAATCATAAATATAAAAGTCTATGTTTTCCTTTCAATTAAAAAATGCATACCCTTTTTAAAGAAAAATTTGCAATATTATAGTATAGAATTTATAATTTATATAGATGAAATACAATTGACAAGTTTAGCAGATAGGACATTAACAGGGATAGATTCCCATATATGGTTACAAGCTTCTTGCAGTATACGGGAAGTAGTGAAATAGTAAAACTCATAGACTCAAAGTACTTAAAGATGTTTATTGTAATATCTTAACCATTTAAATTAATGCAAAGAATTTTGTGGAAAAGCTGGTAGATACTTTAAATAGAATTATATAAATACTCATCTCTAAAAGATGTCAGTAAAGTAGGAATTGAGGAACAAAAGTTAAGAGGACATTAAAAAAGCAAATAATAAAATGGAAGGCTTCAATTTAACTACATAAAATATAATATTAAATATAAATGCTCTAAACACTCCAATTAAAGGATTAAAGAGTAGAGATTTTCAGATTGAACTAAAAAAAAAAAACCCAGCTACATTCTGTCAATAAGACATGACTTTAAATATTTTAAATGCACAGATAAGTTGAAAAAAGTAGAAGGCTCAAATGGCTATAATATAATATCATCTGAAGAATATTTCAAGGCAAAGAGATAACCAGAGAGAGGAATATATTATGATAAAAAGTCGAATTCATGAAAAAATGGGTAAATATACACCCAATAACAGAACTTCAAAATTCATTAAAAAAATGGCAGATTAAAGGAGAAAATAGAAAAATCTACAATTGGATGAGATTTTGAGACTATTCTCTAAGCAATTAACAGAACAACTTGGGAAATAAAATATTAAAGATATTGAAGATTTGAATGGACAATACCATTATCCATCTTGACCTAATTAGTATTCATAAAAAAACCCCATAGAATAGCCTAATTTTTTTTTAAAGTGCACATGGAATGTCAAATGTTTATATTCAAAAGAATTTAAACTCAACAACCTAGGAAATCCTTAAGATCTTTTCCAACTTTACAATGGTTAAAAAACAACAACAACAATCATTTCTTTTCCAGTTTTACAATGGTAGAAAAAAAACAACACACACACACACACACACACACACGAGAGCACACACCCACCCCAAATCTAAAATAGGTTAAAAGAAGGAAAAAATAAATATATTTAAAATAAACATAAATAAACATATACAAAAAGAATCATAAACAGAAATATTTTTAAAAGCTCTGGAAAACAAGCGGTTAGTATATAACTGAATCAAGACTCATTGAAAAAAAAAGTGAGTTGGAGATTGAAATCATCATGTGAACATTCATAATATTAAATTTCAAGATATTGCTATAGTTATTAAAGGAATGAACTTCAGTATTAGAATTTTTCACAAAGATAATACCAGGACAAATTGTTTTCCTACATGTTCACATGAAATCGCCATGGAGTCAGGTAACTCTCAAGGCTGACCTACTCCATTACTGAACAACACAACCTATTTTATGTTTCCACCATCTCATAAAGAGACCTCCTCTGTCACTCAGGTAAGCAAAGAGAGATTGAATTTCCTTTTCACAGTTCTATCCTGGAAGTGATTCTCATCACTTCTGTTCACAGTTTATCTGCTAAAACTCATCATACACCTTCACTTACTTTCAAGGGGTTAGAAAATGTAGTTTTTAATATTTCCAGGAGTGAAGACTGTGAAACAAAATTTGGCACTGTCGGTAATACAGAAATCTTTTCTATTACCTTTGTCAATTGATCAGAGGGTATCATTTTGGCAATTTTTTTTCTGAAAATATAGTTTATTTGGACTGAACCCCCAAATTTATATATTTTTTAAAAGGCTTTCCTATTTTCTTTTTTGTAAGGCTCTACCAAGTTAAGGATTTAAAAATAAATTACCATGTTACTTTAAAGTAATTTTTCTGGGTTAGGTTTTCCAGTTGTTTATACCCTGAGAGAATGAGGCATGAAAAAGTTATCTACTGTAGTTTTACATTATGAAAGGACCTACTGATGTGTACTACAATGGAGAAGAGAAGATTAAATCACAATCATTTCTTTCCCATTACTTTGTTTAAAAATGAAATCAAATTTTAGTACACAGATATAAAAATTCCTGTCTTCAAATTACAGTTGAAAAATTAATAGTTACAGAATGAGTGCTGTCTTATAAAAATTGAACAAGAGCTTTAGTTGAATGCAGGCAATTCTTTGAAAAAGTTATGGGGAAAACCCAGTGTCTGTTTCAAGTAAAATCATGGTGAAAAACGCATTGTAATCAAATGTATTCCAGAGCAAGTCTGGGTTGCCTTTTGTGATTGGATAACTTGAAACTATTTAATCTGAGAAAAATAAAAGCATGCAGTCATTCCCTAGCATGTATAAAGCACTTACGGAACTGTAAATGGTGTGGAGAGGAAGGAAGACACTGGACAACATAGAGTGGACAGTATCAGGTACAGGAGTGGAGTATGGGGGACAGTTAGACATGAAGCCCTGGGTTCAAGTCTTGTTTCTTTGTTTTAGTGACTTCATTAGTTGTGGTCAGTTATTCTACTTTCATAGGCTCAGTTTCCTTCTCTCCAAAATGGTAATAGCCATATTTATTTCATAAAGTTATGAGGATTAACTGTGACTATCTGGTACATAAAAGAAAATGGGCAATGATACCAGTGATTGTTATGGCTGAGGACTCAGCAGATAAAAAGCTTTGGTAAGGGAAACCCAAAAGCTTTCACCTGAAAAATGTTTTCAAGTTGTTGAGACCTAATAACGATTCCTAATTTTTTCATTTCATTTCATATGAATGAGAATTTGCCGTCAGCAAACAAAGTAGATGATATTATACTTCTTATAGTTTTCCCTATTACTAATTGATTGACATTTTTAATATATGCACATGTGCATACATACGTGAGCGCGTGAGTGCGCACACACACACACACACACACACACACACACACACATGCACACACCCCATTTCCATTGTTTTCTTTTCTCTGAGCTGGTGAATGCGTGACTGAAATGAGACTTGTTGAGACAAAGTAAGACAGAGTGAAGTCCTGAAATAAACAGTGTGAACATCAGTAATGCTTTAATTTCCATGTTTCATGGTTATGCAAGCCCGCTGCTTTGGAATTTCAACATAACCTTGAACCATCACCAACTCTAATTTTCCTCACACTTCAACCAGTAGTAATTGGGCCCTCCCTCCTCCTGCCGCTGCTGCTGCTGCTGGCATTTTTTGCTGGTGCCTTTCCTTTGCTTTCATTGACTTTGTTTAATTCTTCTTGGCAGCTGCAAGAGCTGGATGCCAAACTTCTGTGCTTGTCACATCAGAGCCATGACCCCCACTCCTGCAAGCGTGGCCAGCTGAACTGTGCCGTACTGTTAAAAAAAAAATTGCCTTGGTGAGACCTCTGACCAGGGGCTGTGCTCTCAAGTTGATTTTGAGAGCAGGAGGCTAAAGCATCAAATATAACTGAATTCAAATCATGGCTCACCTGCCTGTTACTGGAGCATCATTGAGCAAGTTATTGATCTATGGGACTCTCAGCTTCCTCTTTTCTAAAAATAAAAATAGTATTTACGTCAGTGTTGTTTGGGATTAAACTAATTAGTGTAGATCACGTGTCCCTGCATTGTATTAAGCCCTCAATAAATGTTAGTTACTACTATTTTTCTTTCCAATGGAGAGTAGCTGGTCTCTTCAATTAACCCCTCGTTGCAGTGCTTTGGCATCCGTGACTAGCTAGCTGCGCGTGGTGGAGCGGCAGGGTCCTGGAGACATTCTGAACATGGTACTGAGGTTCATTCCCATACGCAAAGCATGCCTTAGGGCTACCATAAAATAGGACCATAAACTGGGTGGCTTTAATCAACAGACATCTTACTCTCATAGGTCTGGAGATAAGAAGTCCAAAACTTAAGGTGTCAGGAGGGCTACGCTGTCTGAAATCTGTAGGTAAAATTCCTTCCTAACCATTTCTTATCATCTTAGTTGTGTGCTGGAAATCTTTAACCTGAAACTCCAACATCTGTATCTGTTGTAACATGGCCATCTTCTCTGTGTTGGTCTCTGTGTCTTTCCATTGCATTTTCTTCTATCTGTATCCCTCTTCTTTGTATAAAGATACTAGACTATTGAAGTTAGGGACAATCCTACTCTCATATGACCTCAAGTGCAATAATACCATTTCCATTAAGGTCACATTCTGAGGTTTTGGGAGTCAGGAACTCAACATATCTTTTGGGGAGACTCAATTCAACCCATAATAAATGGGCTTGTGTTGTGGTTGTTGTTCTTGTTGTTAATCAGAGCCAGTTAATATATTGTATCTGTTCCTCCTTCACGGAAGGTAGCTTGCTATCAGGATCTGGTAATGGAAAGTGGCCAGAGTGGACTTTTGATTGTCTCCCTTAGAAAGTACTATGAGAGTGACTGGGATAGAACCAGCACAGTCATTTTCAAACTTTGGTAGATATGGTAATTGGCTGTTGAGTTTCAGAAACAATGTCTAGGACCCACCATTAGTGACTCAGATTAAATCTGTTTGGGGAGAAGCCTTGGCAGTTGGATTTTAAAAATCTCCCTAGGTGATTGCAATGTTCAGGCATGTCTGAGAACCACTGGACTAGAAGAACTCAGTGCTAGTGCTGGCAGATTTTCTACTTGATTCAAGTAAACCTAATTGAAAGAATAAGGTCTATTTGCCCATCCAAACCCCTTGGAGTCAGATGTATCTGGGAGTTCATATTTCAGATTTGTTTTTAAAATTTTAAAAAGTAATATGGAACATTTATAAGTACAACAAATGGGGTCTGAATAGCATCTCTTAATCAAAATTAATATTTTTTTTCAGCAAAACATATAAACGTATACATTTAAAAAAGTCCTATGTCAGCTCAGAATAGGTTTTAACATCAAAAGAGAACTGGTTCTCTACTTTGAGAACAAAATTCAGCTTTCAGTTCTTTACAGATTCTTAAAATGAAGAAGGGGATTGTGAATGTAATTATATACTCAGATTATAGAGCAAGAGTATTATACATTGACATTGTATTCTAGGCTGAATTATACAGCCTTATGTACAAGTAAAGTATGAAGAAAGAGTTGTAAATGGCCAGGAAGGTCAATTCTTTCCACTGGAATGTGCTCCAAAAACCATTTCTACTTCTGCACAGCTATTTTTTTTTTTTTTTTTGGTACTGAGGATTGAACCTAGGGAGGCTTAACCATTGAGCTGCCTCCCCAATCCCTTTTCTTCTATATTTTATTTAGAGACAGGGTCTTTCTGAGTTGATTAGAGCCTTGCTAAGTTGCTGAGGCTGGCTTTGATCTCAAGATCCTTCTGCCTCAGCCTCCCAAAACACTGGAATTACAGGAGTGCTCCACCTTGCCCGGCTGCAGAGCTATCTTAGTTATTTACAAACTTGCCATCATGGCAACAAAGACATTTAAATGTTGATTTCTAGCTTCTGCCTCATCTAGGTTATGTAATGGGTTGAAGAGTCCTAGAAAATGTATGCTCTTCTCCAAACTTCAGCATGTGCACTTACTTGAAAATGGAATTGGTATGGGTGCAGTTTAAGATGAGGTCAAACTACAGGAGATCGACTCTTAACCTAGTCTGACTGGTGTGTCTGTAAGAAGAGAAAAAAAAAAAGATACAGAGGCAGATGCACAGGTTGTGAAGATAATGTGAAGACACAAAGAAATCTCCACATGATGACAGAGGTGTAGGTTGGGGTTATGCCCATGCAAGTCAAGGAAGGCCAGAGCCTGTCGGCAACACCAGAAGAGAAAAGGCATGCAAGAGGTTCTTCCCCAGAGCCTTCAGAGACAACATGGCTCTGCTCTCTCAGATCTTAGACTTCTGTCCTTCAGAACTGTGAGAGAATAACTTTCTGTTCCTTAAGTCCCCATGTTTGTGGTGATTTGTTATACCAGCTCTAGGAAACTTATATAGAAGCTTGATGGTAGTCCTCTCAAGAGAAAGAAATATAATTTATGCTCCATTTGATAACTCTTCATCCTAAATATTTTTTGATGAGCTACACACTAAAGGTGGTGTCATTGGTCATAATACAAGTTACAAGTGTTAGGATTATTTTGGAGGGGAGAGGGGATAGAGAGAGAGAGGAGAAAGTATATTTCCCTTCAACAGGGGAGAAAGGGGGTCTTATGACATACAAGGACACTTCTCTATTTATTACTCCAATGAATTTTTAAATTAGTGCTTCCCTTCACATAATCTGAGAAATTAATTCACATCATGGATATTTATTGACCATATCAATATGGACAAGGCACAGGGACAAATGATGGCCAACACAGAATGTGTAAAAAGGGAATCGATAAATAAAAGAAGAAAGTGATCTCTCCCCAGGGCTAAAGGTTACATAGGAAAGTGTGAAGGTAAAGTGACCAGTAAAAAATGATGGAAAGAAATAAAGGGAAATCAAGAGATATAAGCCAAAGCTATGTCAGTTGACCTCCCACCTCCTTCGGTCCATGCTTCCTTCCAACACATATATATACCTAAGTTTCATCCTATAACTCCTACTAATAATACCCAGCTGTCATGCACTCTCTGTAATCGCCCACTGCCTTCTCTATCCAAGAATTAGGGCAGTGTAATAATCAGGAAAAATAAATATGAAACATCAAAGGAATAAGTTTAGGCAGGAGATGGATTCTGGAATCAAGTTGCCTCCCTCATAATCATAGACCTAATTTATTTCCATCCTAAAGAATTTCTGTCCATTGTCAGAATATTTTTCTATTAAAAAGCGACTTAAGAATCCTTAACAAAGCAATGTCATGCTGTATATTTATATAATCCTTTGCAGTTTTATAAGCATTTTCCATGTGGTATCAAATTTGACACTGAAGGCAAAGTCAATATTATCGAAACTTAACATATGATTAAGGTAGGCAACTTGCCATCACTGGCAAATGACAAGACAGGTTTGGACTCAGGTCTTGTGACCCCAGGGTTTTCAATGCTGTACACCAAGAAGTTTTTCTGTGGTAGCACACTGCAATGTGACAGTGTAAGCTCTGTAACCTGGCATTGTAGAGGTTGAACCGTGGAATCAGACACTTCTAGGTTTGCAAAGCAACTCAGTCTCTTAACTACCTGGTGACTCTGAGCAAGTGGTTTAATTTGTTCCAGTTTTTATTTTCTCAGCTGCAAAATGAGGTTTCTTGTAACTACCCTAGGATGTTAGTCTTGATCAATGATCTAATATGTACAAAGCTTGAGGATTTGAAGATGGTATTATATCTGAAAAATAACAGGAAAAAAACTATTTTAGAGACATTGAGCATCTACAAAATAGACATGGTCTCACAAATAGGTGAGTGTGGAAGACCAAACTTGCACAAGACTGGGTCACACTCCCTCCCTGGCTGGGTGCTGAGGTGCTCAGTCACAGAAATGTGGTAGAGCTTTCCCCACCCTTCTTGGGTTTGAGGATTGGTGTCTCATGCATGGGTGTGTCTTGCTACAGCCCCATGGGTGAAGCTATGCTCACCTGTTCCTTTGTAATATAACCCCTTGCCCTGTTTAGGATAGAATCTTCCATGGAAGTGCCTTGTGTGTGTCCCCTTCTCTTACTGTGCCCTTGGGTGTGGCCTATCCAGGTGTCAGTCAACCTGCTGACAGTGGACATCATGAAGATAGACTCAGTCCCCTGAAACTTGACCCCTTGCCTCCTTTGAATAGCTTCTCCTCAATAAAAGGGGTCAGCGCATGCTCTCTCTCTCTCTTCCTGTGGACCCTTAAGGTCAGAGGAGCCATCAGAGCAACCACAGTCAGCCCAGTTCAACTGGAGTGACCTCTGAGCCTTTTAGTCGCAAGAACAGAAAACCGGTAGGTGAGATATGCTGGCACAGGAAAACTTTTGGTCTTCCTTCTATGGCATCTGTTGCCAAGTATTTGCTTTAATTTTTGCCTCAACAGATATTCTCTTGCCTGCTTCACCATCTACTTTCAAGTGGGGAGTGTGATTGGAATAACAAATATAAGTATAGGTACGTTTAGATAGCCATTAAATTGTTACCATCATCGCCTTCATTGCTATCGTGTGGAGATGACAGTTATAACAGTTCTTTCATTGTAGAGGCAGAGTGGATTCCCACCATCTCTCAGGTGACTTTCATAACCAATCTAAAACTGAATGTTTTCACTTCTATTTTGGTGAAAGTTATTCCCTAATTCCTAATTTTGCAAATTATCGCAGGATATGTGGTTTACTCATAGGAAATAATAGCTAAGCATAGTCATGAGAGATGATTTCCTGAAACACTAATTGCAAAGGAGAAACACTGCCCAATGAAAGGAAGTGATCTACTTAAAGAACAGGAGTGTTCTTGACCTAATTGATAAAATGATTCACGTGGAGTTCCCGGAGGTGTGGTGCCTATCTCCAAGAGGCAGAGGAAAACATTCCATGGATATCTTCAAGGTGGAGACCTCCAATTTTTTTTTTTTTTTTTTTGCAAACAAAATTAATTATCAGAGGATTTCCAAGGGCAGTTAGCCAATTTTGGTCTAGGTTGGGGAAAAAAAGTGAAAATGGTGATGGAGAAGTAAGATAAACATACAGATATTACATGGTTGGTTAATATGGAAAAAAAATTTTAAAATGGTGGTTTAAGAAAAAAGTGCTAAAGAATCTTTTCTGAAAGGTGAAGACAGAAAATTAGCAGGAAAGTTTTCTTCCTCCTCCTCCTCCTCCTCCTCTTCCTCCTCCCCCTCCTCCTCCTCCTCCTCTTCTCTCTTCTTCTTTGCTAGGGAAGTAGGGAGGGGTAACCAATATAGGAGAATTATTTCATAGTTCAGAGGAGAGGAGGGAAGAGAATAGGGGAGGGAGGAGGAAAGGAGGAGGGAAAGGAGAGTCATTTTTATTATCTGTCAGTGGAGAGAGGCGTAAAAGGGACGCAGACCCTACACTCAACTCTTTTTTTTTAGAGAAAAAATAAACTTGGGAGGAAACATTTTCCAGAGGGCCATGGGGCTTGTATCAGCAGGAAAAGGAGGTGGGTCTGGCAACTGGAAGAATGGAAAGCTAATTATGCATTTAAGCTACAATAATCTCTGTTTTCATCTTTCAATTAGAGGGAGGAAAGACCTTTTTGCATTGCTGGGTTGAGTGTTGTAAAAAATTCACTTAAAGGTACAGAGATGTATGTGGCTATAGACAACCCTAGCACATCTTTGTGCAAATTCACATGAGGTACAATTTCTTAGTGTCCCCAGCCACTGATCCAAGTGCTAATCCTGGGAGCCCTCTGGAAAGAAGAGATTAATGTACCTTTGTCTAAAAAGAGCTAAGCCCACAACAAGGGCACATGGCTTGGAAAGCAGAGTGCAGGACAATCAGGTCAAGTAACACAGAAAGCGAAGCTCTTGCTTTCTTGAGTCAAACCATCTTATTAAGAGCACCATCTGTACACCAAAATCAAATAAGCTAGAGCTCTTTAGCTGCATTTGTTATACAAACTGGATCAACAGTTACATTTGCCTATTCTTTAAACTTAGCAATTATTCTAGCTCCCTTGTTTCCCCCATAAAGAGTAAAACGGTAAGCATCAGTCTAAGTCTAATAATTACAATCGGTAAGTCTAATTTTATGGTGTGTTTGATGGTTAATGTTGTGTCTCGATTGCTTAGATTATAGTGTCCAGTTATTTGATCAAGTCTAGATGTTGTTGTGAATATATTTTTTGGATTTGATAAACATTTAAGTCAGTAGACTTTGAGTAAAGCAGTTTACCCTCTATCTCTGGGTGAGTCTCATCCTATCAGTTGCATACTTTAAGAACAAAGACCGATTCTTTCCCAAAAGGAGAATTTTCCTGCATTCTGCAACAGAAATGCTGCTTGAGTTTCCATTCCACTGCCCAGACCCACAAATTTTAAACTTGCTATCCCTTACATTTGCATGAGATAATTCTTTGAGATCTCTTTCTTTTTCTACACACAGGCACACAGACACACACACACACACACACACAGGTTGAATATTTCTAATCTGAAAATATGATATCCAAAATGCTTCAAAATCCAAAATTTTTTGAGCACTGACATGATTTCACAAGTGGAAAATTTCATACCTGATCTCACAGGACAGGTTATATAGTCAAGTCTTGGATACACTAAAAACATTGTATAAAATTACCTTCAGACTACATGAATATGGTACATAGAGACATAAATGAATTTTGTTTTCAGACTTTACATTTCATGCTTAAGATAGTTCATTATATATAAGCATATTTTCCAAAATCCAAAAAAATAATATGAAATCTAAATCACCTCTGGTTCCAAGCATTTGGATAATACTCAACTTCCACTTCATATATACATATATATACACATTCACACACACATAAATACATGTGTATGTGCATGTATACATATCCTATTGATTTTTTTTGTGTGTATATTTTTAAGAACCCCAAAACAATGGAAAGCGAACAAATGTCATTTTGTCACTACCCAGTGCTTACCAGGATTCAGAATCCTGGCTGAAGGTGGCTGTGCTACCAATTTTCTGGACCACTTGTCAAACATAAATAGACTTTTATTTCTTGAAAGCTGTGAGAAGGTTGATTTCTGACCTGTATACTTCCTGGATGAAGTGCACACTCAAAAGCATTGCTTTCTATAATTAATATATTATATTATAATGTGTGTGTGTGTGTGTGTGTCTTTTAATCTGAAGAAAATGTTTATGACCTATGAGAAAGACCAAGATTGCCACATCTGCCATTCAGGACAATATAGTCTTTCTTACAATGTTTGGTAGGTTTTCATTTTTCTTTTTCTTTGCTGTTATTCCAATAAGTCTGCCCTGGAATGTTCTTGTGGTAGTTTGAGATACTTGGGGTAATTTGGTGGTAGATAGGTGTGGTGGTTAATTTTGATTGTAACCTTGACTGGAATAAGAATGCCCGGAAAATTATTAAAAACTATTTCTGGGTATGTCTATTGTATATGGAGAAGATTGGTGTGGGAGTCAATGAACTGAGTCGGGGAAGACCTGTCCTGAATGTGGGCATCCACATGAAATAGACAGGAAGAAACAAAAAAAGTGGAAGAAGTGGAAGTTAGTTTTCCTTATGTTCTTCTTTCTGGACAGGTACATTGTTTTTCTGCTGTTCTGTGTGGATGTCGTCCAGGTTCTCCAGCCTTTGAATATGGACTTACAGTAGCAGCTCTCTGGGTGGATCTGGGGCCTCTCACCTGGAATCAGGGCTGTATCATTGGCTTCCTTCTCAATTGGAGGCTTCTAGCTTCTGGGATGAGCAGCTTCCTACTTCCTTGGCTCTCCAGCCTTCAGACAACCATGGTGTGACTTCATAGCCTTTGACTGTGTGAACGAATCTAGTACAACCCTTCTTATTCTCATTGTATTGATACAGTTTCTCTGGAGAACCCTGCCTAACACAACAGGCACACAGTGCTTATATATTTGAAAATAAAATGTGAAGGATCTTGACTATTCAGGGTTTCTAGGTAGTCAAGGTCTCTGGAAAGTAAAGAACAACAATTAAAGATCCCATGTGTTCATCATTAAGTAGACTTTCATTTATGTCCTAATTAAAGGTGCAAAGAAGAACACTGTCCTCTACTTACTCTAGTAAATGGGGGTTTATTATAAGATCATCTGGAAAGAAAGAAAAATAGACATTTTTCCCAGAAGATGTGAAAAAGTTAGATGTCTAAATTGATAGTAACCTAAATGACTGATGAGACTCTAATGCTCATCCCCTCATTATCTTTTTTTTAAATTTACCATTATTGTGATTAAATCACTTGACTTTTGCTTCCCAACTTACTCTACACTTATGTTAATATCCCAACGTTTACTCCATGAGCTCATACTCCCAAAAGATCTGAGGAGTCTAGTCACTAATAATCCAAGAAAAAAAATGAATGAGTTCATCAAGACTTCATCTGATCCCATCCAATGAGCTACTGGCCAATCTTTAGATTGTGTTCTGTGGCCAGTGAACTATGAACTAGCAGCACAGTTTTGTGGTGACCTGTGTGTATAGAGCACCTTGGAAGAAGTATTTATATATGACCAACATTCAAAGCTTTGTAGAAAATATGCCAAAAACAATGAAAGATACCTTTTGGGAGGGTTTGGCCCTCAGCAATTTAGTTATAGGCAGACTATAATTCACACATTCCATCCTGATAGTTCTGTTTCATACATAATCATAACTTATTTCCTACTCTCCTCCCTGTGTAAGCCCTTCTTTCCTAATGATTTTGATGTTCTTAAGGGGCCTTATTTTTTCTTTTCTGGTACCCAGTCTTCTAAGATAGAATCAACCTCCAATGCCCAAGCCAAAGATGGAAGTCACTAGTGTTGTAAACTTATGGGAGCTGTGGTGGAAAAAAATCTAAGTTTCTCTATCCTCTCTGCTTCAGTTAGTTCAGTAATTCCATCCCATGGCCATTAGCTTATAAGGTCTGAGTTATGGAGATTGGACCCCAAAATGGTGCTGGAAATACCACATTTCCACCAGAGACACAATCAAGTCCTGCTACACCCACTCAGATTTTTCATGCTATTCCTTACTATTTCATCTGGAACATAAATTAGATGAAGAGGGTTTAAGGGGAGGAAAAAAGTAGTGTCCATAAGCTAAGAAAGCACTAACAGATTTGCTAATGATGAATTGAATTGAATGAATATATACATCTATACATATAATATAAAGATACCAAAGCCTTTAAAAAAGGTACCAAAATTTCATGAAAATATACAGCTGTTCTTGATTTATTGAGGCACCCTGGTAAGATTACTTAAACGGAGATTCTCTCCCAGGGTGTAGTCAAGATGGGCTAGTTGATAAGGCTGCTCAATTGTTCCTCAGACAAATAGAAAAGAGAATAGGACGCATTCAAGGGAGTATTCACCTTAATCTTGTTATTCTTTGCATTTTGCAAATGAGAAAAGTGAAGTTTTAAAAAGTTGAACAACAAGTCCCATATATATTTAATCTACATCAAAGATCGAGTGCCTTCTGTGTGCCAAGCACAAAACTTCTGCTGTCATAGAGCTCACATTCTATAGAGAGGGGTAGCTGGACCACTAAAAACTAAATGAACACACAGATCATATAAGTCAAAGTTATAAATGCTAGAAAGAAATAAAGAATAAAGAAATAGAACAAGTGTGAGGAACCCACATTCGACAATTCAGTTGCTATCAATTCCCATAATAAGGATTAAAATAAATCACAGATAATTACATTATGTTGAAAAAAATCGAAGTTGAGGTATAGACAATAAAACTTAATGAAAGAGCGTTCCAGGTAGAGACTAACATCAAATAGAGAGCTGCTGAGATGAAAAGAGCTTGTATTAAAGATGGAATGAGAAAACATGGTGGCTGGAGCTTTAGAAAATGATGGACAGCATGACAGGAGATGAAGACAGAGAGGAGGGTGAAGGCAGGATCATGGAAGACCTTGTAAATTCATGCCTTTGGATTTTATCCTAAGCATGAAGAAGTGTCATTAGACAGGAGCAACATGACTAGATTTATACTTTTGGTGGATCTCAGCAACTTTCGCAATATTATTAAAATGGAGATAGACAAAAACTGGGAATAACATAACAATAGATAGTCAAGAGGTTACTGCTATTGTTCAGGTGGAAACATTTGATAGTGTCAGAATGAGTGAGAAAGGATTGTATTCATTGAACATTTTGAAAAGAAAGCAGACCAATTGCTGGCTGTTTGGTAAAGAGAAAAATCAAAGATGGCGCTCTTGCTTTTAGCTCCAAGAGCTCCAGGAACGATAGTGCCATTTTTCTGAGGGGGAAGAAAATTACAGAAACAGCTGGGATATGGGAAGAGTCCAGTTTTGTGTTCTGAAAGCGTGAGATGCTTATTAGATATCCACATTGAGTGTTGAAAAGGCATTTAGAAAATTTATTCCAGAGCTCCAGGGAGAAATCAAATCTGGGAGTCATTGGAGTATGTGCAACAGAAAGAAGAATGCAGCCCCTAAAACTCAGAACTTAACCAAAGCAGGAAATTGGAGCACAAGATGACTAGGAGAGGTGACTAGTAGAAACATAATCTCCCACTCCATCACACCTGTTCCCTTCCCTCCAAGAACCCTTGGAGATATCAGGAGGGGCATTATGTGGGGTGAGGTTTGCAACCTCCTCTTGCCTTTAATTATTAAAGAATTCCAGATGTCTGAATGTTTGGAGGCACTCAGGTGGCAGACATTTGGGTTATGAATATAAAAGGCAATTTGGGACATCTGTTGTAACATACTCATGCTTTTTATAAAAGGAACATTACCTGAGTGCTTTTGCTAAGGTGTTTTGAACAAGGTTCATCTAGATTGACAGGGCATATAAGTTAAAAAAATTTGAATAATTGGAAATATGTGTCTGGATCTCAGAAGAGGAATGAGGGTCAGAATTTGAATTTCAGTACCAGTTATATAACAGTGGGAACTGAGTTTCATTGCAATGTCTAGGGAAGGGCTGATAAAGAAAGCTAAAAATGACTATATCTGCCTAAGTTCTGAAAACAGCAAAGGGGTACAGAATGAATGCAAAAGAAGACCAACTATAAGAATGAAGACTGTCATTTCAATAAGAGAGAAGAGGTTTCATATTCTACAGCAATAGCTGGTATATGGTAAATATTTTCTGCACTAGAGCCCTGAATGAACTTGAACTATGTAAAGTTTTATTATTCTTAATTTTTTTTTTGTATTTGTTGGCAAAGTGCAGTGTGAGGCTACACCTTTAGATAATGTTTTCCCAGTAAGAGCTCTAAAGCAATCTTTTTGGTTACGTTTCAATGCCATATTCTCCGAGACAGAAAGTGAACTAAGATGCCCAATCCTATTTCTCGTGACTTTCACAATAGTCCAGAAATGGCATCCACCCTCTTGATTCCGTGCAAGTGATCAAAAATAGAAACTCAGAAAGTCGGCAACCCACACCCAGACTCCACCCTTCTCTCATCCTCCTTTGTTTCCATTTGTCCATTACTGGGAGCCCCTCATCTAAGGAGGGTCCCATCCTTCCTGGCAACCCCTGAACTCTGGCATCCTGCCTGGTGCTAAATAATAATCCAGAATCCTTTTTACCAGCGAGATGAATAAAACGTGGGGAGACAAAACATGGGCTGCTTCTGGTCTCCTTGGCTCACTGTTTGCGAATAAAGCCAACAATGGGTCTAAGTGGAGTCATTTGTGTAGAATGTGTCCCAAGTCCTGAAACACTCTTTAGTTTTCTGCTTAAATAAATATTTAGAGTTTTGCTTTTTGATGAAGATTGTTATGTTTCTAATTCTTTTTTAAAGTGAAGGCAAATTAAGATTTGATTCAGAAAAGTTTTTTTTTTCCCCAAATAACAAAGTAACTTTCAACAACATTTTTAGTTATTTTGGTCTTAAATAAATAAGACCTCTAGTCATTTACCAAGCTTCTAAGGACCTGCAGGATATTCTTCATTATTAAGTGACTTTAACTGTTCATAAGATTACTTGATTATTCTCTCACTGAAAACTTACATATTTTCACCACCTTATACTCACTTCCTCACTCTTTGTGGTACTATGAATTAAACCCAGGGCTTTGTGCATGCTAAGCAAGTGCTTTACCACTGAGGTACATCCCCTGCCCCACACTCAATCCTTTCAGAAAGAAGCAGATAGTCAAATGAGAAAAGTCTGATAGAGTGATAAAATGTAGAACATGGCTGACTTCAGGCCATAGAAGAGTAGATATTCCTTTGATACATTTTCATTTCTATTTTAGAAACTTCTACTTGCAAGAGAGTTCTAGGTACATCAACACGTTCTCTTTGTTACTCTGCCATGGCTCAAAGTGCCACATGTAGATATGCAATCTCCAAACTGCCTGCTCTGGGCAATGCTTAATTGAGCAAATGGAATTTAAGAATCTCCTTTCCCTTTGCTTTCAGTATTGGCTTACTTACACAGCAAAGTTAATTCAATCAGATTTACTCTACGCCCACTTTGAAGCATCAGTATGGGAGCATGTGTTGTTTCTTATTCTTTTTCCTAATGCCTTTTGAAATATAAATATAAATATATATAAGTATATATATATATATACTTATATTAAATATAAACATATGTTTATTTTTTTTCCTGTAAGCTTTAAGCTAACTCTAACCCTAACCCATGCTAATGATTTTAAGATGGACGATGTTAAGGAGCTGACTGTGGTATTAGTGAAGATATTTATCCATAATATTTTCAGGAAAAAATGATATAAGAATCATGGGCTTTGATTGTTTATTATTATTATTATTTTCTCTTTATTGATTTTAGAAAGGTCCTGTCTAATTGTACAGTTAATATTTTAATTGAGGTTTTTGTGACATTTAAAAATCAACTCAGTGAGAGTTGTATATTTTTTATGTTGACTATTCTTATCCAAGAACTCGGTTTCCGTTATCAAGTTTATTTGCATGTACTTTCATAAGGTTTTATATATAACTTTCAACATTACCTGTTATATTTATTCCCAGGTGTTTTTTCTTGTATTATTATTATAACTGAGAGAACATTCAATTATATCTTATATCTGATTATTATATTTTATAGAAGGCAGACTGATAATGTTAGCTAAATTTATATCCTAGCTGCAACAGTTTGGTTCTGGAATGTCTCCCAAAGGCTCATGTGTTAAAAGCTTTATCCTCACTTTTGTTCTATTGGGAATATGTAGAAACTTTAATAGCTGGTGCCTATTCTGAGGTCTTCGAATCATTGGAGGTAAGTCTTTGACAGGGATGTAGGACTGCAGTCTCTTCCTTTTACCATTTTGCCTCCCAGCCATGTGGTGAGTAGTTTTGCTCTGCCTTGCGCTCCCACCCTGGTGAAACACCACATGCCCAAAGCAATGAAGCCCACTGACCCTGGGTTGAAACCTTTGAAACTGTATGCCAAAATAAACCTTTTATCTTTATAAATAGATGTTATAGTGACTGCAAGCTAACTAACATAGTACATCTCTTATTATTTTTAGAAATGTTTCAATTGGTATTTAGAAGCCAAAATTTGGATGCTAGGTGTGCTCATTGCCAAGAGTATGTCAGTGTTTATGTAAGTTCTATCAGCACAGGACAAGTGAAATTATGCAATTATAAAAATACACACACATATATTTATGTATATTTCCCTGACACCTACATGAGACAGATAAAATTGGGTCAGTATCTGATAAATGGACTTTAATTTTTGAACATGGTAGAGTTAAGAAAGATTATATATGTTGTCCCCCCACAAAAGACTATAAAACTGGACAAAATATATAAGAAATTGGTTGAGGGGTTAAAAAATATACAGTATGGAGTTGTGATCCTTAGAGAAAGTAGATGAATAAGGCAAGTCCTAATTTATGTTTTCCAACTGTCTGAGAGCATACAGGTGACCCAAACAGAGATTTGCTATGATGCTGAGTTGAAGGAGCAGAAATAAAAATTCTTGATGATTTAAATTTTGGCTTTCTCAGGAAATATTACTATGTGAAGACTTCTGCAAGGGATGAAAGTGAAAGAAAGGGAAGCAAAGACGCTTGTGTAGGGGTTCACCAAAGTGTCCTTGACCAAGGTCTAAGCTATGTACCTTATAGCAAAAGACATCTGCAAGCCAGTAGAACAACTAGAGACAAGATGGCTGACCTCTCAGCAGAAATAATGGGTGATAGAATACAATAGACTACAATAGAATACATGACACCATGTTGAGAGCCACAGCCAAAGGGGCCCCAGCAAACTTCTAGCTGCCAGCAAACTTCCAGCTGCCGGCTGATGATTGGCTCACAGCGGCCCCAGCAACATCTAGCTGATTGGCTCCTCTGCGGTGATGTTCATTGGGCTGTTTCCCTGCCCTTCAGACTGCGAGCTGATGATTGGTTCACAGTGGTCCCAGCAACATCTAGCTGATTGGCTCCTCCATGGAGCTGCTCATTGGGCTGTTTCCCTGCCCTTTCAGACCACGGAGCTGCTCATTGGGGAACTTCTTTGGCTCCGCCCACGTGACCCAGCCAATCGGCCTCAAGAGCAGGAGGATTGTGGGAGGTGGTGAGGTTTGTGTGGGTGAGAGGCTTGTGGAAGCCGGTGGTGGCAGTTGGGCTCTGAGGGTTTTTTTCCTGAGGAGCTGTTTTGTTTGGCGGTTGTAGTTCTAAAAATAAAGTTCGTTTCTTTTGACAAGTGGCTCCTGAATTGTGCCCAGCCAGACTGCGGCAACACCATATATTGATATACAACAAATATAATATGCAATTAATATAAAATATAATAAATAATATCGTTTAGTGATTAAATGAAATAAATCTGGAAGCCAGGAAATCTATGACGAGCCAACATGGGAATAAAATTAATAAATCCCTAGGAAAACTGATCAAGAAAATGGAGAACACAAATAGGAATAATCTTCAAAATAAGGGGAGAAGTGGAGAGAATTTATTGTCATGGAAATCAAACTGTAGAAAAACCCTTACGATAGTGTTTCAAGTTAAAGAGAAATGACACTCGTTGGAAACTTGGATGTACAGAAATAAAGGAAGAGTATAGGGCATTCTCTCTCTGTCTCTCTCTCTCTCTCTCATTTTTCTTTTCTGATTTTTTCTTAAAGAGAACCTACTATTAGAAGAAACAACAATAACAAAAACATAAACAACAACAATAACATAGAATGGCTTTTTAATTTATGGGCAACTAAGCTGGAAGGCATTTCCAAAAGCAAGTAGAAGGGAAATGGAATTTCATTAATTGTAAATGTTTCATAATTTTACAAATATGAAATGTGAAATTGTGCAACATCTATTGCAGGTAGACTTTGATAATATAAAATAAGTTAATTCTTAGAGCAACCACTAAAAAGTAATAAAAAGAGTTAAAACTAGCAGACATAGAGGAAGTAAAAGAAAATATTAAGTATGTTCAGTTATCCCAAAATATAAGTGTAAAGGAAGGCAGATTGAAAGGAAAATGATAGAAAAAAAATGTATCATGCTAATAGTAGGAATAAGAAAGCTGCTATACACTGGATTTATACTGGAAACAGTATATTTCAAGACAAGGATATAAGAGGATATAAAGAAGAATGTTTCAGAATGATAAAGGGTTAATCATTCATAGTGAATACTGAAACAATCCTAAGTGTGTATGTACAGAATAACAAATAAAAAAAATACATGAAGCAAAACTGCCGGAATAAAAAGGAGAAATAGACAAATTCATAATCAATGTTGAGCACCCTTCTCTCAAGTAATTGATAAAAAAACTAGACAAATTTAAATAAACTCAAAACTTTTATATAAAATGTAGTAAGACAAAAAACTTTTCATGGATAAAATTCAAAGTCCACATGAAACAGTGAATTCCATCAAAATTTAAAGAGGAAATGATACTAATTTACCAAAATTCTTTTTCTTAAATCTGAAAGCTCTCAGAATGCTACAACCATCAAGTACAAAGTATACATCTTTTGTCAGTGCATGTGGTACATTCACCAAGACAGATTGTTGAAACAGCTTTGAAAACTCACTGGATAATTTTCTGACCTTGATAGAATTGAATTAAAATTAAGTATTAATGAACTATTTAGAAATCCCCAAGATATCTGAAAATTCAAAAGTGCATTAAAATAATATGAGTTAAAGGAGAAGTCACAAGGAGAATCAGAAAGAAATTTAACCGGAATGATAATGAAAATACACCATAAGTAATTCTGAGGTATATGACCAAAGAAGAAATTTATAGCAAAAAGAGCTATATTAGAAAAAAAAGAGATTTAATAGCAAAGACTAATTTTCTAATTTAAGAGTCTAGAAAAATAACATACTATACACAAATAAGTAGAAATACAAATAATAGAATAAAATATTAAAATATTAGTGAAATGGGAAACAAAAAGATAATGCATAAATCAAACAAGCCAACATGGGAATAAAATTAATAAATCTCTAGGAAAACTGATCAAGAAAATGGAGAACACAAATTACCAATATGAATAATGAATTAGTCCATATTATTTTAAATCTTACAGATATAAAGAGTATATAACAAGAAAGTATTATGAAGAGTTTCATGCCAGTAAAATAATCAATTTCAGTGAATTACGTGTATTCTTTGAAAAACACAAACACCAAGCTTGATTGAAAAGTGATATCAAAGCTGAATAACTTAAAATTTATCAAGTAAATTATATCAAGAAAATTTCCAACTAAGCAAATTCCATGCTCATATGGTTTCACTGATGTCTTCCATTCAAATTTAAAGAGCAACAGTTTTACCTTTCCCAAAGTTATTAAAAACATAGAGTATAAGTGAATATTTTCCAACTACATTGCAGGACCTGCATAAATCTGTTTTCAAACTCTGATAAAAGAAAAAGTTAGAGAAGGTAATGTTAGAGAATATGAATATTTATGAACATAGATGTCTCTAAATTATAAACACATTAATAAATCAAATCTAATAATATATTTTTTAAAATGTCGTGACTAAATGTGGCATGTTCCAGGAGTCCAACATTTTTTGACGTTCAATGGTAATTTACCACATAAAATAAAAGAAAATGTAATCTTCTCAATAAAAAAAATAATTTGACAAAATTCAATACCCACTCATGATAAAACTCTAAGAAAACTAATCATAGGAAGTAATATCTTCAGTTTAAATAAAGGACATCTACAAAAAAAAAAACCCCTACAACTGACATTATGATAAATAAAGACATGTTGAATACTTTCCTTTTGGGATTATGATCAAAGCAAAGGTGTTCACTTTGACCATTTCTACTCAACACTATATGAGAAATTCTAGTCAATGCAGTCAGACAAGAAAAGAAACAAGGATCATGCAAATCGGAGTTGAAATAAAACTGTATTTAAACAATGATATTGTTATAGACAATGCATTACAAGGAATCTACAAAAAAAAGTTTAAAAAAAAACTATGAGAATTAAGCAGATTTTGATCTTCCAGTAGTTTGAATTTGGTAAAAATTCCCAGTATCACATTGGATGCTTGTTTAATACGCAGATACATTGGGACATCTCCCCAGATCTACTAATCAAAATTTGTAAGAATGGGGCTTGGGAATGTGAATTTTTAACATATTCCCCAGCTCATTGCTAATTAACTTTAAAGTTTAAAAATCATAGTTACACACAGTACCCATGACTTAGTCAACACTTAGCAAATGCCCATTAATTAGCAACTGATTGCATATGCTTATGTGTTTTCCATCTGAAATTTGGATGGGAATTAATTGTTCTTCTTACAGTCCCATTTTGTGTATCAAAGATTTGTCTTGGACTCATAATTTCTTTGCTTTGGTTTGCATTCCTTACTGTCTCTGGGTGCATATTATTCACAATGATTAAAGAGGAGACAGCTTTTTATGTTGTGCAATAAGTTTCTAGCCTATTAAGTGCAAATAACCTCTCTAACCTAACACCTCTACAGGGATGAATAGGAAACTCTCGGGAATTTCTATCGTTCATTATTTTCCATTGTGGATTTTGCTTTAATTTTATTGTTCAACTCAGATTCTGTCTCATTTCATAACCAGAAAGGTAATTTCTGACTTTCATTTTTTTTCATTAGATAGTCTTTAGTTTGGTTCAACATGTAGGAGAGGAAAACAGCGAATGAACATTGGATTCCAAGGACTTTTAATTTATCTTTACTGAATAAAATAGCATTTAAGTTCCCTAAGCATTGATCTAATTTTTTGTTAGCATTACAGATAGACAGAAACCCATTTGCTCATTACTTTTTATTGCGCTCACCCAACTTCATTTAACTTGAAAAAAATGACTAGCCTGTCATTCAGTATCCTTTGGCCCCAAAGGTAAATACCAAGAATCACATAACCAGGCAACAAACATTCTGACCTATATCCTTCTTCCAAACTTTGATGTCATTCTCATAACATAGCCATCCTCTGTTTCAACAACACTCCAAATGAATTTGACGTAAATTATCTTCTTTACAAATGATTTTTTTGATGTAAATCATCTACTCTGCCATTGATTCTGAAATGAAAAAAGAAACTAATGTACAGGCTGTATCTTAATGATAAAACAGTTTATCTCAAAATTATCTAGATTATTTTTTAGAAAAAAAAATCATAAAGATAAATCCATCAATTGACTTTTACCTACAGCAACTAATTCCTGTGTGTGTGTGTGTGTGTGTGTATGTGTGTGTGTGTGTGTGTGTGTGTGTGTGTCTTTAAATATAAAAACAATCATAACACCTCAAACAGAGATAGTTATAAATATCCTGGGCCTAAATGCTAGGAGATGAAATTCACCCCCAAAGAAAGAATAATCAGCCTGGTTCTATGTGTCCTTTTTTTAAGAGGCTGAAGTATTTGAAGCTTATACTGTAGAAAGTTTTAAAAGGTTCCTTGCCAAATCAGATAGAGGTAATGTAATCATACTGTCATTCCAAAACTTATCCAGGTAACTTTTTAAGTTATTACACAAGGCCGGTAACTTATTTGTTTAGAGATCATTAATTCTAATAAAAAGTGTGTTCAGGAAAATTTGGATGGTTGATTGGATGGCTCTTTGTCTGAGTTCCAAGAAACTTCCACTCTCCCCTCCCGATCCTTCGATTTATACTTCGTGTTCCTCCATTAACCTCTGGGCTTCTTCATATGTGACATGGAGATAATAATCATTATAATCTCCCTAGGGAATTTATAAAGATTAATTTGTTAATTAGGGAAAAGTTCTTTGAGATCCTAAAAGGAATTTTTCATAGATAAAGTATAAAGATATCATTATAGTTTGTGTGAGGCTCTGCTTTATGGGTGGGATGACCTCCTCTTGGAAAGGTCACAGTAATGGGCCACAGGCATGTACTGTGACAACAATCTAATCTTTCCTATTGCACAGCTCCCTGTCCTGTTAGCATTGTTCCCTGTTTTCCTGGCTCTCTATCGGCAGAAGCCTTAAACATTGAGCAACCTTCTGGCTTGAAGAAAAACTAAGTGCATATTTGCCTATATTCCAAAACCAAGATGACGTATACTTCCAATCAAACAGATGTGGTCAGCCGTCGATTGGACCCGGAGGAGAAGAAATTGAACACATCCAAAACAACAGCGAGTAGGAAATAGGGGTGAGCAAAGGTGGGGAGATGCACGATGTCTCTCCTTTCCCATCATTGTGTTTCCTTTCCCCTTACTGGTCCAAGTTTCCCTTTTTTCTCTATAAGGAAAATTTCCAAGTCTTTTTCCCTCCTGGCTTTCTTTCCCTGGACATAAGCAAAGGTGTGTCCAAGGTTAGCAAGACTTTCCCATTACCTTCCAAGCTCTCACAACTGAGCAGGAATTTTGAATGGTTCTCAATAAGTATTGCCAGTTTCAATAATTCAGAGACTTATATATCCATTAATGGACTATCCAGGCTCCTTGGTATTTCTTTCTATATCCGTTTTTGCTCCCTGTCTGTTAGCTATTTCATTGAAAATTGCCAACTATATTCACAGAATCATGGAATAATTGAGTTGGAAGGGGAGGTAGAGCCCACAGTCCAAACTCCCTCTCTCCCTTACCCCAAATAAAAATCCCCTCCACAGCATCTCTGCAAGAGTTTATCCAACCTCAACTATAAGTACTGGGGGCTTATGCCCTCATAAGACGTATTTATCCAGCACTAATGATTAGAAAGTTCTTTATCCTGGGCCAGAATCTGCTTTCCTATAATTTCTTCTCTTTGTTGTTAGTTTTTCCCCGAAGAGTAATATGGAATAAATATAATCCCCTTCCACACTCTTTCTCCTAATTCCTCTTTCACTTGGGTTAAGCAGCCTTAGTTCCTCAACTGTCTCTGTGTGAGGTCCAGTGTGTGATCCAGTCATGGCATGCTTGACTCATACTGAACTTGTCAACTATAAGGCCTTTGACTTTTCCACATAAATTGCTGCTAATCCACCACTCCCTCATGTTATACCTATCTGGATGATTTTTTTTTTTTTTGAGGCTGAGTGAGCAGATGCTTTATAATTATCTGCTTCAAATTTTATTCTGTTAATCTAGGGCCATTATTCAAACGGCTTCACAGTCCTGATCTTCCCTCGCTACTCCTCCTACCTTTGAGCCATCCACAGATTTGACGTCTGCTTTCTAAATGATTTTCTAATTGGTTAGTCAGAAAAAAAAAAAAAAAAGACTCAGGCACATACCAGGGAAAATCTCCTCTGGGAGAGTGTAGCAGCAGCTGTCAGTACTCGGTCCACATCCCCTCAAGTCCTTTTTAATTTTTCCACACGCTGGGCACATTATGTGCTTTCCTTCCACCAGCCAGCAACCATTCCTTTGCTGGAGGGCTACCTCCTGCTGCCAATGTCTTCATGGAGGGCCTTTCCGGGAGGTCATGGATTTCTGGGGGCAGCCCTTAACCCATGACTCAGACACACTGAAGTATGAATATTCCAGTTCTCTTTCACCTAATGTGGACAACTCTGAGGTGTGGCCCTTTTCCATTATCAGAGTCCCTTACAGGATTTAATCACAGGACCCTCCATGGGCCTTTCCCAGATAACATAGCGTTACATGGCCTCTCAGCATGCGTACATGTGTGTATGTGAAGTGTATAAAAAAATCAGCAGCCAATACTTAATCTGCTTGTGTACAACAGCTCATATACTTACACATGTACATATCTGTCTCTTTCCTTCATTGACTGATCAATTTTTTGTTTCACTCCGTACTGATGAAAGAATATCTGGTAGAGTAGGTTCTTTTCTTATGAAAATTCTCTTTTTTTTTTTTTTTGGTAGTAGGAATTGAACCCAGGGGCACTTAACCACTGAGCCACATCCCTGGCCCTTTTTATATTTTTATTTTGAGACAGGGTCCCTTTAAATTTGCTTCGGACCTTGCTAAGTTGCTGAGGCTGACTTTGAACCTGCAATCCTCCTGCCTCAGATTCCCAAGTTGCTGGAATTACAAGCATGCTCCACTGCACCCGGCTTATCTTTTTTTTTTTTTTTTTACCTCAGTGATATGCATGTTAATTCAGTTTGGAGACATTCTCTAATAAAGAGTGGAACAAAAGTGAATACATAAATTCTACATTTTAATGATTATTTACCAATACTCTAGCTTATGCACTAGTTTTCAGTTTCTCTCTCTCTCTCTCTCTCTCTCTCTCTCTCTCTCTCTCTCTCTCTCTCTCTCTCTCTCTCTCTCCTCTCTCTTTCCTCTTCTTGCTCTGAATATAAATTTAAAGGACATTTTAAATATTGGTAACATTTGGTACAAACTGAAGTCATTCTGAAACAAATCATTCCTGACTACTTTTTTCATTTGATAGATGAAATGTTCATCAAAGCAAAAATCAAAGGGATTTCATGAGTTTGTTGGGATGAAGTTGTAGGAATTAGAATAGTTCACCATTTCTAACTTGTACATGTCCATATTAAGAAAGTAACTTTTTATTCTTCCTTCTGACAATAGTTTATACATTCATTTGATAGAATAACTTGTATATTTTTATAGTAAATGCTTTTTATCAGCATATCACATGCTCTTCTTTTCCTTGATCCTTGTATACTTGGGTGCAAGAAATTCCAAGCAATGAACAGTGCTAACTCCTTCCTCCATCCATAAGAAATGTTTGGATTGAATTAGGTAGAATTTCCCACTGAACCCTTTGATTTATTTCATTGACTTTTTTTTGCCACTAATCAACAAAATCTGAAGGCTTCCATTTGGTCCTCAGAATTTTTTATTCAGTGACTCTGAATATACTATCCCTTGCTATTCTTACTTCTAGAACATGTCAGTTGAATTTAATTTTTTAAAATTTTTACTTCTTTATCTTGTGGGATCATATAAACCAAGGTCAGTTATTTTGTTTTTTCTTCAACATGATAGAGGCATAAATACATATAAATATATAAATGTACACATACATACATGGAAAAGTAGATAAATATTTTATCTGTAATCTCTATTATATCTAGATTCATAGTAGTAATTGGTTATTTACAACTTTTTTCAATTACATCTTAATGTTATCCAATAATAGAAATCTAAGCTTCAAAATACTTCAGATAAAATCTCAACCAATCCCATAATACTTTTGTAGGTGCACAAATTGAGGATAAAATTTATGTATCTTACTGAAATTCACAAAGTTGGTTATATTGACTGGCCTAAACTGAATTCTAATCTCTTGTCATACAGATATCCCTCTTATTACCATATTATTTATTCCATCCATTACCTTGGTAAGTAAATTATAAGGAGAAGGAAAAAGGAATGAAATGAAATTGTTCATTTTATCATCTCAGTTATGTAAAATTAAAACATTAAGACACATGGAGCTATCTTAAGAAAAAGGAAATATTTTGACTGAATTTGAGGATTGCCTAATTCCTTGTGGTATCCATAAAGAATATGCCCTATGTTGGGTAAAAGAATAAATTGAAAAATGTCTTTATGTCTTCCTTAGAAATAGAGCATTTGCCTTTTATATGTGCCAGCAGCACCATAGGGTAAGTATGAGCATGAATGTATTTATTGTGTTCCTCATTTATTTTTGTTACTTTTCTTGAATTAGCAAATACATCAACCGTCAGAAGGGTATGCTCAGCTTCCTCCACCCATCTCAGGAATATGTGTGTCTTTTTGCTTTCAATTCATGAGTGATAAGATACAACCTGATAATACCCAAAGTTAAGAAGCATCTCTTATATTCACTGGATATTTTTCTTCAACTATTGCACGTATTTATTTGTCAACCTTAGTTAACACAATAGAGTATTTCCCCATAGAAGACTATGATAGTCAAATATTTTGCTAATCAATATTAATTCACATGTGTATGTTTCATATAAAAATAATTTTTCAATGTATAAGAAGTGAAATAAATATTTCAACTATTTTTATTAGTATATTATAGTTACATATAGCATTAGGGTTTATTTTGTCATCATCATACATGTATGGAATGTAATTTATTCCATTTCATTCCCCAGTAATTCCTCTTTCCCTCTGTTCCTCTTTCTTGATGCTACTGGTCTTCTCTTTATTTATTGTTTTTAAATTGTTGCTTTATAGATGAAACTGAAATTCAGAATAAAGTTTTTTTAAAACCACTTTCAGAGATCACTAGTAGAGAAGCTAATAAAATCATACTTAAAAGTATGCTATTAAAGGTATATCTAGTTAATGTATAAACAGATTTCAATCAATATTAAAGAGGAGGTGGATGATTTTAGCTTTGTTTCATTATTTAAGGAAAGAATAAACAGCAAAGAGAATAATGTTCATTCTTTCCTTATTTTTCTTCTCCATATGAGACTGTCTTCAACATTAGCTTTAGTCCCTGATAATCTATTTCTCTAGCAACTAAATCAAAGGAAGGTGAGTCTGTTAGTGATTCAAGTGATTCCCAACTAGAATCCACTGTTTTATTCCACTTCCTGACATATCAGCAAATCATTTTTATGAGGCTTAATATGATTCATTGAGCCATTGGGGGAGGGTCAGGGGGCAAGGTGCCATTTACCAGAATAGGTTTAAGCTGGGGAAAGCGAGGTCAGAGGGGAAGGGGGACCCTCATTACTGCAGGAGGATTCTGGGGCTGGCTGTGTGCCTGCCCAACTGTGTTAAGCTCACTCTGGGTGTTTGTTAACACAAAGCACCAAGCTGCAGGTGTTCTGCGCGCTACAGAGTCTTCAAAGATCAGCCTCAAATGTTTCTGTTACTATAAAGAGGATTAAACGGATTTAAAAACATAGCAGCCCTGTCCAACTGCTAACATATTTGCCAACAGTTGCCAAGAGGGAGGAAAAAGTGTAGGTAATATCAGCTAGAAGTCCTGGTAGTTGGGGGAAACATACTTTTCAGGTTTCTCTCTCTCTCTCTCTCTCTCTCTCTCTCTCTCTCTCTCTCTCTCTTTCTCTCTCTCTCTCTTTAATAGCCAGAATGTGGAACTGTAGCACTTTCAACTGGAACTCATTAAGAATTCATGGGGCAGAAAATGTAAGGGGTTCTGGAAACAGAGACTTTGAAAGGCCAGAAGTGAGCTATAAATAAACTGCTGCTGATATTCACTTTTTTTTGCTCGTGGTTAAATACACTTATTACACCAGAATGCAAACGTGGAGCAAACCAGGTGATCTGAAAGCCTACTTTCCATTCAGAGGCACGTTGACGTTTATGGACTTACTTATCACACAGAGGTATCATAACAGCCATTACACTGTCTCAAAAAGCACGTTTGCCATCTCATATAGCAGCTGAAGTTGACAGGCATCACCTGCAGGTGAAAGTACGAAGGCTAGGCATCTGGAATCATCGTTAAGGTGCCATTGTCACTGCTTTCAACTTTGCCTTGGTTCGGAAAATCTACCTGTAGTATTTCTGGTTCCCATACAGAGCACACTGGTTTTCAGCAAGGTGTAGTGAGTGGAGAACTGAATAAACTGTGCAATCTTAGGTAGATCAAATCATCTCTCTGAGTTTTGCTTTCTCATTGATGAAAGAGGTAATAATTATCTCCCTGTGTCTATCCCTATCATTAGAGTGGAATTATAGAAACTCATCCCCATGTGCTTATAGATTAAGAAGTGAGGATATAGACAAGCACATTATACACATTATACCAACTCTCCATTTTCTAGGGTATTATTGTATAATCTTGTTTGTATAAAGGGAATTGATTTTGGAGGACACTGCGGAAATATTTTTTAAAAATATTTCTTTAGTTGTAGATGTATCTTGTATTTTTACTTGTTTTTTTTAAATTTTTTTTTTATTTTTATGTGGTGCCTGGGATTGAACCCAGTGCCTCATGCATGCTAAGCAAGTGCTCTACCACTGAGCCACAAACCTGGCCCCAGAACATATTTGAATGTCTTATCACATAATGTTACAAAAATTTCTATTATGGGTATGTTTTTGGGGTACAATATATGCATTTTCCTAGAAAGGCATTCCTAACTTTTATCTTCAAGGAGTCCATAAGCCTTGAATATATTGAGAACCACACTATTCTGTAAGCTCTTAGCTGTAACACAGAGGGCAGAGGTATAGGCTCCTGGCTCTTCAAAGAAAGGGTTTGCTTCTTCAAAATAACGAACAGACTTTCATTTTTCTCATGGCTCTTTTTAACTTCTCTTTCCTCCATTTCCTCATCTGTAAAGAAGGTCTAAAATAACACGCTTGAAAATTAAATAGTACAATTTTGACATTTTCGAGGGGTAATGGTTTCTAAATATTAGCTACTGTTTTAGTAGCTAAGTACAGCAATGAATGATTTTGTACTTGTTGAACATATCTTTCTGTAACCAAAGGAAATCAGGTACACTCATGAGAAAAGGTAAAATACCAATGATGGAAAAGATTTCCATGAAATGAAACACATATAATATTATATATGTTCAATCAGTATAAGATGAGATAAAAAGAGCAGGAAAAATATATGGGGCAACAAATCAGGATGCCGTGGGGTGAATGATCTGGCTTCAAGTTGAGAAGCATCCAGAGGTCAGTTTGGCCAGTGGATGAAAGCAAGATTGTGGAGAGTCCAGGCTGGCATGCTGTGGAGTTCAGATTTGACCTGTAGGTGACAGGAGCCCTAGTTCCATGATGACAACAATATACTTAAAGCATTCATTTGGCTTATGTGGGCAGGATGGAGCCCTGTGAGGAGAGACTAGAGAGTCAGGGAGTGAGCTGGGAGTTATGGCAATAATCAAGGTGTGAGGTGATGAGGACCTGCTCCAGGGTGGCAATATTTGTGGAAGGTGTGTGGGGACATTGTAACCACCTTAATTGCTTATTTGCTACAATTTCAGCTTCCAACCGCAGTTTGCCTTGGCTACTAAACCTTCCTGACTCTGAAATATTCATTGCAGTCTTCCAACAGAGAAAGGAAGCAACAAGGAAGCAGGCAGGAAGGAAGGAAGGAGACAAGGTGGAGGGAGGGAACCGTTGCAGTCGGCAGACTGGGGACTCTGGTGTGAAGACTAGATTTTGATCAACCAAAGTATTCTCAGAAAAAGATGGAGGAGAGCAGGCAAGGGTGCTCATTTGAACTTATTCAATTAAGGAGTAACAAAAGAACTAACATGATTGCAGAGAAAGAGAGGAATTGCTCTTCTAATGGAGCTGCAGGCTTACCTGTAAAAATTTTAAACAGCTGCCCATAATAAAAATTTTAAAAAAAACTTATATTACAAACATAAAATCTTAAATATCATTGGCTTTAAATTTTATAGAACATTCCTACTCTTACTATCTGGGATGCCCTATTTTGCCCCGTTCCCCACTATTTATTTTCTTTTCTAGTTTTTAACAAAGGCTGGTGTGACTCACAAAATTGATTTTCTAGTCACTTAATGTGTAAAAAACCTATCCTTTATGAGCCATAGACTTCTAAGAAGCAAGAAGTCAGCACTAGGATCTTGAGATTCATGGATCCACAGACATAAGGGAAATGTCTTAATCGGCTTCTCTTTTCAACCCACCAACCCCAACCAGGCTTTTCTCCTCTGGAGTTTCACGAACTGATAATAAAGGGAGGCATTTGCTCCATTAAGTTTAGAACTCAGTTTCAGGATCAGATCTTAGATGCAAAGCCTGCCCCCAAACCATCTGGTAGTGCTGGTCCACTCACTAGCTTGATGGCCCTCGCTAGGGACACAAGCCCACACACAAAGATCCATCAACAGTGATTGCTCACTAATGAGACCTGAACCCAGACACAATGGCCAGAATTGGTGCAGACATTTTAATGTCTTAGGCTGGTTCCTTATATTATCGTTGGCTCTAACAGGCCAAGGCACACAGAGTAACATTCTTTACCTGCAGTTGGCTCTAATTTCAAACTAGGTAGAATTCTTTCCTACCTTTGAAACCACAAAATAAAATCAAAGAAATAGGATCTTTTGCTAACTGTGACTCTGCATTGATGAGGAGAGGCAAAAGGCAAGCACATGGCCTCAGGTTGGAAATAACTTTGAAAATGTCTGATTTCAATCACGGGGCCAAATTACCTGGGCACACAGTGACCATTAAAACCTCCTGTCCATAAGCCCCTCCTGTGTGCCTATAGCATACTTGTGATTCAGCATTCTGGTGCAATAGAAAGTAGGACATCAAAGCAGAGAAGGGGAAGGAAACTAAAGCAATGAAAACCAATCTGGTTTTAAAAAAAAAATTGGGTCTCTAGGAACTCAGCTATTTATCAATATTCTGGAAAGAAAAAAAAATAGAGTATCAATCCTAGGACGTATATACTGAAACAGGGAACACAATTACCCTCACTTATATGCTTTCCTGTTGGGAAAAAAAAGGGGGGCTAAAGTTGTAGGAATGTATTTCTAGTATTTCAGGGGCCATTTTTCTTTTAGGAATAGTGGTCCACTTGTAACCTGATTTTGAATGTTTCCCTAGATATTTGAGTCTAGATGGTTAGACAGTGTTGAGTATTTTTGTGGGCCCCTGGTTTCCTCTACAGTCTGAAGATTGGTTAGATATGTTGTCTGCTTAATTTCCAAGTAAAGTCTCTAGTCATAAGGTTCCAGAACTGTGCATTAACCCCTCCAAGGACGTTAATGGGAAAATTTTTAAAATTTTATGGAAAAATGTTTTGTGTATATGTGAAGGAGAATTTTCCTAGGAAGATGGCCATAGTTTTCATTATATTTCTCAAAAAAAAAATCTGTAAAAAGTTTAAGAATCACTGCATTGGACTATCATCAGAACTTTGAGGTGGGAAAATAATATAATCACAGGCTCCATCTTCAGGGATCACTCAAAGAATGGATTGGAAAATGAGAGTGAAACGAAGAAGAATCTGAATAAACCCCCTAGCTTCACGCTTGCAGTGACTGGCTTCTATCACCAATTTTAGAGGTCATGCAGGTAAGCAACATGTTCTCATTAGTTTTGCTATGGACATTGCCTCTGACATTGGGTCAAAATGGTAATGGTTGTATAATTTGTTCCTCAGGGACTCGAGTGTAGTTCAAACTAGTCATGCTATACTCTGAGAACATGCAACCATTTTCTGAACATGCATCCTATGAAGACCTGTGGAGCTTAATTACATATGCAGACCACCAGTTACTTCACATTTCTTTACCTCCAATCACCTTTCCCTGTGTCTCAGACCACCCTGTTTCTTGATCCCATACATAATACCAACCCCCAGGAGGATTTGATATTTGCTATCCTAACTTCATGCATGTCTGTCTTGTGAATAAATTTTCTTTTGCAAAACTTCTTGTTTCAGTGATTTGCATACTGTGTGCTGATAGGTGGAGGTGGTATGGGTAAAACACGCCTGATTTGGTAACAAAACTACCAAAGGTGATAGTTGTATATAACGACAAATGGGTTCCATTAGGGCAGTGTGCTGGCATGACCCGGACATGGTTTGGGTTTCAATGCAAGCCATTCCTCTTCACCACATAGCTATATACTGCGTGACCACCAACTATAATGTGAGAAGAGGATTGTAGAGAAGGGATCGGTGTGAGCAACTCAATGCAGATCTATCTCTACCACTTGGAGAGCACTCAAATCTCACTCCTAACTAACATTGGAACAGACTTGTGGACACTCAGCTTTACCTCCATTCAATACAGTAATCCTTCAAACCTGTGTACAATCTACTCTCTGAGTTGGCCCTTATCATTTTATTCTATTATTGGACGGCTCTAGTTCCTGAAATCTCTTGTGATTTTATACCAAAAAAATTTCTTCTATGGTTTTTTTTCCCCACAATGGTCTTAATTTTGTCTTCACTGATATATGAAAACTAAACAAAAATGTCTTAGTAATAGTGCAAAGCCTTCAAAAAAGTAACCATTCATTGGATAGCAATATTTAGTTTAACTTTTTAGAAAGCTTATGCCTCACAAAATATATTCAGATATATTGTCTTCTTTAATCTTTAAAAACCTATGAGAATTATCATACCCTTTCTTTTAGGCACAAAGTTGGGACTTGCCAAGATTAAGTGATTTATACAAAATCCTACCACAAATAAATGGAAAAGTCAAGACCCTAACCTCTCTTCTTTTCTCTCTTACCTGCACTGCTTCCTGAACACTATGAAGTGAGCAGACCTACTACACCATGCCCCCGCCCCTTCATGATGTTCTGTCTTCCTACAGGTTCAAATTCAATGCAGCCAAGTAACCATGGACCAAAGCCTCTGAAACCTTGAGCCAAAATAAAACTTTCCTGCTTTTTACTTTTTGGACCAGAAACTGAATTAGGGGGCTTAACCACTGAACCATATCCATAATCTTTATTATTATTTTTTTAAATTAAGAAACAGGTCTTACTAGATTGTTTACAGCCTTGCTAAGTTTCTAAGACTGGATTTGAACCTGTCATCCTCCTGCCTCAGCCTCCCAAGCTGCTGGAAATACAGGCATGTGCTACCAAACACATCCCCAATCTTTATTATTATTATTTTTTTAAATTAAGAAACAGGGTCTTACTAGATTGTTTACAGCCTTGCTAAGTTTCTAAGACTGGATTTGAACCTGTCATCCTCCTGCCTCAGCCTCCCAAGCTGCTGGAAATACAGGCATGTGCTACCAAACCCAGCTAAATTTTTCACCATTTAAACTGATGCATTTCAGTTACTCTGTCACAGCAATGAAAAGCTAACACACACTATATATGTACATAGACATACTTACATACACATACACACATATATATGCACTATAATACATTATTTTCTGCCACATGGGGGAAAATGTGGGACTCTAACACAAAATAAGAGACATGAACACATTTGTTCATGGGAATTATCCAAATGTTATACACTAGTTCTAGCAAATAGTGTTCAAAGTTTGAACCCTATTAGTTTTAGTTACAATGAAGAAAAAGCTATGAAAATTTTGAAAGCTATGAAAGGTAAAACAGTGAGGCACTATTCTTTTATGTTATCCCATGGATACATGGCACATTCTTCATACTTTATGTTGAATGAACTTGTTTGCTTTTTGCATTTATTCTCTATTAATATTTAACTGTTCTGGATATCATTGTCATTTGGTGTTTGCTGTTTAAACACTTGATAATTACTTAGTTATAAAGGCAAGCCTCAACATCTTCTATGAGATTAAAGGAGAGAAACTAGCAGATTTTAGATTGTACAGTAAAACTTTTTAATCATTTTCATTGCACCCTTTTCCCCTATAGTCTGTCATCTATCAAATTCTGTTTGGAATAAAGGGATTTTTCTGTTGAGAAGGAAACAAACAGATTTTTTTTTTTGGCTTCATGTTTCATTTCAAATGACTGAAAATGGTAGTAGTGTATGTGGTAATGATGACATGATTTCTGCTCTCTCTGGGGAATCTCAGTTCACACAATTGGACACTGCAGAACCAGGACCGATTAAGAGGGTCCCATTCACTGAGAAATAAGTAAACAGGAAATTTCAACAAAACAACCAGTGTTGTATGCTTAAACAGATTGATAGGGAGACAATAAAGCAGTTCTGTGTTAATAGTTGCTTGAAATCTGGTCTTTCAGGAAAAAAAAAAAAGACATAGTTTTTCTGTGTACTTAGAGGATCTGAAGAGGCCACTTTGCTCAATTTAGGTCACATATTTCTCTTCAATTCTGAAGAAGGACCTGAAGACAAACTGCCTGCATTACAATTCTTTTAGCTCTGCCAGTCACAAGTGAGTCATCTTGAATAAGTTGTCCAACTTCTCTGTGCCCTTGTCCTTACCAGTGGTACAATGATATTAATAATAGTATCTACCTTAATAAGGCTATGATGAGGATTAAATAAGTCAAAGCCTGACAAGTGCTTAGAATACACCCTGGCACATAGTAAGTGATCAGTAAAATTTAGCTAGCATTCATTCAATGAAAATGTTAAAATTGTTGTTTAATAATTCGGAATACAACAGACACTAGTATGACAGTATGTATAAACATGGCTGTATAACCAATGTGATCCTGCACTCGGTACACATGGAAAAATAAGAATTCATATCCCATTTGAATCAAATGTATGATATGTCAAGATCATTGTAATGTTTTGAGCAACTGATAAAAAAATAATTAAAAAATAATAATAATTCAATGAAAATGTTATAATCGTTGTTTAACAATTCTAGTACAGTCACTGTAACTCAGGGAATAAACAGCGAGAACTCTTCCAAAGTAGTTATCTTCTTTCTTCATGCAGTGAATATGATCATATGAGTACTTCAAATTGACATGGGTCACCATTAAAAAAAAGAAGGAGGAGGAGGAGGAAAAGAGGAGGAGGAGGAAAAGAGGAGGAGGAGGAAGAAAATTCTAATGGATTATTGTAGAATTTTGCCAAACGATAGGGAGAAGACTCATCCTTGCTCCCTGTGATGTATAACAGTTTTCTTCAGCTTCTCTCTGCAGAATCTGCTACAAATGGCTAAATTTGTAAATTTGTAAATTCACAAGTATTGGAAAAGAAACTGTCTACATCAGAAGAACAAAGAGGAGTAGGAGGGATAGTTTGTCCACTGCTTCCACGTCGTGAAATCTTGTCAAATGCAGCACCCCTCGCCTTACCCTAACTCACTCAGACGTGCAATGGTTGAACATGTAAAGTGAAATAGACAGATGCATTATTTTGAATGCATTTATACTACACTTGATATTGGAAATCTGCTACAAACTCGTCAATCATTAGTTTGCCAGTTTTGCTGAGTAGGTATGAAGCAAGGAGTTCTGAGTAGAAGGATTCACAACAGGACTGTTTTGTTTCACAGATAGAAACATGACAGGAGCTAAGCTTCCCAGAAGGCAAGTCATTTCCTTAAGACCAGAGAACACAAACATTGTAAATACATTAAAATAATCCTCCTTGTCTTCTGATCATAAGCATACTCTCCAAAGTGGTAGTCTTTTTATTCTTTTATGTAGGAAAAATCCTTCAACTACTCATTTAACTTATTCCCCACAAATTCCTGTGAAACAGGGGCATTCATAAGGAACATTATTAGTTCAAAAGAACTAATTTATATGAAATGATTAATATTTAATATTACATAGAATATTATCAGCTAATGTTTGTCACTACTATTATCATCACCACCTTCATCATCATGAGTATAACAGAAGAAATAGCATATAAAAAGGATTATTACTGTCAAAGAACACATTACCTCTAGAGACAAGAATATTGATAGATTTATTGATATGTTGTATGTACATCTTGCTGTATCCAGAATTGGAGCTGTAAACAGCAAATTGAAACATGTTAAAATCCTTTTAAGGTGCTAAAATTTTTCCCTAAAGTCAAGGGAAAACCATTACTTTTTGATGTCAGTATGTGAGAATTTGGCTTTAGGAAGATAATTCTGGATATAGAATAAATGTAAGGTTTAATATACAGGCATTAACTAATCACATTTAAAAGACCAAAAACCTAATTCTAAAAAAGAAGATACAGTAAGAAAGAGACTTAAAATCTTCATTTTGAAAAATTAAAATAATTTCACTGGTCATCTAAGTTGCAACAAAATCTATATTCCTTTTAAAAATGTGAACTAATATGGAATGTCTCATCCAAATTTCCCAAAATTCTTTACAAGCTTCTAAAGAATTTAGAAGCCAAGACAACATAACTGCTTAGATTAGGAAATACTTGGATGTTGTACAGGAAGTGTATTTTGGATGCTTATAATCAATATTGTTCAATGAAAATATCAAATCTCTAAAGTTTTTTTCTGATAAGGATAGAAGTCATGTTTAATATGTTAAGATTCAGATGATTTAAATATTTTTAAATTTTAATTTATAAGTAATAAATATTGGATAATTTTCTGTTGGTTCACTTGAATTCTCAGATACCCAGGATGTTGGTTTTAAAATCCCTAGAAAACAATGAACAGCCTTAACAAGTTATCCTGCAAAAGAAATTTTCATATACATTGAAAAATTGAACCTCTTTAGTTTGGAATAGTTAGATGGCTCCAAGTGTTCCCCCACCCACTTATATTAGATTTGTTAGAAGGCAAAACAGTGAATTATACATGAATTATTCCTTCTGAGGCCTTGGTGTGCTGACAAGTACCTCTAGTTCAGGGTCAGTGATGTTTCTTGGTTAATTTTGAATGGCAGATTCTGGCATATAAAATTCATCATATTGAGATGCAAATCTGACTTCAGTTTTAAACATGCTAAAAAATTAATAAATTTTTCTTTGCTCATAAAATATTACAAATCAGAAGTTATGATTTTAACATGTGTTTAACCAGAGAATATATAATCATCATCATCATCATCATCATCATTAACATCATCACAATTATATTTGCTTTGAGGAAATATCAGGTTTGTTTTTGCATTTGATTTGATTTGGCTTTATTTTGTAAATCTCTCCTCAGAGTAGGAGTTCAATCCCTCACGTGACAGCGATTTCACAGATGGACTGCATGTATTTCAGTCTATACCATCAAGACACTTGTTGCTTTTCAGGACCATTACCACTTTAAAAGATGTGTGATTATTTTATTCTCCTTTAATTTTTATTTATCTTCTAAAAACTCCATAAAAATGGAAAATCATAATGTATATAGTTCAGAAACTTTTGAAAGTCCCCCTCATATATTGGAAATTCCCTGTATCTTAATCCCTCTTCAATATGGTAGAAGCCAGGCATGCTTATAGTCACCCTTGCAGCTGAGGTGCAAGATCTTCTACTTGTATGGTATTTTAATTTTGATAACATGAAGGAAGTCCTCCTTGGGTTTGATTTTTCAGACAATGATGACAGAAGTCCTATAGGAACATGTCTTGCCCTGTATCTGCTAGGAAATCTGCAATTCCTGGTCCTAATTATGGCAGCAGTGGTCAATACTGGAGCTGTCCAGTGGTGCATTAGGGTACACTCCTGGTTGTCCTACCTCTACCTCTGATCACCAAGCATCTGTACAGATGTGTGTCACATAAACCATTCTCACTGCTTTACATAACACTAGTCCCTCATTCTTCCTCAGCTGAAAAAAACCATTAAGGATGTCCATTAAGATGAAACTTTAATACAAGGGAAGTGGGAATTTATTATATTTTTAAAAATACTAAAGTTGTATCTTATAAAAGCAAAGGACTGTTCAATAGGCAAAGTTAATGCATATATATATATTGGATAGCCTATTTTCCAGCCAGCAATATGATAGTCTTGCTGGAAGAGGGAGGATGATTTAAGTTCCAAGCTTTTGCATCTTTACTTACAACTAGAGTTGAATAGACAAATGAGCAAGCATTAAACTACCAGAAAAGAAACTTGGATATAACAAAACTTAGATGCAACAAACTTAGATGTAACAATTATGGGTTAAAGATAACATATAATGAAATGTTAATTGTATCACACAGTAGTAAGTATAAAAGGAAGTATAGAAAAAAAGCAATAAATGTGGGCTGAAAAAGTTCAAGATATCTTCATTATGACATAGGATTTAAGCTGCTTCCTGGCAACAGTAGCATGGTTTAAATTCTGGATCTGTCCCTTGTTGCATAACTCTGGATGAGTTGCTTAAATGTTCTGGCATTAGTTTCCTCCAGGATAAAGTAAAGGTAATAAAAGTACCTACTTCTACTATTGTGAGGATTAAAGGATTTAATACATTTGTGTACCTAAAATAGTACATGCTAATACATTATAACTAATAGCAATGCATTTTAGCAGTTAGAATTATTAGCATGCAATGTATTTTATCTATTAGTATTTCCCTAGATAGGTTAAAAAATGCATTTTAAAGAAGTTGAAGATGAACTGAGCATCATCCTAACTTGTTAAACTGGTCCATGCCATCAGAAGACACATTGCCTTCCAAGTTCTGTCTCCTAGCAATAATTAACTACCTCTGTTATATTATATCATCAATTCTACTTCTTTATTATCAATCATACCCTTCTTTACAAAATCCATTATTTTATTTTGTACATAATTGCTTTTATTATTTGTTTAACCACAGTATATTAACCTAGATAACTGATCTATTCCTGGTGGCAAACTAGTTACATAGAACTTTCTATTCTTTCATGAATCCTAAGGAATATAATAACCTTGTATTCCTATGATATCACTTAGGTAACATTACTCTTTCCTTAATAGTTTTTTTTCTGAAAAGCTACTAATAAGCAGAATAAAATATGAATATTTTTTATATAGAACTGATAGTGGAAATCTCTGATTTTTATCAGATATAGTATCAGACAAATATGCTTACAACTTCTCAGATCATGACCCATCTCATGATGTTGAAAGTGAAGCACATAATGTGGACCTGACAAGGTAGTCAAAATAGAGCTTATATAGAGCCCACATACTGGGAGCAAATTTTTACCCCTCACACATCAGATATAGCACTAATCTCTAGGGTATATAAATAACTCAAAAAGCTAAGCACCGATAAAACAAATAACCCAATCAACAAATGGGCCAAGGACCTGAACAGACACTTCTCAGAAGAGGATATACAATCAACAAATATATGAAAAAATGCTCATGATCTCTAGCAATCAGAGAAATGCAAATCAAAACTACTCTAAGATATCATCTCACTCCAGTCAGAATGGCAGCTATTATGAAGACAAATAACAATAAGTGTTGGAAAGGATGTGGGGAAAAAGGTACACTCACACATTGCTGGTGGGACTGCAAATTGGTACAGCCAATATGAAAAGCAGTATGGAGATTCTTTGAAAATCTGAGAATGGAACCACCATTTGACCCAGCTATCTCTCTCCTTGGAATCTACCCAAAGGACTTAAAAACAGCATACTACAGGAACACAGCCACATCAATGTTTATGGCAGCATAATTCACAATAGCTAAACTGTGAAGCCAACCAAGATGCCCTTCAGTGGATGAATGGATAAAAAAAAGGGTGGCATATATATACAATGACATTTTACTCAGCAATAAAAGAGAATAAAATCATGAAATTTGCAGGTACATGGATGGCATTGGAGAAGATAATGCTAAGTGAAGTTAGCCAAACCCCAAAACAAATGCCAAACGTTTTCTCTGATATAAGGAGGCTGGCTCATATTGGGATGGGGAGGAGGAGCATGGGAGGATTAGATGAATTCTAGATAGGGAAGAGGTGTGGGAGGGAAAGGGAGAGGGCAGGGGACTAACAAGGGCGATGGATATGATGGACATCATAATCCAAAGTACATGTATGAAGACTCAAATTGGGTGTCAAAATACTTTATATATGAACAGAGATATGAAAAATTGTGGTATATGTGTGTAATAAGAATTGTAATGCAAAATAAAACAAAGTACATGTATAAAGGCATGAATTGGCGTGAACATACTCTATATACAAAGATATGAAAAATTGTACTCATGTGTAATAAGAATTGAATTGCATCCCACTGTCCTGTATTTTTAAAAATAAAATAAAAAATAGAGCTTATGAATATGCCTTGTCAACAAAAGAATTCCAAGAAAAGTTGGATCTATGGAGAACAGCACTGTTTTGTATCCATCTGTCTTATGTCTATGTTATAGCTCCTAGTGACATCTTCTATTACCTTCTATGGGGATGTCTGCCTACAAACACATATATAAAGCAGGTATAGGAAATGGAGGAAGTCAGATCATCAATGACATCAACTGAGCATACCTATACAGTTTAAACACTGAATTCTCAATTATGTGACTCAATAAACTCTTTTTGCTTGAACAAATCTAAGCCTGATTTCTGCCTCTTTTAACAAGAAGTTTTACCTAACATATCTCTATACTCTTTAAAATCTCATTTGTGGCTCTCTTTGATGCTATTGTAGTGATAAATTATTAGATTCAATGTTTGGATCATGAATCCTAATGGCAAAATCTATCTTTCTGTTAATAGAATTAAAAAGTATGATATATACATGTGTATATATATAGATAGATAGATAGATAGATAGATAGATAGATAGATAGATAGATAGATAGATAGATGTAGATGTAGATATATAATTGATTATCTGTATTGTGTCAATCACTTTTCTGGTAGCTGGGGTGGGCACAGAATAGATGAAGTCTCTGTAATCATGTATGCACACTTTCTAAAGAGGATAAATACAACAAACAAGGAACAAACAAACAAATAAATATAGCTTCAGGTATTGTTCAGTGTTTAGGAGACATGGATGAGGAGGATGAGGAGGCATGGAGTAGGAGTAGTCAGAATGAAGGTGGATCAGAGGATCTTTCTGAAGACATGACTATTAAGAGATTAACTGAAGTCAGGAAATGAACTATGATGAAGAGTGCTTTAGGCAGAAGGAACAGCATACTAAAAAACCTCAAGATGGAATGTGCTTGATAATTTAAGCAATTGTTAATATTATCTTCCATGAAATCAGCATGCTCACCCACTTTTTGCAGAAACAAAGTGTGCACATGCCAAAGTGAAGTAGAGAAGAGATGCAGAGGGTGCAGGTGTCAAAAACAGCTATTTAGCATTTATCAAAAAATGTTTTCTGTTTTCTCATTTTTATATATCTGTGACACACATGGTAATGAAGCAAATAAAAGTGTGTTAAATAACCCCTTGTTAATGTGAATATGTGTTTTTCTTTCTTCTGTTGAAATTATGTGGCCTCAGAAAGCAAATGGATGAAGCAGATCATTTAACCTCCTTACTTGAGACTTGTGAAAGTTAACTTACTGTTCAAAGTTATAACCAAAACTTTGGGACTTAAACTTCTTGTTCTCACCATTCACATAATATTTCATTGACTAATTCAGCAAATTCTATCCATATACCTCTTTTGGAGATATATAGGTTGAATAAGAAGAATATGAATGGGTATTTCAGTAAAATCTGCAAAATAAAAAAATGGTGGAAAAAAACTCTTAACACTATTTATGTTAGACAGTCAGTGCACTACATGGCTTTGAGTAGCAACAAATTTCTTTAGTGATTCCACTTTCTTAGATTAATTCTATTTAGGTTATCATTTAGTTTGCAGTTCCTCATACTGTTTAGTATCTAACATCATTAAATTTTTAGAATTGGATTAATGAAAAAAATGCATCTAAATATTAACAAATGAATGAACCAACAGTGAGAATTTTCAGCAGTTCTTGGAATCAGATCAATCCTGTATAAAACAGCAAAAAATAAAATGAATGTTTGAACATTACTAAATTTTTAAGAAATATAAAACCTATGTATCTCCATTAGTATTGTTCTATTCATTATATATACACATATCGATATTATGAGCTGTTTTCCTTCTTCTAAAGAAATTTATAGTCTAAATGAAATGAGATAATTATTTTTTAAAAAATACCTTTAGGCAGTTGTAGATGGATACAATACCTTTTTTTAAAATTTATTTATCTTTATGTGGTGCAGAGGGCCAAACCCAGGGTCTCACACGTGCAAAGCATGTGCTCTACCACTGAGCTACAACTCCATCCATACAACCCAATGAGCCAATTATTAAGCCATCTCCTGCCTCTTTGCTTTCAACTAACCTTCTTATACTGGATTTCTAATGCCAGAGCTGGAACTCTGTAGACCACATGTCTGATTGTTTAGTTGCTTTGTGTTAGGCTATTCTAGTAGAGGGTCCTAGACAGAGAACCCAAGGCTAGGGAAAATAAGAGCTCTATTTCCCACTTACTTACTATTTATGATTTTGCTTCCTGTTCCTGGTCAGTGATAGCCTAGGAACATTTCTTCACCCTGGGAGGGGCAATTCTTCCAATCTCCGTACCTGCTTCTAATTTGTGCCATGATCAGCCCTTACTGAGTCAGCCTCATGATGCCTCTTTAGAGACCCCAGCATCTGCTGGGCAGGAGACTCTACTAAGAAGTCTGAATGTCAGCTCCACTGAACTCCTTCACCAGGGAGGATTAAAGGAAGGTTTGGGAGGTCACTTTATGTAGTTGCTGACTCCATGATGTCTTTGTGTTCACTCTTGGCCTTCTCAGTTATCAATACCTGACTCGTCATGGCATAGATATACGTGAGCCTTCTAAAGGTCATTACGTGTTCCCCAGATGAAAGGGAGCAGAATGCTGAGAGGCCCAATGGATCAGGAGAGTCTTGGGGCTGACAACAAATAATTACCTTTGGTGAGGACATTGTGGCTGAGGCAGATGCTGGGGCCACATATATTTAAGAAGGGTGCTAACATGTCATGCAGGTCAGTTTTACGTTAGCTACTGCTAGTCCAGGCAACTAAACAGAAAATATGCATTTCTCAGAGAATACTCAGATCTAAAAAAACCTAAGGCCTCTGTCTTTTTTCACACTGACCCAGAGGGGACCACTAAGCTCCCCCATGTACACACCAAGATGACACTTGGTGTTGTTTGGAGGAGTAGTGTATGGAAGAAGAGACCTGAAACAAGAAATTAAATTTTTGGATAGACCCATCTTTATGAGACTGTGTAACATTTTGTTCCTGTATTGATGATTAAATGGGGAAAAATACAGAAATTAAATTTTCTTTGCACATTTGAAAGTAATATAAGTGAAAATTTTACCATCACTATAATTGTATGCAAATATGTTCAATAAAATGCAAGTATTATTATTGTCAGTCACTGGCTTTCTAATATTTATAAGGTCTCAAGTTTGAGCATTGCTCAGATGCTATTTTATCTATTAATTGAGCTCTCATTAAATATTCTTATCAAGATTATGATGTCTATAAATAGAAAAATGGGGTATATATCACCCATTAATGGCATGGCTTTCTTACATAGGCTTACTGGGAATTGATAAGATTATAAGCCTAAGTTTTAGTATCCCACCTATTAGACATTTCTCCATCTGACTAGCTCTTTCTTACATAAGCCTCTGGGTCCCGACAAAGCTGTTTACTGGTTGTCATGATTGTGTTTTTGGAGTTAAACTATTATATTAATAGGGCTTAAAATTTCCATTTTTTAACAAACATTTAGAAGAGTCCAGCTCCTTTTAGACAGTTAATATAGTGCATATTGATGTTTACAACATGTCGTAAGGCTAACCACAGCAAAAGTCCTCTGTATCCTAACCAAAAATCAATCAAAAGATGGATAATTGAGTTAGTCTCCTCGTGACTTAACATGGCATGTCTGTATTAACAAATTTGCTAATGATGTAGTCACGCGTTGTTTTCAGGACTTAGGGCACTGATTTCATAAAGTGAAGCAAGCAGAATAAGATCAATGACTAACACATGAACAGCTGTTCCTGCCAGTCATTTAGTGTCAAGATAAAAGGCCTGGAACTCACAGTCAGATGATCCAGATTTGAGTCCTTTGCATTTCGAGTTTGTATCTGTGTGACTTGGTTAAATCACTTACTCTCTCTGAGCTTTAGTGTGTTTAATTGGACAATGGAAATCAGCCCTTACAGTACCAATGGAATAATGCAAATTATGAGTGCAGAACAGATAATTTGTGTGGTGCTTTTAAACACCTCCTAAAATATCTATATCTTCTGCTCAAAGCACCAGTCCTTCAAAAGGGATAAACAAGTTTCTATTGTCCAAGATGAGGAGAAATGCTCTCTTCATTTCTATGGAATACTGGTGAACAATTCCTCCAGGAGCATAGATATTATAAAATGTAAATTCCACAAAGCCATATTTTTTTTGCATACCCCATATGCACTAATTAAAAGAATGGCCTGGCGATAGAGTAGCATTATTACACACATGACCCTTTTCTTCACCAAATACCAGAAAAGATTCTACTCCTTAGAATATGAAGAAATGCTTTAAGCGATGAAAAAATACACAGGAAATGTTTATCTCTCTGAGTTGGAAAATATTAGACCATCTGAATTTCACAAGACTATGCTGTTTTTACCAAAATTGGTTCTCAGACATCTTCCAGCAAAACCCTTTTTGTTTGGTACCCTACACACACTCTCTTAAAGTCATTACTGTCAATATTTGAATCCATCCTATTTTCTTACTTAAATCCCCAAGAGAGTTTCCAATTCTCTCTTGAATCAAGTTAAAATCTTCTAATTATTCATGAGGGGTAGTGCCCTATTACCTCCCCATTAGTTTCAATTTCTGCTAGAGATTGGTTTACTGCATTGGGAAATTTACTCAAATGTCTTTCCTTACCTGTCATATCTCTTCTCATCTCTCAGATATGTTACATGATGATCTCTCTGCCTAGAATGCCTTCTATCAACTAAATTCTGCTCAAGGCTTGGTATCTCCAAATCCTTTGCTGTATCATTCTCTTTCCACACTCAGCCTCTCTACTCCTATATAACTGGAGGTATTTGGTTCTTTGTTTACTCCTATATTATTGTAGTATCATGTGAGTTTTTCTTTTTTATGCATTTAATGCTTATTTCTTCAGTAATGCTCATTGCTTTCACAACAGAGCCTACCACTATATTTATTTTATTTTATTTTCTTCATCTTCTTCCTCTTTTCCAGTTTAATATTGCATCTGAGATACTGGAATAGAGGTATCAAAAGAGGAGAGGAGCATCCTCATCTCTGAAACTCACAAAAGTTTCCATGAAAGAAAAAGCCATTTGAAAAATCTTCCAGGTGCTGAGAATATGCAACTGTGTTATACAGAACCAGTGAGTGGGCACTAACTAACCTGACCCACCTTTGTTCTCCACTCATTTGCTGGACATGCAACTCACTCTGCAGAGTGAAGCAGGAAGAACAAGAAGAGAGTGTGGAAGGGGCATCTCTCTCTGTATGATGGGTCTCACCTACAGCAGGACTAGCTGGGGAAGGGAGAAAAGTCTAGATCTAAAGAATCTTTGAAGTTCTTCTGATTAAAGGGGACTATAACTAGACACAGGTAATTGCTGAACTGATTTGTATTTTTATCTTTTTCCGATTTCTTAAGAATGGACAGGAAATCCAGAGGAAGCCTGAATTTTTATGCTATTATAAGGGAAGAAAGGTCTCTAGGGTTAAAAATATTGTGGAAAATGGAAAAAATCAGTTTCTATGGCCAACTCCCCACAAGTACTGTATATAATATGATAAGATCTCTCCACTTCCATTAGGATTTATCTTTATAGCAGAGGTTAAAGAAATGCACCCAGTCTTTCCGCTCTCTCTTTCTTTGTGCCTTGTGTGACTAACCATATCTATTTTTGAGATATCTGGCTTAAGTTTAGAAGTTGACAACTGAGACATTTCCAGCCCTAACTTATGCTCAGAGTTGGAATGGACTTCTGATGAAATGAACCTTAAGTTGAACTGAGCATCATTTACAAAGAAGCAATGCCAACATTTTTGTTGTTGTTGTTTTAAAACCCAGTGAGAACTTCTGAACAGAAACCAAACCTATATTTTTGAAAACCACTGAACCAGAATAAAACTAGAGCATCAGAATATTTTTCTGAAATAAGCTCGAACCAAATTGATATCTTATTTGATCCAAGTTCCTGGTTAAGATAAAGTGTGTGGTCATGTAACATAACAAAGTTAAATCGCCCACCCAGAGATTAAATATGTGCCCTTTCACTCATTAGTACCACATTTTAAAACTAAAACAACTGTGATAGTTTTCCACAAACCACTACAATATACATGAGGAAAGAGTTGAATGATCACTTCTGTAGAGAGGAAGATATAAACCTACAAAGGTTCAGGAATTCACCCAAGATAATGCAGAATTTTGCAGTGAAGAGCTGGAATATTTCAAATACTGTTTTCCTTTGGGTTTTATGTAAGAAGAAAGAGGCAGATTCAAAACGATAATCAAATTCGTATATACTCATTAACTTTTGGAATACTTCAAGTCATTGACATTGATCGTTACCAGTAGTAGAAGCTGTCAGAAAGAGACTTGTCATTCTCTTTTCCAAGTGGTTGGGAAACTTTTTAGTGATTCTTGTCCAAACATAGTCAAATCAATGTGAATTCTCTTTTCTCTAAGAACTACTCAAGAAGTGAATACCAATTTTCCTCATAGTTTTGTTTATTAGTGTTATCTCTGCTGAAAATTTAAATATTTCCACCAAAGGATGGACCTATGAAGGTCAGGATTTGTGATGTTTTTCTCCCTGCTTTGTGATTCAGTGAACAGTTGGAATGGGCACAGGAGTGAAGCCAGAGACATCTCTGGAGGACCTCTGTGTGAAGGTGAATTACATTTACCACCAGGCCTTTAATTTATTGAAGGTAATAAAGAGTTATCCACGTGTTTAGAACAAGTGTCTATTTTTGTCTTACTCCTTGCATGTTGCCATTTGATTGGAATTTGAGGTAGTAGGGATTTATTTATTTAGTTTTTTAGTTCTTTTCCTACACTTAGAAATGCAAAAGTTGTTCTATAGAGACATTCATTCATGAAGAAAAAATTGCTTGTTACTGTAATTAAACAAAGTATGATTTTTCTTCTCTGGAACATTTCACTGTGTAATATCAAAGGGATGTTTTCATTTTAAATGATCTTTTGAAATTAAAACTGCTTTTAAGTAGTGTTTAATTATTTAAATGGACAAGAAGTCAGCATTTAGTGTCATTTTTATCTTTAATAACTCAGATCATTTGCCTGCTCTCACCTGGTCACTGTTGAACTCTTTTATAGAAAGTGTCTTAGTGAATATGGATTATCTGAAGACAAGCTGCAACTCTGGAGTTAAAAAAAAAGGAACATTTCCTAATCCTGAAACTAATGCAATTGTTCAAATGCAATTATTGTTGAACTCACTTAACAGTTTTATTGTTTCTTATAGGTCACAGTCTAGATAACTTCATTGTAGAGTTTATTCCTTTCTCTTCAGGTGTTTAAGTATAATACACTTGTAATCCTGCAAGATGTTTTAATAATCATGTTTTCTTTGTTTAATCTCTGGGGACAGCATCTTAGTACCTCTGCCAATCACGACCAGGCAACTTTACATGTGGCCTTATTCAGTACCCACATGAATGAGGCAACTTCAAGGTTCAAACGGTGTCAACAGTACCAATATACTTCTTCTTCCTGTGCACGCCCAACTAGCAGTTATTCTAGAATGGACGGTGAATTTTCTATTGCTTGTAAAGGGTATGTGCTTTCCATCCATTTAGGATTCTGCCTCTTTAGAGCATTCTACATTCATCCTATTCTACCTAAAGCTCCACCAAGAACTCAGGAGCCAATTTGCCACTAAACAGATGAAAATGAAAAGTGCTAGATTCAAGAGGATGCAATGTCCATTTCTTCTACCTTATATTCACTGATTCTACCTGTAGATTCTAAGTCAGCCATTCTCTGGATATAGTTCCTGTCTTAACAAATGTACAATAACAAAAGGAAATTACTGATGAAAGAGAATATTGGCTCATATAAAAGGTCTTCTTGATAATATGTTGTGGGTGGGACTAGACTCAATTCCAATTCTCTTTTTCATGGTCTCTAATGTTGTAGTATCAAACTCCTAGAATGGAATGTTTTTTGTTTAATCTTCAGATATGCTAATATACATAAATTTACACCTAGATTCCATGTACCTCTTGCTATTCCTGTGTGTTTTACTATGCCTGACTCACCTGCTTCTAATACTTAATCCTGTTTTGACTTCAAACATACGAATTTTCCCTGGGGAGCTTACCAGGCATCTGCATCCAGCATATCTGTCTTGACCTTCTCAGGTGTGTTGTGTTAAGTCCCCTCAGGCTTTCTATATTTCCAGGACTAAGCAAATTTTCCTAAATTAATCATAAATATTGGAGTAGTGAGATCAGAAAGGGAAGGACAACATCCAACTGTAACTATATATACAAAGGAAATGAGATAGAATTCTCATTGCGGTGTTTTCCTTTCGAAGGGTGTTATTGTTAGGATAAATTATGTGTGTTTTATAGACTTTCAGGTACTGTGTAAAATATTGCACCTTTGTAGAGAATGAATGTGGAGGCAAGAGATTTTGTCTTCTGCATGCAGATCAACTCTTATTTACTCCATTCTCTGTGCTCAGAAAAACAAATATGGAATTTTATATAAGTTATCCTTTCAAGATGTTCAGGATTTGATTTTTATTTTAAAAGCTTATATCAAATATTTGACACTTTTGCACAGAATTGCTAGTTTTGTTTGATTGTCAAGGAAAGAATAAGTGGATTAAATACCTGGGATAAGTGTAAAGATAAAAGAGAGCTCAGAACAGAGAAATTGAGACAGTCAACAGGTTTAACCTACTTTTCAACTTTGCAGAGAACTGGTTTAGGTTGCAGTAATAAATTATCTATAATTATGTACAGTACAGAATACCAGGTAATGAATGATGTTACAAGTTTAAAAAATTATCTGGAATTGGATAAACATGTGTTATTCTGAATCTATATGAGACAGTGATGGAGAGGAAGAGAGAACTTCTAGGGAACTGAAAGCATCATGGAGAAAATTACATTCTTGACCTTAGTACAGTTTTGGCAATGGCAAACAGTTGGCAACAAGTTTTAAAAAGTCTATAGATCAAATATATCCCCAACATGCTTTTTAAAAGTATTTGTGCATCCTCAGACATTTCTTCATTTAATTTTGTTGCCCTTTCACTTATACCTATAGTTAATAATACCACATCCTGCATTGAAATGTTTGCTAAGAAAGAAGGTTTCATGCTTATCACTAGTTTATTTTGATTCTTGTGGTATTGGGGATCAAACCCAGGTACCCTTTATCCCAGTGCTATCCCCAACAACAGAGTATTCCTGAATATTTATTTTGCAACAGGGTCTCACCAAATTGCTCAGGCTGCCTGGAACTTGTGATCTTCCTGCCTCAGAAGAGATCAGAAGAATCTAACACCACACTGGGCTCACTATTCTTAATTTTTTTAAAAAATAGCAACAGTAGTAACAAGAAAAAAATAAAATAATCAATAATTCCCAAATTTGCAATTTAGTGGTAATAATATTAGTTGCATTTGAATAAGATATGAGAGTTAATTTCTCAGGTGTAAACTTTTGGGATTTTCAGTTTGATTGTCTTCTTCAGATGTTTAATAATTAAAACACAAGCATTTGGGGCTGGAGTTATAACTCAGGGTACAGTGTTCGCCCAGCATGTATGAAGCCCTGGGTTTGATCTTCAGCACCACAAAAAATAAATAAAATAAAATAAAGGTATTGTGTCCAACCACAATTTTTAAAAATAAATATTTAAAAAACTCACTAGCATTCTTTTTTCCTAATTGTTTTGCTTTCTAATGACATGTTCTATTTTTGGCTACCCCTATTGATGCAAATTGCACATTTATTTTCCTGCTTCTTCAGATAATCCCAACCTGGCAACTTAAATTACTTTTATTTTCTCTTATTACTTTGTAGATTTCTATTTATTTTCAAGTATTGGACAAGTTATTAACTCCATTTAAGCAATATCTTCTCTGTATCTATCTCTGTCTCTGTCTCTTTCTGTCTCTCTTCTTTCTCTTACACACATACACACATAGGAGTTATGAAATTAATGACAAACTGCAGAATCTTCTAACTCAAGAAGGCCTGAAATACTGATTATTATATCCATTAAAATCTATACTCCCATGCTGACTTACACAATATGTACATATTATATGTTTTATGCTTTCACATGTAGGTTAACATGAGGAAGAGAAGAAAGGGGATTCTAATTTGCTTTCCTCCTTAGAAATTGTCACCCTTTCTGTTCTTTGTTTTGCCTGTGTGAAGGAACTGACAGGTCTCACTCTCTTTGTTGCAGAAGAAAGTACTTGAAAACTTGACAGTTTGGGCTGCCTCTGTTATATTTATACAGCTATTTTCAGTTTACAGAGCTTTTTATATCACCTTATTTGATCTTCACTATAACTCAGAAATACACACAGGGCAAATAGTATCATTCCTCATACATATGAGCAAGTGCATGTGTGTGCATGAATACACACACACACACAACACACAAAGTATCTGGCTCAAGTTCATGCAATTAGATGACAGTGCAGAGATTCAAATCCAGTTCTCATCATTGTAACCCTCTCTCCAGTCTAATAATGTATTCATTTAGCAACATATTATTGTAGGTATATCTCAATACTTACCATATATGGTATAATAATGTCCCTTTAAAAATTTAGATAATCTTACAAAACTAATATTATTTTAAAGTATATTCACCATGAAGATCTTTTAAAATGTGATTAACTTTCCCCTAATTTATCTTTTGCAGCTAGGAAAAAAATGGTTGTTTTTCAAAAGTAGGCCTTTTAAGAGTGGAAAGAGTTCATATTTATTTTCTGCTTGGATTTCAAATACATTTGATACCAAAAATGAGTTCCAGGCTAATGTAATCATAGAAATATTTTAGAAGACAGGAAAATGAAAATGTACTGATTTTCTATGTGACCTTATCTACCATACTTGACCTTTGTGTTGGAACTTCATCTGCAAAAGATTCATCATGATTATCCTACCTTATTTTCTAATCAGTATGCAGGAATTCTAAGGCCTTTTGGAAATAAGAGAATGCCCCAAACTCCAGGACTCACTATCCCACCAAACAAGGTGATGAGATTCTGTCATCACTGCACCAGGGTGATGAAAAGTTGACATTATTGCAGCTGCTACCATCATGAAGCAAAGCTGGCTCATAGATGACATCACCTTTTCCCCCGAAGCCAAGATTTAGCTTCAGAACCTTCTTTTCATCATAGCACTCCAGGCAGCTAGTACACAGTTGGTACTCTAGCTTGGTTCAAAGCTTGAAGTCTGAAGACCAACAGCATTACGTAGGAGCTCATCAGAAAAGTAGAATCTTGATTGGATAACTATGGTTGACATCAATTAATTGCACATTTCAAAATAGCTAGTAGAGAGGATTTTGAATGCTCCCAACACAAAGAAATTGTACATGTTTTGACGTGATGAAGATGTCAGTTATCCTGGTATGATACATACACATTGAATACATGTATTAAAATATTATTCTGTACCCATAAATATGCACAATTACTAAATGTTAATTCAATTTTTTCTTTAAAAAATGTAGAATCTCAGTCCTGTCCCCAAGTTACTGAATCAGAATCTTTATTAAACAAGATGTCCAGTGGTCCATCAAGATGCCAAGATGTGCTTAAAAGCTTGAGAAGTACTATAAATTATGAAATATTTGTTCCATTATTCACCTCTGAGAAATGTATCCGTAGGAATAAAGGGAAGTTTCTTATGATTTGGAGCTATTTTTTAAGACAGGAATTGAAGATAAACCCAAAGAGTCCCATGGTCTCTGCATTTATATATGAAAGAAAATAAATCAAAGAAAGGGGATAGTCATTAGTGGTCCCTCTTGAAATGCTTCAACCTTCCTGGGTTTTGCCACCTGTGAAGAATGCAGATAGTTTTAATTTTCCTTGCTGCAGAAGAAAACACTTTAAATTGTGAGTTTTGGCTGCCTCTCTTATGCACAGAATTACTAATGATTAAAGTCACAAACATCTTTGAATGAGGCAATTCTGTAAAAGGATAAATTATGATCTAAACTTAGCTACAAATGGAATAAAAACTGGGGTGTTTCTTTTGAAACATCAGTTTGTTTTCACAGTGGCTTTAACTCTGAGCAGCATCACCTTCAAAGAGAAAAGCAATTCTGCCATCTCCCATGAAGAGGTCCTCAGTGCTGGGATGCTCCGGGAAGTAACATACATAACACATAGCCAGCATCTTGCATAAACTTAAAAAGTCAAATAAGTTAAGAAACTTCCCAGAATCTTTTCCTCTTCTGACCAATTTGTAAAATTGTAAAATTATTTTTCTAGAAAATTTCTGGTTAGAGTGGAAGAGTGTTTTAGATCCTGGGGTGATGTCTCTGGGATCTCTCACCATCGTGATCTGGGTAGACTTCATTCATGACAATGGATAGATTGCCTGGTGATTAAAAGGCATATAACATTTGTTAATTTGATTTTATTCAAAATGGCTTAGTACAAGTGTTAGTGAAAGAAATCCAGTAGTATTTTCTTCTAGGGAGAAAACAAAGGAATTTGCTTTGCATTGGAAATTATTCCTCTTTTTAGGCACTGACAACCCCCTCAGCCATATATGTAAAGGACTTGAGTCTAAAAATCAAAGTCTTGCGTGTTTCAGAATTATTCAATAGTCACAGTGGCGGCATCAGTATTTGCTTAAAGTTATTAAAAAAAAAACTTCTGAATAAAGAAATCTGCAGAATCCTTCCCCACATGTTTAATGCTTCTAATACAGAAGAATGTATGCAGGTGTTTCCAAAATTCTTTCACACCTTTAGCAGGGATAAAAGTACAAAACCAAATTAGTCCTTCAGCTGGCTATATTGCAAATGTTAGGACACTTGAACAGTAATATTAATGGCTAAATCCCTTCTTTGAACAAGTCTTCCGCCCCCACCCCCCAGCAGAATGTCATAAAGCAGATAGGAAGCATGTGTTCACTGACCTGAAAAATTTGTTTCAGCTTGGTTTGATTTGAAGAATGAGAACTTTGTAACCCCATATTTCGTTAAAACGAGTTACATTTGAAAAGCAAATTGATGAAGGCCTAACTTGTTCTACTAACAATCACGGGAATAAATGTGGTTAACTGCCTAATTTCTAGTATGCTGTGCTAATGAAGAGTTTGCAGATATTTTTCCAAAGTATTTTCTGGTTATAAAACAGCAACAGCCAAAAACCCTCTCTTTCTCTTTTAATATTGAGAAGAAAACAGAAAAAGCCCATTGTATGGGTATTTCTTCTAAGGTATTTCTCCAAAGAGAAAAATTGGTTGAAAAGTTAAAAGGCAAAACTTTGTTTGGGGGTTGGACTATTTATTTGAAACCATATCAATGTAGAACTAAGGAAAAGTTGTCCCTAAACATTTTCAAATATTGCCCCAGTTAAATGAACCCGTTGGTCTATAAATTTCTCAGTTTTGGGAAACTCATTTTTGTGATTAATTGCCTATTCCTCAATTCTTAGCACAAAACTATATGACCAACAAAAATCAAGGAGCCCAGGACCACCTGGCCTACTGGCAGAGCCATGTTGGAGCCCAGGTCCTGGCTCAGGACAACCCCTACTGACCCTCCTGGGAGCCCAGGCTCAGGTTAGGCCCAGGATTGACTTGCAGATAGGCAGGCCATCCCTAGCACAGGCTCAGGCCTAGGACCACCTCTGCTGACCCGTAGGGGAGCCCAGGCCCAGGTTAAGCCCAGGTCCACCCTGTGGACCCACCTTGGAGCCAGGCCTAGTCCGCCTCCATCTTGGGAAACTATAGCCATAACTATAGCCTTCCTCACAGAGTTTCCTCCGCTTTGCAACAATAGACAGGTACTAAAGGCAGCTGCATTTTGAAACAGGCAGCCCAGAGCCATTGTAAGGCTCACTCTTTCAGACTCATGTCTGAAAGTGGTTGCATCTATCATGGGACACCTCCACTCTGATCTTGAGTTACCTTCACTATTGCTACCACCACCTTTAGTTGTAGTAGCATCCATCATGGGACACCAATGGGGACCGGAAGCCCAACACCAAAGTGAGGTAGAGGTGATCTACATGGACACTACAAGATTATAAGTTAAAAACTGTAATACCTCAGAAAATGACAGAAAGATACATAAACAACATGGAAAAAACAAGGGAAGAAGCAAACAAACAAACCAAAATGCTACAATAATAGAATCCATCCACAGTGCAGTTGATGAAGTGTCAGAGAAGGAGTTCAGAATGTACATAACTAAAATGATCTATGAATTAAAGAATGACCTAAGTGAGCAAATATAGGCAAAATTGATCAGACCAACAAAAAGATAAGGGAATAAATACAGGTAGCAAAAGGTTGCTTCAAGAAAAAGAGATTCTGGGAAAAAAAAGAAAAACAATCCAAAATTCTTAAAATGAAGAAAAAAATAAACCAAATAAAAACTCAGTATATGGCATCACCAACAGACTTGATCATTTGGAAGACAGAAAGTCAGATAATGAAGACAAAATGTACAACCTCAAAAATAAAGTTGACAACACAGTGAACATGATAAAAAACCATGAACAGAACATCCAAGAATGATGGGATAGAATCAAAAGACCAAGTCTAAGACTTGTTGGGATAGAGGAAGGCACAGATTCAAACCAAAGGAATGTACAATCTCTTCAGTGAAATAATATCAGAAAATTTCCCAAGCATGAAGAATAAATTGGAAAATCAAATACAAGAGGCTTATAGGACACCACAAGTACAAAATTACAACAAATCTATACTATAAGGCACATTATAATGAAAATGCTTAGCATACAGAATAAGGATGGAATCCTAAATAACACAAGAGAGAGGAATCAGATGACATATAGGGGGAAACTAATTCGGATCTCAGCAGATCCTCAAAGCCAAGATATCCTGGAACAACAAATATCATGCTCTGAAAAAAAAATGGATGCCAACCAAGAATCTTATATCCAGCAAAATGAAGCTTCAGTTTTGATGATGGAAATAAAAACCTTTTATGATAAACAAAAGGTAAAAGAATTTACAGTGACAAAGCATGCACTATAGAGCTTTCTCAGCAAAATATTCCACTAGGAGGAAATGACAAACAACAATGAAAATCAACAAAGAGAGGAAGTACATTAAAGGAAAGGCCAATCAAATGTGGAATAAAGTCAAGTTAAAAATCAAAATAAACCGAAATATCCAGGAATACAATCATATTTCAATAATAACCCTGAATATGAATGACCTAAATGCATAAATTAAAAGACACAGACTGGCAGATTGTTTAACAAAAAATATCCAACAATATGATTCCTTGAAGTCTCATCTAAAAGGAAAAGATAGCCACAGACTAAAGGTAAAAGAGTGGGCAAAGCATACCACTCACATGGATCCTGTAAAGAGGGTTCCATCCTCATATCAGATAAAGTAGACTTCAAACCAAAGCTAGTGATAAGAGATAAAGAAGAATATTTCATATACTGCTTAAGGCATTCATACATCAACAAGTCATAACAATCATAAATATCTATGTCCCAAATAATGGGGCATCTATGTATATCAAACAAACCCTTCTTAAATACAAGAACAAAGTAGACAACAACACAATAATACTGGATGACTTTAACACAATTCTCTCACCACTGGATAGATCTTCCAAATAAAACTAAACAAAGAAACTGTAGAACTCAATAATACAACGAATAATTTGGGGTTAACAGACATATATAGAATATTTCATCCATCAATTAACAAATATTTTCTTCTCAGTAGTACATGGATCCTTCTCCAAAATAGACCATATGTTATTCCACAAAGCAATTCTTAGCAAATACAAAAAACTAGAGATACTACCCTGCATTCTATCTGACCATAATGGAATGAAATTAGAAATTAATGATAAAATTTAAAAATAGAAGCTACTCCAACACCTGGAGACTAAAAAATATGCTACTAAATGATGCATGGAAAATAGAAGGCATCGGGGAGGAGATAAAAAAAAAAAACTTCTTAGAGGTAAATGAGAACTCTGTTACAACTTATCCAAATATATGGGGCACTATGAAGGTAGTGCTAAGAGGAAAGTTCATTGCATTAAACTCCTTCATTAAAAGAAGAAAAATCCGACAAATAAATGGCCTGCCATTACATCTTAAGGCGGTAGAAAAAGAAGAACAAACTAACAGCAAAAGTAGTAGAAGACAGGAAATAATTAAAATCATGGTGGAAATCAATAAAATTGAAACACAAGAAACAATTAAAAAAAATTGACAAAACAAAACCTGTTTCTTTGAAAAACATAAATAAAATTAACAAACCGTTAGCCACCGTACCAAAAATAAGGAGAGAAAAAGTCAAATTACTAAAATTTGTGATGAAAAAGGGACTATCACAACAGACAATATTGAAATACAGAAGATAATTACAAACTATTTTGAAAATTTATACCACAGTAAAATAGAAAACCTCAAAGACACCAAAAGATTTCCTAAGGTATATGATCACAAACTGAGTCAAGAGGACATACACAATTTAAACAGATCAATTTCAAGCAAGAAAATAGAAGATGACATGAAAACCCTACCAAGCAAGAAAAATATGAGACCAGATGGATTCACAGCTTAGTTCTACAAGACCTACAAAAATAATTAATACCAATACTCCTTATATATTAATTAATACCAACACTCCTTATATTTCTTATTCCATGAAATATAAAAAGAGGGAACCCTTTAAAACTCATTATATAAAGCTAGTCTCATCCTAATACCAAAACCTGGCAGAAACACATCAAGGAAAGAAAATTTCAGACCAATATCCCTGATGAATATTGATGCAAATATTCTCAGTAAAATTCCAGTAAATCGCATACAAAAGCATTAAAAAATAGTGCACCTTGATCAAGTGGGGTTCATTCCAGGGATGCAAGGTTGTTTCAACATATGGAAATCAATAAATATAATTGATAACATCAATAGACTTAAAGATAATAATCATGTGATTATATCAATTGATGCAGAGAAACCATTTGACACAATACAGCACACTTTCATGTTCAAAACATTAGAAAAACTAGGGATAGTAGAAACATACATCAACATTGGAAAAGCTAAACCCAAGACCAACATCATTCTGAGTGGAGAAAAATTGGAAACATTCCCTCTAGAAACTGGTGTAAGACAGAGATGCCCACTTTCACCACTTATACTCAACATATTTCTTGAAAATCTAGCCAGAGCAATTAGACAGATGAAAGAAATTAAAGGGGTACAAATAGGGAAAGAAGAACTCAAACCATCATTGTTTGTTGGCAGCATGATTCTATACTTAGAGGATTTAAAAAACCCCATGATAAAACTTCTAGAATTAATAAATCAATTCCGCAAAGTAGCAGGATATACAATCAATGTCCATAAATTAAATGCATTTCTAGACATCAGTGATGAATCCTCTAAAAGAGAAATTAGGAAAACTACCCCATTCACAATAGCCTCAAAAAAAAAAAAAAAAAAACCTTGGGAATCAACAAAAGAGGTGGAAGACCTCTATAATGAAAACTACAGAACACTAAAGAAAGAAATTAAAGAAGACCTTATAAGATGGAAAGATCTCCCATACTCCTGGATAGGCAAAATTAATATCATCAAAATGGCAATACGACACAATGCACTATAAAGATTCAATGCAATTCCAATTAAAATCCCAACATCATTCCTTATAGAAATAGAAAAAGCAATCATGAAATTCATTTGGAAAAAGGACACCTAGAATAGCCAAAGCAATCCTTAGCAAGAAGAGTAAAGCAGGGGGCATCACAATACCAGACCTTAATGTATAATGCAAAGCTATAGTAACAAAACTGCATGGTATTGGCATCAAAGTAGACATGTAACCAGTGGTACAGAACAGAAGACACAGAGACAGACTCACATAAATACAATTATATCATACTAGACAAAGGTGCCAAAAATATGTGTTGAAGAAAAGATAGCCTCTTCAACAAATTGTGTTGGAAGAACTGGAAATCTATATGCAGCAAAATAAAACTAAACACCTATTTCTCACCCTGCACAAAACTCACTCAAAGTGGATCAAGGAAGGACATAGAAATTAGAACAGAGACTCTGTGCCTAATAGAGGAAAAAGTAGGCCCAAATCTTCATCACATCAGATTAGGCCCTGACTTCCTTAACAAGATTCCTATAGCACAAGAAATAAAATCAAGAATCAATAAATGGGATGGACTCAAACTAAAAACCTTCTCAGCAAAAGAAACAATAAGGTAAACAGACAGCCTACATTTTGGGAGCAAATTTTTACCACATGCAACAGATAGAGCACAAATTGCCAGGATATAGAAAGAACTCAAAACATGTGCGTGCGCACACACACACACACACACACACACACACACACACACAAACAACTATAAACAAACAAATCAATAAATGGGCTAAGGAGCTGAACAGATACATCTCAGAAGAAGATATACAATCAATCAAAAAATATATGAAAAAATGTTCAAAATCTCTAGTAATTACAGAAATGCAAATCAAAACTAAGATTTCATCTTATTCCTCTCAGAATGGCAACTATCAAGAATACAAACAACAGTAATAGTTGGTGAGAATGTGGGGGAAAAAGCACATTCATACATTGCTGGTGGGACTGCAAATTGATGCAACCAATCTGGAAAGCAGTATGGAGATTCCTTAAAAAATTTGGAATGGAACCACCATTTGACCCAGCTATTCCACTCCTGGGTCTATATCCAAAGGACTTAAAATAAGCATACTATAGTAATGCAGCCACATCAATGTTTACAGCAGCTCAATTCAGAATAGTTAAAATGTGGAACCAACCTAGATGCCCTTCAATATATGAATGGATAAAGAAACTGTGGTGTATATATACACAATGAAATATTATTCAGCCTTAAAAGAGAATAAAATTATGGCATTTGCAGGTAAATGGATGGAGTTGGAGAATATCATGCTGAGCAAAAAAGCCAATCCTAAAAAAACAAAGGCCAATTGTTCTCTCTGATAAGTGGATGCTGGTCCATAATTGGGGGGCGGGTGGGAAAAACGGAGAAACTTTGGGCAAAGAGGAGGGAGAAGTGGGAAGGGAGCAAGGGGACAAGAAAGATGGTGGAATAAGATGGATATAATTACCTTAGATACAGGTGTGACTGCACATATGGTGTAAGCTACACTGTGTATAACCAGAGAAAAGAAAAGTTGTGCTGCAATTATGTACAATGAATCAAAATGCATTTTGTTGTAATATATACCTAATTTGAAATAAATAAATTTTTTTTTTAAAAATCAAGGGATTTATCAGTTAACAATAATCAATATATAAGTAGCTAGGTTTAAGCTGATGGCCCTCTGTAAAGGTTCAGATAAGATTTTCAGCTTTGCAGGCCATATGGTCTCTGTGACAACTATTCAACTCTGACATTGTAACAACAGCAGTTATAGACAAGTGTATAAATGAATAAGCATGACTGTGTTCCCATAAAACCTTATTTACAAAAACAGACATTGGTCTGTGTTCCGTCTGTGCACCATATAGTTCACTAACACTTGGTATCTGGAGTACAATATCCTGAGGCTTTGGGGGTCAAATGTGCTATTTTTAAATTTGTTGTTTCCCTTTGACTTTGTAGATGATATGTCTCACATGAAATTTTTAATATTTGTTGAAAAAACTCCTAGGAATTTGGAGAATATTTATATATATATATATAGAACATGATTTCTATGCTCAAGAGATTTTTAGTATAATGGTCTGTCTTCCAAACTTTCCAATCAAGTAAGCTATTCATTATTCCAGTCTCAGGATAAGAAAAAGAGGTCAGAAATGCTGTGCCACCTAGTAAATCTCCATAGATAAAAAAAACTATCAGGTATAAGAAAATATTTAGCTTCTAAATCATTTTATCTTTCCACATTTTTTAATTGGTGCATTATGGTTGTACATAATGGTGGATTTTGTTGTTACATATTAGTACATTCACACAATATAACAATATTATTTGGCCAATATCACTTGCTGGCTCCCACCTCTCCTCTCACCCCAGACCCCTTTAGTCTATTCTGCTGACCTTCTTTACATACTCATGAAATTCTCCCCTCTACCTTTTTTTCTTTCCTTTCTAGCTTCCACATATGAAAGAAAACATAACACCCCTGACCTTCTGAGTTTGGCTTATTTGCTTAACATAATCTTCTCAAATTCCACCCATTTTCCTTCAAATAACATCATTTCATTTTTCTTTATGGTTGAATAAAACTCCATTGTATGGAATAATATTCAACCCAAAAGAAGAATGAAATGATGGCATTTGCTGAACTGGAGATCATTATGCTAAGTGTAATAAGCCAGACCCAGAAAGTGAAAGGTCAAATGTTTTTTTCTCATATGGGGAAGCTAGTCCAAAATAAGGGAAAATAAAGGGAGGAAGGAAAGAAAGAAGGAAGGAAGGAAGGGAGGGAGAAAAGAAGGAAGGAAGGGGGAGAGAGAGGGAAGGGCGGGGAAGGGAAGGGGAAGTAGACTACATCAAAATAGAAGAGAGATCAGTGCAGTAGAAGAAGGAAATTGAGAAGGAGGGGTAAGGGACAGGATAAGGGAAGAACAGTAGAATAAACCTGACCTAACTTTCCTATGTACATATATAATATACCATAGTGAATCCCACTTTTATGTATACCCACAGGCATTAATTAAAAAAAAAACTTCACTGTGTATATATACCAAATTTTCTTTATCAATTTATCCATTGCTGGATAGATACTTAGGCTGATTCCATAATTTGGCTATTGTGAATTGTACTGCTATAAACATGGGTATGCATGTATCACTATAGTATGATTTATTTTATTCTTTAGGATAAATACAAAGGAATGGTGTATCTGGATTATATGGTAGTCCCATGCCTAGTCTTTTGAGGAAACTCCATACTGATTTCCATAGTGGCTGTACTAATTTGAAATCCCACTGGCAGTGTAAAAGTGTTCTTTTTCTCTACACCTTCTTCAGAAATTATTGTTTGTATTCTTGACTGCCATTCTGACTGGTTTATGATTAAATCTCAATGTAGTTTGATTTGCACTTCCCTAATTGCCAATGACGATGAAGATTTTTTCATATATTTGTTGTTTATTTGTAGTTCTTTTGAGATGGGTCTGTTTAATTCATTAATTATTTGTACTTTTTTGTTGCTAAGTTTTTTGAGTCTTTATATATTCTAGATGTTAATCCACTGTCAGAATAGTAGTTAGCAAAGATTTTCTCCCATTTCACAGGTTCTCTATTCAAGCTCTTAATTGTTTTCTTTGCTGTAAGGAAGCTTTTAAAATTGTGCCATCCACTTATTAACTCTTGGCATTATTTCCTGAGCACCCCTTAAAGCATTTTGACATATTTTTCTTGTTTAAACTTTTTAATTGAGGTATAAAATTTATATAGAAATAGCTCCATTCATGAAAAATTTTCATTTTGTAACCAACACATAAATGAAACACAATGCTACTAGCATCCCAGAAAACCTTTTACCTTTTTCCAGAAATTACAAAATACTCTGTCCCAACAAAGTTAACCATACCCACGTCTTTAATTATGTGGTTGATTTACGACAGAGTAACTTTTAAGATGTTAGCAGAAAATCCAGGCATTGCAGAATTTAGCTTTAGGGATATGACTCTTCCCGGCTCTCAACTCATGTATTTCAATTACCAGGGCTCTTGGATAGATTCTGAAATATACATACCAAAGCAATCAATGCATTCTCATTTCAGACTGTTGTGTGGGTCCGAAAGCACAAGGAAATTACTTCTCTCACTTATTGGAATGAGAATAATGGGGATATTATTCTTAAATTCCTGGACACTATGCAATCTGAGGATACAGCCAACTCCAAAGACCTCTGAATCTAGCTGTACTTGAGACTAACTCTACTTCTGTAGTTTTCAGTTTAAAGAGTCAATAAATGCTTCTCATTCTTTTGCCCTAATGAAGGGTTAAAATAATTTAGATTGAGAAAACCAGGAGCCAGGAGGATATTTATTTCTATTTTGATGTTATTTTAAAAATTTTGAAAATAGAGATGATTGTTAAAAGTAAGAACAAACAGAAGAAGGAAATGGAAGGATTAAAAGCTATGAAAGAAAATACCAAATTTCAACACTTATAGTTTGAGAAGTAAGAAAAAAGCCAGAAAAGGGCATGATATAGAGGCTAAAGTAGAAAATTCAGGTAAAAATTCAGGAGTCATAGCATGTACATGACATTTACTGTTCTTTCTAGGAAGTAAGATGAGTGGAAATGTCAGGAACAACTCTAGTCAGTGGTAAATTGTATCATAATCTCTTCACAAGCAAGCATTGTAGTGATCTCCTTATGCACAGACTTCTGGTTTTTCTGTCCTGAAAGCCTAAGGATCATAAATGGACTTCAAAGCATCTAGTAAGAGCCACGTGACTAGCTAGATCTTGTCTCTCACTCTGTGCTTTAATGACCAAGTAGGACAGTATATCCATATCCTCATTCATAAGCACATTTGAGATAGGAAAAGGAAGCCACAGAAAGCCCTTGGTTAAATGTTATAGGCCTTGACTGTCTTATGCAAGGACATTTAATATATAGTTACTTTGTATAGTTACTTTGGATTGCCAATTTCTAAGGAAATGGAATGCAACAAAATATACCAAAATTCAGCTAATCATTAATGAGTAAATTACTACTCATTGATGACACAGAAGTTACTGAAGGATAAAATGCACCATTTTTTGTAAGTGTATTTCATACTCTACATATAAACAGAATTGGTTGTTCTCTCTATGGGGGAATGTCAGATAAACCAACATTTTCTGATCTTTAAATTTACATGTCCAGCTACCTAATGAATATTTTCATACTCCACAACTTCTGGACCAACTCAGTCTTTGATGATTCACACAGGCCAATTTGAAAGAAAGTAATGCAAATAAATTTATTCAGAATTTCAAATTCATCTAACTAACAATTAGTAAGTGGTCTGTAATTTTACTGGAAACATAACTGTATTATTAGTAAGAATTACACAAGATTGCAAACCCTAATGAAAATTGACTGTGGGGAAAAAAAAACAGAAACAAAACAAAATTAAATTAGAATGTTATGCTTTCATGAGGCATGAGGCCCTGGGTTCAATCCCCAGTAACACACACACACACACACACACACACACACACACACACACACAAAGAATGTTAGGTGATTGTGAATCTTTGCCCTTTCCCACTGCCTTTTAGAGTTCTTTTATTGGTGTATTACCAATAACCAAGGGACTTGTTATACTGTATTCATACAATTATGTAATTTGATCAACTCATTCCCTTCCCTGCTCACCTCCCTGATCTGCTTGTTCTTTTATTTGATGTCCTTTCTATTATTATTACCATTATTTTATTTAGTACATTATAATTATACACACACATGTGTATGATTCATTGTGGTATATTTATAAATGGACCTGGCATAATTTGACAGATTGCATTCTGTAGTACTTCTATAAGCTCTCCTCTCCTCCATCCCTTTCTTCCCTTCCTCTACTCCATTGGTGTCCTTTCTCTTTGTGAGAAACCTCTTTTTTAATTCACTTTTTTCTTTCCCACTAGTTTCTGCATATGAGAGAAAAATATTTGATCCTTGACTTTCTGAATCTGGCTTATTTCACTTAGCACGATGTTCTCCAGTTCCATACATTTACCCACACATGACATAATTTTATTCTTTATGGCTGAGAAAAAAGTCTACTATGTATATATATTACATTTCCTTTATCCATTCATCTATCAATGGGAATTTAGTGAGGTTTCATAACTTGGCTATCATACATTGTGCTGCTATAAACACAATTTGGTATGTGTGGATCGATGTTGCATGCTGATATTAGATCTATTGGTTAAATACCAAGACCTAGTGGGATAGCTGAGTCATATAGTGATTCTATTCCTAGACTTTTGATGACTCTTTATACTGCTTTCCAAACTGGTTGTACTAATTTGTTGTCCTACCAACAATATATAAATGTACTTTTTCCCCACATTCTTGCCACCAACTATTTTTTTTGCATTCTTGATGATTACCATTCAAAGAGGAGTGAGACAAAATGTCAATAAAGCTTTGATTCGAATTTCTCTAATATCTAAGAATGTTAAACATTTTTTTTCATATATTTGTTATATTTGTTAGCCATCTGTATTTCTCCACTCCACCCCAGTCCAGGGAGTGAACTCAGGGTGCTCAACCAGTGAGCCATATCTCTGGCCATTTTTATGTTTATACAGGGTTTTTCTAATTTGCAAAGGGCCTCACTAGATTGATGAGGCTGGCTTTATATTTGCAATTCTCCTGCCTCAGCCTCCCAAGCCTCTGGTTACAGAGGTGCATAACCATGCCCAGCTATATTTCCTCTCCTGAAAAAAGTTTGTTTAGATTATTTGCTGATTAATAGGTTGGGTTATTTATTTAGTCATTTAGGCGTTAGATTTTTTTGAGTTCTTTATGTATTCTGGATATTAATCCTCTGCTGACAGAGGAACTGATAAAGATTTTCTCCCATTCTTTAGGCTCTCTCTTCATCTCTTAATTATTCCTTTGTTGTACAGGAGCCTTTTAATTTGATCCCATACCACTTATTGATTCATGATTTTATTATTTGAGCTTTAAGTGTATTATTAAGGAAGTGGGTGCCTGTACCAATATATTGGAGTATTGTTCCTGTGTTTTCTTCTAGTGGTTTTAATACTTCTGATCTAACTTCTTGGTCTTTGATCCACTTTCAGTTACAATTTTTGTGCAGGGTGAGAGATGGGGATCTAGTTTCATTCTATACATGGATATCCACTTTTCTCAGAATCATTTATTTCAAAGGCTATCTTTTCTTATTGTAGATTCGACAGACTTTGCATAAGGAGGTTACATATCCATTCTAATTTTTTGCTTTATTCTGATTTACAAATAGAATGGATTAAGATATCCTCAACCACAACTGATATCAGGGTTAGGGTTTGAACCCAAACTCCATTACCTAGTTTTATATTCAGGCCAGATAGGAAGCCTACCAGAGTCTATTTGTATGAGAAAACTGCAAGTTACCAGAGGAAAATTTATGCAGAGGAAAGGTGACTTAAAGTTACCACAAAAAGAAACCAAGACCACAGAAAGCACCAAACACAGTGTCTTTCTTTCTTTTTCTTTTTGTCACCCAACAAAACTCCATGGAGACAAAAATAAAATAAACTCTCTACCCAAATCCTCATGAGTTACATGGAATGTAATTCAGCTTTTTTTTGTAGTAATAAAAAGAAAAACTAGTTTTAATTCACCTTTCTCTAATTGCTCCACTTAGAATGGAAATAATCAATAATACAAAACATAAACAAATAGAATAAATAGACAAATTCTGGCAAGAATGTGGGGAAAATGGTACATTCATATATTGCTAATGAGCCTGAGAATTAGGACAACTCTTTTGGAAAGCAGAATGAAGATTCCTTGAAATACCAAATGACCCAGTGATCCCATTAGACCTTGGTATTTATTCAAAAGAACTAAAATCAACATACCACAGCGATCCATGTATATCAGTGTTTATAGCATTGTTTATACAATTCACAATGCTCAACTTATGAAACCAACTTAGGTGTTCCTCAATAGCTGAGTGTATAAAAAATGTGGAATATATTCACAGTGGAGTTTTATTCAACTATAAAGGACAAAGTTATGTCCTTTGCTAGTGAGTGGATGGAGCTGAGAACATGATGCTAAAGTAAAATAAGACCATATCAGAGAGTCAAGGATTGAATGTTTTTTCTCAAATGTGGAAGCTAGACAGAAATAAGAAGTTTTTTTGCTTTTTTTTTTTAAGGGGATCTCATGAAAATAGGAGAACAGTGGAGTAAAGGATGTGAATCAATGAGGAGGGAGAAGACATGGGACAGAGAAGGAAACACCGAATGAAATGACCACATTATACTATGTGCTTATGTGAATACACCACAATGGATTTCACTTTGATGTATAATTATATCACTTAAGAAAATAAATTAATGGAAGACCAATAGAGAAAATGGATCCGGGGAGAGAGGAAAGGAGGAAAGTGGGTAGCACCAGGGGTTAAAACAGAGCAAATTATGTTATATAGATTTATGAATTTGTCAAAACCAACCCCACAGTTAGGTAAAACTATAATGCACTGATAAAAACATAAATACAAAATACAGTGAAAGTATTTTGTAGTATATAAATCAAAATAGGGTTTATCCACATTTTGGGGGCCTATCACAGCTCAATTTTGACATTTCCTGGGATCCAGAGATAAGAATGGTAATCAATACTGAGTCAGACCCCAGCAACAATGGTTTCATTGAGGCATGGCCACAACACAGTGGCTTTGGAATCACAACGAAGGTGGCACCAAAGATAGTGGACAGCAATTGATGAAAAGGCCCAGGTTTAAACTTTGCAGGTCAAAGAGACTCCATTAGGAGGAAAGGTTAATGACCTGTGCTACATGGGGACTCTCAGAAATGATGGGCCTGGGGCAGTTGGCAAAGCCTTTTGGTCTCAGAACAGAGAACAAGGATGAGCCAAATATACCTCATTTTTGTTGGCAATGTAATTTAATTTTATATTTCTCAGAAACTCCATGACTTTATCCAAATTATACTCATGTGTCTGTAAAGCCAGAAGATCAGAGAAAGGAGCAACATCATTTCTTAAGTGCTCCTTTTTGTGTGTGTTTTAAAGAAAACGCAAGGCAATTTCTTCTTAATGATTTGTAATTAAAATCATTCAGGTAATTATGTTTAATGAAGACTATTGCTCCTCATCTTACAGCATCCTAAATGAGTCAGAAAGAAATATTCTGCTGCAGGTAAACACACACATATATGTGAGCGCCTCTCCACCCACCTTTTCCCATTTTTTTCCCCTCCTCTCTGAGGAATAGGCATTTCCATTATTGGGAACCTACAAGTCAGAGTCCCTGCAGTGAATAGTCAGAGATGTAGTTAAGGACATCCTTGTCTGATGGATTAGCCAGCAACCAGGTCTGGGTTTATTGTGACTGTTAGACAAGCTGATTCACCTGTTAACCTCCACACTCTATGGCATGAAAATCACTGTCAAAACTCACTAGAAAGCACTTTATGTGTGGACTCAGATCTGCCTGGGCTCCTCTGCATACATCTTCCGGCCCTTACCCTTTTCAGATGGCTGTACTTCCTTCATCACTACTTTCAGAGAACAGGAGGATCTACCAGCTACAAGATGCTCCTTTTCTCTAAGAAATCCCACAGAAAGTATATTCTGGTCCCCTGGGTCCCACTGAATGATTTCATGCAGGATTGTGTGGATTTCTTTGAGATTGACATTGATCTTCCCTGTTATTGGACCTCGAAGCCAAGGCCTCTGGCCAAGGGTACTCCACAATCCCTTTTAAGTGTTGTACACTCCTGTTCCCAACACAGAGAGAGCCTTTCTTAAGGGACCCAAACTGTTTCTTTCCAAAACGTTGAGCCCCAGATGTTCTCATGGGCCAAGCTGTTCTCCGAATTCAAAGGAGAGCTGGTGCTTTTACAGAGCTGAGTGGTGGCAACTGTCCAGCTCAACGCACGTGGTGAACTTCCCTGCCTTGTGATTTATAAAATGTCCCCAGTAAAACTAAAAAATAAAATAAAATTTAAGAAATCTGTTCCTTATTTACCCTATTCAATGGAAAAAAAAAGAGTGCCGTAATGCATTTCTAAGAATACTTAATTTTATGTGTGTGTGATCATAATTGTTTAAACACTTGCTAGCATTTTTCCAGAAGCCTTCTTTCCCTCAGAAGAGCCAAAACATTATTTTCCCCAACCCGAATTGTGACAAACAAAATGTAATGAATATTTTCTGCTATTAGATGCCTGAAGGACATTTAACTATGTGGCATATATTATAAGAAAAATTTGAAAGGCTGAGTTTATTATCTTCATACTTTCCAAGAAAATATGAAAATGAATCACATTTTTACTAATATTAGAAATACAGAGTTGGGATGAAAGGACAAAGAAAATTCTGGTTGGCCTTTCTCTCAGTTTTTATATATAAATTACTGTATGTATTTTTAAAAGTATATGTTTATTCGTTCATAGAATACCACACATATAATTTAGTAAATTTTTTATATCACAAGGAGAAACTAGCTGTCCTTGGCCTTCCAACTACTATACTATGAATTTGATGGAGCAGAGAGTGTGGATCAAGGTAAAAACACAGAAGAGAAGGCTGTCGATACCCCACTGGTCTTTTCTGTGAATAACTCAGGTCTCTAGAGGAGCACCTGCTGAACAAGAGAATGTCCAACAGCTGAGCAGTAAAATTACTGTCAGGCTAAGATAAATCAGAATCTTGGAAACTTTAGGAAAAAACATTGCAACTGCAGAGCACGCTTATACTGTTTACTAACCAATTCAATTTCAGTTCTTGGTATTTCATTGATGCATTTTTTTATCCAGGTTGATTGGATACACATATCCCATACTGTTTTTGGAAAGTTAAACAATTTAAAAAAAAAAATCTTAGGTCGAGACCTGGGATGCTGTGAGAAAATCATAAAAAAGTATGTAAAATTTCTTGTGATTTAAAATATGTCTAGAACAGTGGTCCTCAAATAGGCTGATTTTGTCCCCTAGGAGATAAAATGTCTGGAGATATTTTTGGTTGTCATGACTTGTAGTTGCTACTGGTGTCTAATGGGTAGAGGCCAGGAATACTAGCTGATTTCAAAAAGTACATAGAACAATAGAAACACTTTGGCACAAAATGTCAATAATGCCACTGAGAAACCCTGGTCTTAGAGGACACAAGTGTTCATTAGACAGTAGCATCAAGCTTTTTCTTTTGTAAAATGAAAGGTCAAAACTATGTCAAGATGTCCTTTTCTCCAATGAATTTGGATGCTTACTACCAAGACAAATAAGTGATGCTCACCTGGGCAAGGTGTGTACACGACCTCTTAGGTAACTAGAAGGAAATCTACAACTCTCCATGACTGAAAAGCTACATTGTCTTCAGAGGATTCACCATTTTCCCTGCTCATGGGACAAGAACTTACCTTACCTTTAGGAATTAGCAGTGTCCAGGCTACAAAGTGCTTTCATCAACACCCAAGCAGAGTCCAAATTGCTATGATTAATTGGCAAAATTTAATAAATAAATTAGTGGAGAAAATTCGTCATAGTTTCCTAATTGGGAGGGATAAGTGGTATATACTAGAATGGAGCTCTCAGACATCTCTGGGTAAGTGAAAAGGAGATGATAAAGAGACATCTGGAAACTGGAAAGAATCTTTTGAGACTGTAACTAGAAGGCAAAGTTTTACTGGCCCATTGTGGCCACAAAATCTGAGGGGACAGGTTGGTGAGGAAAATAAGTTTATTCAAAGCAGACTTTGAGGAAGAGAGAGAACTTTCTATCTCAAACCTCCATCCTCAAAGGTCTCAGATGGTGGAAAGTTCTGTGAGAGGAAGAAGGGGTACTTCAGGACAAAAGGGCAGATATAGCACAGGTTTCTCCCTCTTCCAAGATGCTGTGCCCCTTCATCATCTAGAAATCTCTTGCCTCCCCATCACACCAAGGGGATGTGGAATTATTTGGGCAAAGAACCATCTTGGGGCTAGCATTTTGTTTTCATTTTAGATAAACACGTTACTTTTGAACGGAGGAGGGAACAGGTATTGCAGGGGGCTTTCTTTAGAATTGAGAACACCATAAGAAAGGATGTATGTTATCAATGGAGGGATAGATTACGGAAATGGTTGAAGGGGAGAAAAAAGTAGTGCAAGGGGAAAAAAACTTTTTTTTGAGAAGATATTTTTGCTAAAAATATTCATCCCTGAATGGTTCTAAGACATTCTCAGGCTTGTTTCTTTGTACAGTACTAGGGAATAGTTACTATATATAAACTTATAACCTCCATTCATGTTTTATTGTGCTAGTCTTTTTAATTTTTTTATTTGTTCAAATTAGTTATACATGACAGTAGAATGCATTTTGACACATTATACCAAAAAAAAAAAAGAATAAAACTTCTCATTTTTCTGGTTGTACATTATGTAGAGTTACACAGGTCATGTCATCATATATTCACATAGGGTAATAATGTCCAATTCATTCTACTATCATTGTACTCTCATACCTCCTCCCCTCACTTCACTCTCCTCTAATCCAAAGTACCTCTATTCTTCCCTAGACATGCTCCCTTATTGTGTATTAGAGAAAACATTTGGCCTTTGATTCTTTGGGATTGGCTTATTTTGCTTAGCATGATATTCTCCAGTTCCATCCATTTACTGGCAAATGCCATAATTTCATTCTTCTTTAAAGCTGAGTAATAGTTCATTGTATATATATACCACAATTTCTTTATTCATTCATCTGTTGGAGGGTCCCTAGGTTGGTTCCATAGTTTAGCTATTGTGAATTGTGCTGCTATAAACACTGTGGTGCTAGTCTATAGATCTATCTATTCTTTAATCAGAGGACTGCATCATGTCCAGCACTGGGAAAAATCAGTGGGGAGGAGGTTGGTAAAAATTATGCATGGGTCCATTTTTCATCACAGCAAGGGCCCCTCTCCTGGACTCCAGTAGAATCCATGGGCTGGGAACAGTGACGATGGAACCAATTCACCAATGACAACAGAACACACTCCTTCTATAGAGGCAGTATGATATTCGTCCCTCTTTTTTTTTTTTTACCATGTACCCTAAAAACACATTACAAAGAGAATAAAAGATACTGTACTACTTTGCTGCCCATAGTAGCAAGTAGAAAATTAGTGTCATTGGTTTTTAAAGCAATGCAAAAATAAGTGATCATGGTCACAAAACTCACAAACTCCCCAAATGGGCTTTAGAAGCATTTTGATGACAACCAAATATTTTGCATTAATAGCCTACTGACTTCAGTCTCATTACTGATAATTGTTATTTTCCTTGAAAAACTATTTCCATCAACTCTACCATTCATATAAAAAAATCCAAACCCTTACAAAAAGACATAATGTTTTGGAATGTTTACTACAGTTCCTTTAGGCTTGCAGTATTTGAACCTAGAAGGGAATCACACAGTGATAGGAAAGTCTTGCATATCTGAAATGATAGAGGGTATTGACAAGGAAATGCTGAGTCATGTTATCTTTTCAGAGGATCATGATTTTCTGATCTGTGTGTCCATATTCCCACCTAAGAAAAAAAACACCTCATAGGAGGAGAAATATAATCAACTTGGGTTTTAAATAAGTAAAAAAAATACATCATTCTTCTGTACTTGTCCAAGTTAGAGCATTTATTTTTTTAAATTTTTTTAAATTTGTTCTTTCTAGTTATACATGAGAATAGAATGTATTTTGATGTTTACCTATATAGAGTATAACCTCTGACTTTTGTGATCACAGGTGATGTGCAGTTATACTGGTCATGTATTCATATAAGAACATAGGAAAGTTATGTCCAATTTATTCTACTGTCTTTCCTATTCCCATCCCTTTATTCTCCTTTGTCTGATCCAGTGAATTTCTATTCTTCTCTCCCCTTCAGTTCCCCCGACTCCCATTCTGACCTCCTCTGCCCCACTTATTGTGAGTTCGCATTTTCATATCAAAGAAAAGATTCAGCGTTTCCTTTTTTAGGATAGGCTCATTTCATTTAGCATGATACTCTCCAGTTCCTTCCAGTTACCAGCAAATGCCTGAATTTCACTCTTCTTTATAGCTGAATAATATTCCATTCTGTATACGTACCATATTCTCTTTATCCATTCATCTGTAGAAGGGTACCTAGGTTGCTTCCATAGCTTAGCTATTTGTGAATTGAGTTGCTATAATTATTGATGTCACCATGTCACTATAGTATACTCATTTTAAGTGCTCTGAGTATAAACTGAAGAGTGGGATTGCTTGATGAAATGGTGACTCCATTCCAAGTTTTCTGAGGAATCTCCATACTGCTTTCCAGAGTGGCTGCACCAATTTGCAGTCCCACCAGCAATGTATGAGTGCACCTGTTTCCCCATATCCTAGCCAACAATTACTGTTGCTTGAATTCTTGATAATTGCCAGTCTTACTGGAGTTAGGTGAAATCTCAGTGTAGTTGTAATTTGCATTTCTCTAATTGGTAGAGATGTTGAACATTTTTCATATATTTGTTGACCAAGTATATTTCTTCTTTGATGCATCTGTTCAGTTCTTTTGCCCATTTATTGATTAGGTTATTTGGCCTTATAGTGTTAAATTTTTTGAATTCTTTGTATATCTTGGATATTAATGATCTATCTGAGGTGAAGGTGGTAAAATTTCTTTCCCATTCTTTATGTTCTTGATTGTTTCCTTTACTGTGAAGAAGTTTTTAATTTGATAGCATCCCATTTATAGATTGTTGATTTTATTTCTTGTGTTTTAGGAGTCCGATTGAGGAAGCTGGTTCCTAAGCCAAAATGATGGAGATTTGGGCCTACTTTTTCTTTTAGTAGGCACAGAGTCTCTGATCTAATATTTAGGTCTTTGAGTTTTGTGCGGGGTGAGAGGGGTTTAATTTCATTTTGCTACATATGGATTTCCAGTTTTCCAAGCACCATTTGTTGAAGAGGCTATCTTTTCTCCAACATAGGTTTTTGGTGCCTTTGTCTAGGATGAGATGATTGAATTTATGTGGCTTTCTCTCTGTGTCTTCTTTCTGTACCGTTGGTCTATGTATCTGTTTTGGTGCCAACACCATGCTGTATTTTTTACTATAGTATAATTTAAGTTCTGGCATTGTGATGCCTCCTGCTTCACTTTTCTTGCTGAGGATTGATTTGGCTATTCTGGTCTCTTATTTTTCCAAATGAATTTCATGACTGCTTTTTCTATTTATATGAAGAACATCACCAGAAACTTAATAGGAATTGCATTAAATCTGTATAGTGGAACCAACCTAGATTCTCTTCAGTAGATGAATGGATAAAGAAAATGTGGTATATATACAAAATGGAATATTATTCAGCATTAAAAGAGAATAAAATCATGTCATTTGCAGGAAAATGGATGGAGCTGGAGAATATAATGGTAAGTGAAGTTAGCCAATCCCCAAAAACTAAATGCTGAATGCTTTCTTTGATATAGGGAGACTGATTCATAATGGAGTTGGGGGGGTCATGGGAGGATTAGATGAACACCAGATAGGCAAAGGGGGTGGGAGGGGACAGGAGGGGGAGCTGGGGTAGGAAAGACTATGAAATGAGATGGACATCATTACCCTAACTACATGTATGAAGACACAAATGGTGTGACTCTATTTTATATACAAAGATATGAAAAATTGTGCTCTATGTGTGTAGTATGAATTGTAATGCATTCTTCTGTCATATATACCAAATTAGAATAAATTTTAAAGTGTTAAAAAATATATTTTCAGTGTTAAATAAGTGTTAATTACAAAGTTTATACTATTTTTCCTGTGTTTTCTTAGGGTCATTGCTTTATACTCATTTTTAAAAGTTTTACATATTTTCTGAAATGAAATTCATTGCTTTTAAAGTTCTAAATTAAGCTCTTTTTTTGCTTAATTTGTGAGATCAAAGAACATTTATAAAGAGTTGATTCTTGCTTCATCCTGGGCAATAAATGCAATTACTGTAAATTAAGGGAGAGTAAAACTGAGAATAGTACCACCGGCTTTTTTAATTGATTGATGTTATCCTGAGATTTACCCTAACACTACACATGTATACTGTGAATGGTTACAAGTCTTAATTAAATCAGGATTCTAAATTTTAAAAACAGAATTTGAATCATGCTCAACAACAGAATTAGAGAAAGAATTAGTTGTGGGAACCAATTTGGCTTCAAGAAAAAGACCATATTTGATTTTGTTGGTTTTTTATTTTTTATTTTTTTGACTCAAATTATCTTTTTTTCCTTTATATTTAACTGTTAATGAGTCCATAATTTATCTAACAGACCAGCACGTACTAATAGGATCTTACAATATAAAGCAAGAAAAATAGTTAAAACTCACATAAAAATCTGATACATTGGTGATGTATTAAAAACATAATTGCTGTTTTAATAGTCACTTCCCTCGATTCCCTATTGGTGTATCTTAATGACAATGGCAGATGATAAAGCTGTGTCTGTCTACCACTTAAGTCTAAGTTTTTACTGCCTTTTTTTCTAAAGTATTTAATAAAACCAACACACTAATATATGATGCTTGGCTTAACTTCTAAGAGTGATCTCACTTTGCATTTGAATTAGATCCAAAGAAAGATCCCAGTATCAACCAACAAATACTAATCATAACTAATTTACCTTGTAGAAATCTAAGGTATAACTACAATTATGTTTTATTTTCCTATTTTTTTTTTTTTTTTACAGAGCTACAGCACTATCAGCTGCTGCATATAAATCTGTCTTCTAGATTCCTGAGCTAAGCTTTTCAGGGAACTTTCTCAGAGTCTACACCATTCTCTCACTATTGATCCTTCATTAGCCTCTCCTGAACCTCTAGTCCACTTAGGCATATGAGAGCTGAGAAGAGGAAACAAAGAACCCCAGAGCTCCATGTCAATTAAACGTAGAAACTCCTATCCCAAGAGGAATTTTGTAGAAGCTTCAAGAAAAATCCACTGTCTTTTCAACTCTGAATAGATTTACCTTCAAGACAGTTGGAAATAGCAAAATTAACTTTTATAGGGTTGTTCACATGGAGTAGTTTCAAGTAAGGTGTAGTTATTCCATTTTTTACCTCCTGTGGGCGAAACCCTTATCAGTAATTTATCTATGTATAAACACATAGTCAAGGGATGGAGTGTGTGTGTGTGTGTGTGTGTGTGTGTGTGTGTGTGTGTTCAACATAGTTCTTTTCAGCTTTCTGGCCCCTTGACCATCCTGATCTCCCACCCACACACCTGACACTCTTCCTGACATTAATTCCTCTCTTCCTCCTCCTCCTCCTCTCCCTCCTCCTCCTCCTCTTCCTCCTCCTCCTCCTCTTCCCCCTCCTCCTCCTCCTCTTCCTCCTTCTCCTCCTACTTGCCTAATTTCTTCCTTCAATTAATTTCTTTCAGTATTATTTTTAAATCCCCAAACACTCACTCTGCAGCATTGGGAGAAATTGGCTTTATAGCCATGAATTTTTAATTGAGTTAATATAGAGAGTCCACTAGTTCTTTACATATATAAGGTTCTTAAATTAATTTTGGAATTTTGTATCCGACAAGTTAGTTAATTTCCTCATTTATCTAGAGTTTTTCAAGACTGCTCAAACAGAATTCCAGTTCTACTTTAGTCTTTGATAGTCTTTCTCACATGCGATTAGCGAGTGAACTATTTCAATATTTCCCTCTTTTGCTTTGTCATGTGAAAATAGCTTATTCTTTATGAAGACAAGATGTCTCTTAACATTTACAACAACTATGAAATTTTTAGTGCTGCTATTGCTTTTTAAAAAGGAAAGAACACAAATACATATTGTGAACTCAGTACATTTTTAAGAGAGGCGACCTGCACACATCATCTCATTTGGCCGTTATGGCTCTCTGGAGCTGGTGTTTGTGCTCATTTTTACTGCTGAGTGAACTCAGGCTGAGCAAGAGGGTCAATTGTCGAGCAAATGCAGGCCTGTCTTCCAATTTCAGCCTTTACTATCAATGTAAAAGCCTCAGATTTCTATGTTAAGTGTCCTTTCCTTTCAATTCAGTCAGTAATTCCATTATTTTTCTTGGATTTTTTTTTGTTTTTTACTTTTTAGTCATTTTTTTTAATACCACAAGCAAAATTTATAAAAATAATTTTACATGTGCTTTTACTTATTCAAAACACATTTACTATAGTGCATCTACTTAATATCTCTATATTATGCTGGGTATTATATTAGATTTGAGGAATCCAAGAAAATAACCCCACTGCTACCTGTCAGTAGTTTGCATTCTGGTAAAGAAGCCAGCTGTGTCATGGGTTCACCTTGGTGAGGCATGGTGAGCTCTGTGAAGTGTCTGTGCGGGACACTAGTTCAAGTGAGAAGGGGAGGCCACCTCAGTAATGTTTAGGAACATCAGAGTTTCTAGTTCCCATCTGTACTGGATGGCTGACTGAGAAACTAAACCAGTTCCTGTACCTACTCCTGGACCTCAGATTTCTCTTCTTTGCCCCATAATCAATTTTCTGCTCTGCAAACTGGTAGTTACCTTTCCCAGGGCAAGGACAATGGTCTAGACATCAAACAAGCCAACTTTGTGGCTGGAAATGAAAGTCTCTCTGTTTACTTTGATTTGCTGTATCACTTTAGGCTGCCCAAGTAAACTTTCTTTGACTTGGTTAATTATTTGTACCTTATGGGTCACTGAAGGGCTTGATTAATTGATGTTTGAAACATCTTTGAAAATGTAGCATTAAGGCTACTAAGTAAGTGCAAATTATTATTATTATTAACATTATCATCATTATCAATCTGTTTCACAGAAAGCCAAAGGCAGTCTGCAAGCAGTAAAACATAATGGTTTTCTTTTTTTTTTTAATTTTCATTTTTTTATTGATTGTTCAAAACATTACAGAGCTCATGATATATCATCTTTCATACATTTGACTCAATTGGGTTTTGAACTCCCCAAATACAAATTGCAGACTCACTTCTGTTACATACTCACATTTTTACATAATGGCATATTAGTGACTGTTGTATTCTGCTACCTTTCCTATAACATAATGGTTTTCTTTAGGCTTGGATCCAGGTTCCCAGCTAGGTCCGAGTGTCTGAATCTAACTTCGAGCAAAACTACTAAATTAAGTTCTTTCTCTATGTAAATAAATAAATAAATAACAAACAAACAAACAAAACAAATCATCCCTTGCTTCCACTTGTTGGCTGATTCTATTGCTCGTTACTCAACCTTTCTCCCGATCCTCACACAACCATATGTGAATGCACAGAACATGTTACACACTCTTCAATCCAAGTGACGATTGCCTAGACCCTTCAGAAAGCCCTGATATCTCATTTCTCCAGTTGTTTAAAGCAGGAAACTGAGACCAGGTTCAAGTCATAGATTTGAACTCGAAAGTGTGAATGAGATCACCTTTTATTTAGCAGTTGAAGCTGTGCCCCAATGCATAAATCTTGACAGAAAAAATTACATTAAGCCACATAAACATCATTTTGAGTATAGTTGTTTGTAGCTGATTACTAAATAATTATTTATTTATTTCTAATTTAGAGCACTAATTATGAACAAAATGCAGTTGTTTAGTGAAAATTTTTTCAACTTAAATCATGCATTCCCCTGTTCCTAAATAAATTTTCTCTCTTTTTTTTCTGGATAATCCTTACCTATTATTCATGACTTACCTAAAATTATCCCTCATTTAATAAACCTCCCTAACTCAGTTTAGCATGTGATGATATTTTTCTCTCTTGAATACACAATACCTTATTTACATTATTTATCTATTGTTTTCTTTCACAACTTTTCAAGTATCTTGACTTCTTTTCACGATTTAATTATATAACCCTTTTGTTAGTGGAAAAGAAGGAATATTCAGCTTCATAATCCCTGAAAAAATGGAGGTTAGACCATTGGAAATGGTACTGAATCGACATTTTCTCCCTTTCTAAAAGTTACTAGGAAGACTATTTTATATCTCCATGGAATATTATGGAAAGGTTGCTCTACCCGATCCTTTAGTTCCTGGGCACAGCGTTAGATTACATTTCCTAACCTCTCTTGCAATTAGACTGTGCCATGTTGTTGAGGTTGGTCAGTGTGGTATTATAGACATTATTCATGCTACTTCCTGAACTGGCCTGTAAAAATCTCCTACATAATCTTCCCTATTTGCTTATACTCTCTTTGCTTATTAGCAAGCTGAATAAAAAATTGAAACAAAGTACATAAAGACAGACAAGCCAACATTCCCAGTCTTCCTGCCATCTCTTGGAGAAAAGCTTCCCAAAAGAAAGCAGCAAGGAAGATCCATGGTGGACTGTTGCATGAGTGAAAAATAGACTTATTTTATGAAAAATCACTAAAATTTGAGGATTATTTGCTACAGAAACCTAAATTGACTTATAACAATTTTCATAATCATCTCAATATATTTGATTTGTTCAGAATTAAACTCTTGTTTCCTTTTCCTTCATACCCCAAATCCAGTGCTTTAGCAAGTCTTAACCATCCATTCACTTTTCTGCATCACCTCCCTGAGTGTTCACAAAGCTAGCATTATATCTCACAATGCTGTCAAATTGCTTTCCTGCTTCCGTTCTTGCTGTTTCTTGCCCTTTTCTTCTCTCTCTTTTTCCTGCAGTTCTGGGAACGGAAACCAGGCCTCATGCAGGTGAGGCAGGCATTCTACCACTGAGCTACATTCACAGTTTGCCCCTTTTTCTCTATACAGTCACCAAAGTCATCTTTTAAACCACACTACTGCATTGTTTTAAATCCTTTTGCAGTTCATCATCCCACCAGAACAACGTATATACTCCTAACATTGGTCTACAAGACCCTGCCTTTTTTGGTTGTAGTCTAGCTCTCCAAGTTCATCTCAGGTTATCTGTTTCCCACACACCTGAAAAGTCTTGTCAACTGGAATTCTTTCTAATAATTAGAACTTTTATCTCCTCCAGGTCTTTACCCAAGGTGGATGCCCCAGCTTTAAACAATTTCCTCTTTGCTCCTCATGTGGTCAGCTTCTTTCTCCTCCTCATATCACCAAGGATCAAGAGTATCTTCCTTCAGATATCCTTCATTATAGTACCTTACTCTTCTTCATGTTAATAATTACCATAATTTAAAATTATACATTCCTGTAACAGGAAGTTCAGTTCACACATTCAGAAAGTATAAAATTGTAAATCTATTTTACATAAATGGGTACAATTTCCTTCTCTAACCTATTTGAAGGCTTCAATTCCATTTGTATGTTAATTAGGACATAGGTTTCAAATCCTAAAACCAAGAACTGAATAAACAGGGATTAAAATGACTCTGTTAAATGGTGAGTCATTCATATCCAAAGTTTTAATTTATCCTTTAATAGCCTGAGGGTAAGCAGTCCAAGAATGATAAAGGAGTTTGAAGTGTCAAAGTTCCAGGCTCTTTTAATATTGTCATTCTGCCATCCTCAACAGAGGCTTTCATACTTGGGTATGGAAGGGCAGATGGAAGATTAACTGGAATTTTGAGTGGTAGCTAACAGTGGAATCAGGTCAGAAAGGACCGATATTCAGCCTTGAGTAGCTGTAAAATTTTTGCTGAATCTCAATGTGTCAGTTTCTGTGAATGGAATATCCAGAAATACCTATTATGTCTTTTTTTGAGTTTCCTTTCTAAGTCTCTTCCAATATTTTCGATATTTTAGTTCTTTTTTAAAAATAAGCAAAACTAAATATTTTCAGAGGAAAGATTCCATTTTTCAGTAATGAAAAGAAAATTCTTCTTGGAGTTTCTCAGTATATTTTCATTAATAATAATATTTAGAATAATATGGTAATAGACTTTCTAATTGCTTAATCTATAAAGACCAAAATTCTAATGGAAAGTTCCTAAGAAGGCAAATTTTTAACAATGAAGATTATTAGTATATTAATATAATAAACCTTCTAAAATTTATCTGACCTCAGGTTCATTTATTACCTTCTACTGAAAAAAGGCTAAATATAGAATTTCCTGACTTCCATAGGAAAAAGTAATAAATGTTTCAGACCACACATGAAGAATAGTTTTGCTGTGGTTTTTGAAGGTATATTCTCATGTTTAATGATAAAAACAGAGAGCATTTTAAGAAAAATTTCCATGTGTGTCCAAAATGGAAGACACAGCATCCTCTTTTTATAAAAGAACCAGCAGTTACTGGTGTCTGAAATGGCCAGTTAGTTCATGGATATGTACACAGGGGCTCTTGTATGCACATGTGCACAAATACATGTCCAGAGACCATTCTGGGTTTTATATGCATGTTTCTAAATGTGATGCATTCCCATATAAAAATTGCTATCCACATGGCTTCTGAATGCAAATTGGATCAATGCAGCCATTGATTCCTTCCAAAGGATACAAAAAAAAAAATGACCAAACAACAAAGGTGCATAAAATCATGTGTAATCTCTAGCACTGTATGGAGTACAGGTGAAAACTGCAAATCAGTTATAACGTCTGCATGTTTCGAATACTATAAATGTAATTTACAAAGTAGGAAATATCTAGGGAGGATTGAATATGTCTAAAGAGAGAGAGAGAGATTTCTATGTTATGATAGGCAGTTGTCTTTCTTTGCTGAAAAATTCAGATTTATATTGGAACCCCACCAAGTTTACAAATTTCGACTACAAATTTAGGTCCTACTTTGTAGAGAATCCACTTTTGGGGGGACAAGAATATTAATTTTCTTGCCCCCTTTTCTGCCTTACTTGATTCCATTGTTTTTCCAAGTAATAAGGCTAGAAAGTATAGATGTTTGAGAATGAAAATCTTTTGATAAGGTAAAGTAAAATATTACATGATTATCTATCAAATTAATTAAAAATAACTATTGGTAAATGAAAGAAAGATAAATAGAGGTAAATAAAGAGGGAGTGGGGAAAGGTGAAGGAAGCAGTGGTATTGGGGTCTGAATTACAACAAGATATATTCCATGATTGTATAATTACATCAAAATGGATTCTACTGTCATGTATACCTAAAAAGAATCAATAAAAAATAAGAAATTTGGGGCGGGGCTTCTCAAAGATTAAAATAGTCTCTTCTATTTTTGCTCTAGGTTTCTTATTTGTATTGACCTTCATGGCACAACTGAGAAAAAAGAACAAATATCTTCTCAGGAAGGATTTGTCTAAAAATTTTAACCCAAAATCCAAAAGATAAAAGCAGAAGCTGGATTCAAAAGAAACAAATAAAAGAGAGATGACAGAATGTTCTAGAAAATAATAACGAGAGAACTGTGATCATTTCAAGACCACACCACACAGTGGGTATGAAGCTGAGAAGTTGCCCACATTATGCAAGGGAATAAATAAGCAAAATGTTGTTTTGCAAACAGGTATCATTCATTGTCAGCTTCCAATTAGAGATGGTTTAGGCATTAGGCCACTTTTCCATGAAATGATTCTAGCAGGTCTCAAGATGTAAGAGATGATATATTATTTTTGTGTAGAAGCAACCTCTGATTTATTAGAGCGTATAGGATGGGAAAGTGACCACCCGCGTTTGCTTCTTTATCTTCTTTTCCAGATGTATTTTGTGTTTGCACTCTGTTGTCCTAGTGAAATAGACTAGAATTTTGTGAATATTGGCCCCATAATTACATGTAATATTTTTGCAAAATTTGTCTTTAGAAATTTTAAAATAACTTGTAGCCCTTAAATTTATATCAAAATCGATTTAGAAAGGCCCTTGTCAATAACAAACTCTGAATTCTTTCTAGGAAAGTCTTCAGTTTTTACTGGATCTTACCTGATTATTAGAATAAAATATTTTAATTTTTACTCTCTAAGACAGGAAGCAAAATATTCAGACACAGTAAGTTCAAATAAGGCCAAAATGGAACTGAAGCGTGGTCAGTTTGATTTTTGGCTACTTGTCAATTTAGTTTAAAACCACAGTTATCACTGATATGTTCAGTTGCATAACTCATTCTACTAAGAATGTTTGTCTCTCCCATGCCACACAAGTAGAGTAGGCTGGACTTTCCCAGAAGTGGGGGTGTGTGGGACATAACATAGGCAGGACAACACAAGTTTACCAGGGAATGTGCCATAGGAAAAAGGTGGAGGCCTCTGAACCATTCCTCAAAAACATGTTTCTTAACATGTAACCAGATGCTCTTTTATTGAACATATACATGAGACTAAAGTATAGACATTAGATTTGTATTCTCCTCCATAAAAAATATAAGGTTCTTATTTAAGTAAAAATTGATAATGTGCCCTAATATTATTGAAAGAACTCTCCAGAATCCTGATGCCTAGGGATAATAAGAAAACAGCGAAGGTCTAAATTTCATACATTAAGAATATTCAGGGTAGAAGAGAAGCAGACCATCTCATATCAAGTCCTTCTGCAATTTAGCTGACATTATTGAGAAATCATTTGATACAGATAGTCAGCCTACATTGAGAAGTTACTGGACTAAATGAGGTAAGGACGGGAGATTTGGGGCTAAAATTCCATCCCTGCCCTTGAGCAATATATGAACATATATGTTCTTATAAAGTTTGTTATCCAAAGGTCATGCTCTGGTACATCTTTAATTCATTTAGCCACTATAACAAATAAGATGTCACAAAGTTATATAATCTTTTCATGGCACAAAAACAGATGCAGTTATGATGTGCCCTTTTATGATTTCAGTGGATTTTTTTTCATAAATTGCTGTGTGGGTATAGCTGTGGTTAAAATGGTACATTAGGATTGACTTGAGAGAGATTCTTTTTCCTTTTCCTTCCAGCCCAATAAACTTGACAAGACCTTGGTTGGTCTGCAAGTTTTTTCCCTATGAGACTTTGTGGCTTGGTGAGAACCCCCCCCCCTTTGCTAGTTTTTAAGCTCCAAAAGTGACTGAAACATGTTAAAACTTCACAGATATATACCTAGTACTTGTCTAAGTGCCTGTCATGTAGCCAGCTCTCAATCAATACTTATGGAAAGGAGATGAGGGGGAAAAGAGATGAAAAAAGGAAGGAGTATGGGAGGGAAGAAGGCAGGGAGTCCCTCCTTCCCCAGAAGGGAGGGAGAAAGGACCTTTTATGTACATAATGATCAAACTGAGTACTGAGCTTAAGTAGTTGTAATCTCTATTGGTCAATTCATCCTGTTATTAAGTTGACTGGAACAAATAACCAGTAAACTAGGAAGCCACTTGTTATTGTGAAGATTGGATCCTAACATCTATCTACCTGTTTGATTTGGTGTTCAGAGCATTTGAACTTTTCTTCTGCAAGCATTTTAACACTTTTTTTTTTAAAAAAAATCATTTTTGCCAGCTAAACACTAGGTGACACTGAGTACCTTCATATTCAGAATAGTTTAATGCTTAACTTCCAAATTCATTTTGAACAAAGCTTAAATCATGTTGGAATAACACACATGCACATAAAGGCAGAGTCACTGCCTGCAAAGATATTAGGAAAAGAATCTGATCATGAAAAATCTTTTACATACAGAAGAGGAGAGAGACTATCAGATATGGGCCTCTGACTCAAGTCTTCTGCTGCAGCCACTGAGAACTGTGTAAAGGGTTGTTTAGTTCAGTTTACTTATTTATTTATTTTTTATTTTTAAAACTCATTTATGTTTTTCTTCTGACCTAAAGACCTGACAAGAACAACCTAAAGAAGATTATTTTGGCTCATGATTTCAGAGGTTCAATCCACGGTCAGCTGACTCCAAAGCTCTGGGCCCAAAGTGAGGCAGAACATAATGACAGAAAGGTATGATGTAGAAAAGCAGCTCAGAACACAGCTACCAGGAAGCAGAGAGAGCTCTCTTCACGAAGCACACAACATAAATCCCAAAGGCATACCCCCCCAGTGACCTACTTCCTCCAGCTACATCCTACCTGTCTGTGGTTATGACTAGTTAATTCATGTCAGTGGGTTAATGCACTGATTAAGTTACACCTCTCATAATGTAATCATTTCACCTCTGAAAATTCTTGCATTTTCTTACACATGGGCTTTTGGGGAACACCTGTAAATCATAACAAGGGTAACTACCCCTCCTATTCCAACCCTGGGAGCCCAACGGCATTTCTGGCAGCATAAAAATTATATAAGTCAGCCTCTTGTTGCTGTGACCAAAATACCCAATGAGAACAACTTAGAGGAGGAAAAGTTTATTGTGGGCTCTCAGTTTCAGAGATTCAGTTCATGGTCAGCAGACTCTTTACCCCTGGATCTGAGGTGAGGCACAGCATCATGGCAGACGGGCATGGTACAGGGAAGCTGTTCAGCTCCTGGCAGCTGGAAAGCAAAGAAGGGAGTGGGATGGGGGGAAGGGAGAGGGATTGCCTGAGGAGCCAGGGACAAGACATAATCCCCAAGGACATGGCCCCTGCTACCTACTTCCTCAGCTACATTTCACCTGTCATACTATCTATTCAAATTATTCATTTATCAAGTTATCAAAATTGGTAATCCATTCAATTGTTAAATCCATCAAGGAAATTAACTCAGTGATGAAGTTATAGCTCTCATCATTTTCTAAAATCCCCACCTCTGAACTTTCCTGCATTGGGGATCATGCCTTCACAACATGAACATTTTAGGAGACAATTCTAGATCCAAACCATAACCCAAGATTTCTTTAGAACTTGTGTTACTAAGAACTTTCACGTATTACTTGTTCACAAGCAACAAGCACCTGCTGAACTCTACTCACAGTGGAATCTTGCATGGTGCAGGCTGTGTTCATAGTGTCAGCAGAGTATATCCAATGGATGAGCTTGAGTGGTCTCTTAGGGAGGCATTTCTATTTCTAAATCTTCCTCTCTCAAGCAACTGATGCTCAAATTTTTTACTTTAGAAAGATGATTGCTAATTTCCCCCACTTTCAGGATTTAGAGGATATATTAAAGGTGATGACAAAATAATTACTGATCATTAGATACAATGAGCAATGTGGTTATCACATGAGACAAAGGACCAGAATATGCAAAGTCACACCATGTCATGATAGCACACTGTCCTTACAGATAAACCACATAGGATGTCAAATTGTAATTGGACCTGTGCTTGATTCACACAGACTCTCAAATGGAGAATCAGCCGTATGATTTGAATGGTTAGCTCCATGGAGGTAGTGTTTGAGAGAGAGCCTGCTGAAAACTTCTAGGATATTATTAATGATCTTTTTCTTGGTAGGTACAAGGGGAAGTTTAGATTTTTTAAACTCCCAACAAGTAGTACCAAGTATCTATTTTTACAACATGGATGGATCGACAAATATATAAGTTTAGACAGATACGTGCACAAATACGTCACATATATACTCATATATTACATAAAATATGCATGCACACCTGAGTATAAGGTTAGATCAAATAGAGACAGAAGTAGGTGGATGCAGGTATAGGTACATGTGGATGACAGATAAAGATGTATATATAATCTACAAAGTATCAGAATATGAAAAATTCTGAACCACATAACTTCTCTTCACTTGAGTGGTATGCAGTGTGAAATTGAAAACTAGGAAAAGGGGTTGGGTTTTGCTCTGAGCCCTGCTCTGAGCATCATATCCACTCCCAGCCTCAGGAGTGCATCAGACCATTTGGAGCTTGTTCCTCTTCCCTTCAGGTAAATGTTCCAAGTATTAAAAACTCCAAAAATCTCTTGCTTAATTGTCCTTGTGTCTGCTTTCCTGACCTTCAAGGTACCACTTGCCATGGTCCGATTTTCTCAAAGATGGTCTCTGCCACCTTTATACATAACATCAGATCCAAAGGTCACCAAGAGGTGAACAGATTTACGGATGTGGTCTGGGGCATGCCCATGGGTGAGAGTGAGTGGCCCTTTTGATGCAGATGGAACAAGTAGAAAGAGAAGGGCTGGGAGGTTGAGGTGTAAGCTTGCTACTGTGTTTGGGTCTCCGTGTGCTACCAAGATCTAGCGTGAAGATCCAAGTAGTTCTGAACTTCTACATTCAAACTTGTTGGGGTTGGGGTTGTGGCTTAGAGGTAGAATGTTCACCTAGCATGTGTGAGGCACTAACTTCAATCCTCAGCACCACATAAAAATAGAATAAAGGTATTGTGTCCACCTGTAACTAAGAAATAAATATTTTTAAAAAATTTTAAATTCAAACTTGTTCTTTAATGTTCTCATAACATTGCATGTGTCCAACAGGTAGAACATATTTTATCTAAATGTATATTAATTTATCTATCAGGTGACACTATTCACTGTTTATATTATCCAGTGTACTCAGTTCCTTCAGAATAAGTTTTTGATTCTTATCTGTCATTTTATATAGCAGGCTGCTGGCAGAACCATCTGGAAATTCCCTGACTCTGACCTTATAAGACCTAATGTACTTCATTTGGATGGAATGAGTAGAGACTTCTTTCCTCAGTCTCCAACTGGAGTCTGGTATTTCTCACAGAATCTCCTTCAAGATGTCCCCTCTCAAAAACAAACAAAAAGCTCTGCAGTTACACACTAACCTGGGTACTGGTAAAACTCAGATATCATGAAAAGTTTGTCACTGTGCAAACTGAACTATAACTCAGTCGTAATAACCAAGTCTTTGTAAAATCATGTAATTGTTCCTCAACTCTGCAGAGGTCATCTTAAGTCCTTTTGAATCCCACCCACCTCTACTTTCCTTACTCACCACTTTGAAACCTTTTACTTAGATATATGAATATCTAACTATTTTTTTAAGTTTGTATCATTTGTTTGTTTGTTTGGTACTGGGGATTGAACCCAGGGATGCTGTACAACAGAACTACATCCCAACGATTCTTGTCTACTTACTGCTGTAACTCCAGTTTCTAGAATACTACCTGACACATGATAGATGGTCAGTAAATATTTACTCATTAAATTAATGAATGAATGCTAATATAATAAATCTAGTTTAAGGTTGAAGCAAGTACAAAAAGGCTATTCTGAAGGAATTGTGCCACATTGGAAAATATTCATGATTAATAGTATGTAACCAGATATTGGATGCATTGACAGAGGCATATTAATCATAAATCAAGATATAAAATATTTGAATCCCTAACCTAAGGTCAGTTAAATGATGGAAACATTATCTTAACAAATTGATTTCTTTAAATGGACAAAACAGTATTTGTTTTCCTTTCTCTTGTACTGTCTGCTTCTTTTAGAATTTATTTAGAGTAGAATGGGGGGCTCATGGATAAAAAGGAGCCACAGTATTATCATCTTTTTGTGTTAGTTAGCTTTTCATTACTGTAACAAATACCTGAGACAATCATCTTATAAAGAGAAAGGGTTTATTTCGGTTCATGGTTTCAGAGGCCTCGGTTCATGGTTGGTTGGTCGGTCTCACTGCTTGTAGGCCTGTGGTGAGTTAGTAAACCATACTGGTAAGCACATAGATAAGCACAGATGCTCACCTCATGGCTAAGAGATAAAGAAGAGAGAGGAATATACCAGGGTCCCACAATCACTTTCAAAGACATGCTTCTGGTTACCTAAAATCTTCCAGTAGCTTGACCACCTAATAGCTCCACCATTTCCCATTAGTGCCATGGACTGGGGACCATACCTTTAACACATGGGCTTTTGGTAGACAATCCAGACCCAAACTATATTAATATCTAGTTATATGCATATTTATATCTATAATTTTTAATTCCTTTAAATACTTTCTATGTGACCTGATGAGTTTCAACTTTACAAGTGGATGCATTCTAAATGTTCTTTTCCCCCTTAAAATATGTTACTGTCATATTAGATACATTTAAGATGAGGTTAATTCTGAATAGTAGATGACAATCTACAGTGTGGAAACAAAATTGAATTTGTTTGTTAATGAAATTTGGTCAAAGAGCTAGGGTCAGAAAGCCATTCAGATATGAAGACTCTTTCATGCTGTCAAAATATCTTATGACTGTGAGATTCATCCTTATGAGTATGAAACAATAGAAATGACAATTGAATCATTCTCATTTAAGGTAGAGAATATAATGTAATGTCTGTACCCATTCTATTGATGGACATTTGGTGCTTCTAATTCAGGGTTATTATGGACAGTGCTAGTATGAACTTCTGAAATTTGCCTTTTAGTGGACAACTGTACACACTGAGGTTTGGTATCTGCCTAGGAAGGAGTACAGTGTCTGGATGGAACAATGAGTTTCTGTTTGTCTTTAGAAGAAAATACCAGCTTTCCAAAACATTTATAGCAATATTACTCCCACCTACAGTATATGAGAATAAAAGAGGCCAAGCACAAGCGTTTTCACATTGTATTGTTCCATTTCAAATAAAGTCCAAGACCAGACAAAACTAACTGATGGTGACAGAATTCAAAATAGTGGTTACTTTCAGGAGGTAATGACTGAGAGGGGCCTGGAGAGATTTCTGGGATGCTGTTAATGATCTATTTGGGTGGAGTTCCCAGTTTGAACATTTGTCAACATCTGTACTTTTATGATTTGTGTAACATTCTGTATGCATGTTAAACTTCCGTAAAAGCTTACTTAAAAATATTTTTTGTTAAACGAGCTGCCTTGCTAGGGGAAGGAACTCACCCTCTGAGTTATTTAAAGCAAGGATGGACATATGGTAGGAAACTGAAACATTTTACAGAAGATGGGATGAAATGTTCTTTTCTACCCTTACATTCTGTACTTTTCTGATCTTTGCCTGGTTGCCTATTATCTTCGTGCCATACACCATTCTGACCAATTTCTTCTGAAGGTAGTGCCCTAAGACTGAACTTTAAACCCTTCTGTTCTAATTGCTGCACAGAGTCCTGGATCTCCTGGAATTCCATTGAAGTGGTTTTGGTACATCTGCTCTGGGTCTTTTGTCAGACAGTCCTCGGTAGCAGAAAAGTGACAGCACTGTTCACACTTCATATGCATGCTCCTTTCTCTAAGTTTTTTCTAAGCTGTGCCAATTGCTCAATGTGTTGGGGCTGCTGTTGACATGTTGTTTGCTATTTCAGTCCTTTCGGGTTTTGAGCATGTGAAAGGAATACGAATAGAAATGAAAAGCAAATGAAAAGCAAAAACGGAAAGAAAATGGGGTACAAATGTAGGCAGAGAAACCATCCTTTTCTTAGGAAGTAAAGCTCAAAGTAATGTGAGGGAGGAGGATACAGCAGAGAATTCAACTCAGTGTGCAACAGAGGGAATCCAACGTAACAAAAAGAGGAGTTTTAATTCTTAGGAAGCCTGGCTGAACTACATATTTGGTTTGCCAGTAAATGTAAAATCTTGGTTAGAGCATACATAGAAAAATTTAGATAGTTTATATCAAAAATAATAAATAAAAAAGCCCCAAGAATCCAGGAGCCTTGCTGAAACTTTAGCCAGAGATGAAAAGCAATTTATATCTTTCTATTGTGTCATTTTAAAGAATAGCAGGCATTCATCAGCAGTCAGTGAATATCTGGAATGCAGCTCCCAATTAGGAATACATGGACTGTTCTTGTCTTTATCTATACCCATCCAATTGCCTACCTTTTACTCTTAAAGGGCTTTCTGTCGATCGCAACTGAAAGAGTACTAACTTGTACCCAAATTGACAAGTGTTGAGGAAAACAAAACAAAGCTAAACTAAACAGAAAAATCTGGAATTGTTCTGATGAGGGCTGGTAATGGAGAGTATTTGTCTACTCCTGAATAAAAAGCTATAAGTTTTTTGGTAATAATTACTAATTACCTGTCTTCTCTCTTGGGATCAGACATGATCCTCTTTGAGGCTGAAATTTTAAGGGTTCAGTAGTAATATGTTAGATTACCAGAGATTGCCAAATATTTCTTGTGGGCTCTATTGCCCTATTTTAAAAGGGTAAGAAGTTCCTATCCAAAGTTCCTTTGCTGAAAAATAGAATACAAAACAACAGTAAGTATGTAACTTTATTGAAGGAAAATCCTAAACTGCTTAAGATCATACAATCATGGGTCTTTTTGATCTTCAAAATTAGTACAATGTTTTCTAATATACTCTGCTTCTGATGCTAAAGATAAGAACAATTTGTGGTTAGAATGGAGATACGCAGGGAAAGAAAACTCCAATTTCACATCCTATTGTTCTTCTCAATCCGCAGAGTACTTCTTGCTAATACCTACAGTATATAGTTGTAGTTGGAAATTTAACCTTGGCATAAACTCTGCCTATGTCTCTACTGTCTAATATGGTAGTCATTAGCCACATGTGGCTACATAAATTAATCAAAATTAAATTTCAAAAAAAATTAGTTCTTTATTGGCACTAAACTTTTATTTCACCCATGCCACATGTACCTAGTGCCTACCATGTTGAATAGCATAGAAGAAAAGAACATTCCTATCACTGGAAGAGGTTTTATTGGACACCTCTGATCCAGAACAAAATTATTTATAAGGGAAATTTTCTCACTACCCTAGTATGGCCTATTGTGTTTTGAATATGCTCCAAAGCTGAGGATTTAAGCAGAAATTTGAGGACCAGACAGCTAGGGGTTTGCAGTTCAGTTCTGTCTGGGCTGTGAGAGTTCTAATATTGCTAATTAGTAAAGAGTATCTACAACAAAGACAATGGGTGGCGGCTAGTTGAGTACCTATGGTAGGTGTATGTGAAAGATTCATAGGACTGAAAAAAAAATTTACTGTGTTTCTCAGACTCTCAGGCAATTCAGTCCCTAAAATTAACATCAAGAAACTTGAACAATTAAATCAGGAAAACTCAAAACGGTGCCACAGTTCCTCTATCATGTCTTCTTAGTGGGGGCTACTGAACTTGGGAGTCCATATTGATTAATTAAGGGGTTTGGCCAATTGTCAAAAAGTTTATCATCCATCCAATGTATACCAGACTATCACCATCAAGAACTACTGAAGATCTGACATGTTTCCCTTCTAGTTTTTGGAGGGAGTGGGAGGGAGATTGGGGGGTTGCCAAGGACTGAACCCAGGAGCTCTTAACCACTGAGCAACATCCCCAGCCCCCTTTAATTTATTAATTTATTTATTTTTATTTTTGAGATGGGTCTTGCTAAGTTGCCTAGGGCCTCAATAAATTGCTGAGGCTGGCCTTGAATTTGGGATCCTCCCGCATCACTGGGATTATAAGCATGTGCTACCAAACCCAGTTCCCTTTCTAATTTTTTAAATAGGTTTTTACTACTGCTATTTTTCTCTCGCTACCATTGGATATTGGGCTGCATTTTTAGGAAGAGATATCAAGTGTGTTTGTTAATCCATATATTTTATGTTCCTCAAGAGCTACATCTGGATATGACAGAGCTATCTAGAGAAAAAGGGTTATAGGGTTGCTGAACTTAGACTATCATAATTGTGTATGGAACATTAACAGAAGGCAGTCTAGCATAGTCTTCTTTTGGGTTGGGGTGAGCAGACTTGGAGCATTATATGGAATGAGTGAATCATGTGAAACAAAGGCTCCTTAGGAATTATTATAAAAAAAAGAGGAAATGTATGTTCTAGGGGCATGAAATATATATATATATCTCCATCCAATTGATGAAAAAAAATATATAAAACAATCTTTGAGGCAGGTTAATTCTAGATCTGTTAGAATGTCTCTTTTCCATCTGATATATTTTTGATTTTGTAAATGGCCCCAGACTCCTGACCCATGGAGATTGGAACAGAGACAAGTATGTATCCCAAGGCTTCTGCCAGTTCCTATCATGTGGCCAGAACTGATGAGTCCAGGGATAAACACCTGACCTAGACACGATGAAGTAAAATATAAAAGTCAAGAATATGATCACAACAATGCTTAAGAGAAAAGAACATTGGATTAGGAGCTAGGAAGTCTACTTTCTACTTATAATTAGTCAGTGTATTCAGAGTGGGTCTAGTTACTTTTTCTCTCTGGACCTAAGTTTCTTCATACATGAGAATGAGGGTTTGGTATTAAAATATTCCTATTCAGTAGTGTGTATTTTATGAAATGTATGTATGTTAATGGGTACGTACAAAGGAGGGAAAAACTTTCTTGCTCTGATCTGAGTTTACCAGGTTTTTTTTTTTTTTTTTTGCCTTAAGACTTCTCAGACACTTAACAATGTCTATTCTGCATCTGCTAGAAAGACTCAAATATGCATTGTTTAGTTTCTTTGCTGTCATTACTCTCCTGGAGCCTTTCTCAGGGCTCTGTTTCCATAGAAAACACTTTGAGAAATTTGGGGACCTTTTCTGATATCTTTCATTGCTCCTATCTGCCTGGAGGTCATGATCACAACCCAGTGGGGAAGAAATCATTTCATGTTGGGCCTTACACAGTTTGCAAACAGCCCCTCATTTCACTCCAAAGTCTTGGGAGGAACACAGATGCATTGCTTGCACAGTGCCAAGCAGGCAGCTTGACTGGATTTTTCTTCAAATCAGGCAAACCTATTGGCATCAAGTGGAGCCAGAGGAGAGAGCGTGCATTCTGGGGCTCCTTTTTCATTAGCCACGCAGCAGCTGCGGCTCATGCCTGAGCTGTTCTTCAGCTTAACTGGGCATGTGTCCAGCAGCATGAAGAATATAGAATGGAAAGGGAGGGATAGCATGCTTTCTTTTAGGATTTGAAGGACAGAAACCTACTGTCTTATCCTTCACTAAGGGAATCCTAGAATGTGTGCCCAGGAGTCCAACATTTGAAGGAATTCAAAAGGTCACCTCATCCAGCTACCTGATGGATGGATACCTGACATCATTTTTGCCATGGTGTTAGACATTTCCATTGAAAAGAAACACACTGACTACAAAGAAAACCAATGTATTCATACTGATTTCATAGGCAAAAAAAAAATGTCTCTTTTTGGTTCATAATGTGACTCCATGAAGATTCCATCTGTTGGTTTAGTTCTATCTTCCAGAGTCATTCAGATTGAACTCTCACAGGGCAACCTTAAAAATTAGAGGCAGAATTACCATGTACTTCTGAATATCTGATGAAATAATGTCAATAAAGCTGCTTTGAAAATTTTCTATGTTATAATAGACAGGTATAGAATATTATGCCTAGCTTGTTGTCAACTTTTAGTATCATGTTTATCTCTCAAAGTTAGGGTGCACAATCAATACTGAGGTCACTGGGTAGCAATATGAAAAGAATATCTATATAGCTAAAGCTAGCAATATATGTAACATAATGCTTTTGTTAGCATATGAGTAAATATTATAGTTGACATTGAGCTGTCAGATAGAAATCCCCAAATATATAAGCAGCAGCTGAAGTCAGACCCTACACTGGCAGTGAGTTATTGTCTGATGTTGAACAATATAATGAGCTTTGCAATGGCCAGTGGGTGAAGCACTCAGAGGAGGGGCCTAGCCAGGGATTCAATCTAGGGCACTGTTTGATCTGTGGCCAAGTTGGTCACAGATATCGATTACAACAAATCCTACCAGATATGCATATCAAGAACTTAGTAACATAATATTTGGGTCTCCATGGTTTTTCTCTTGGGTGTATAAATGTAGTTAACATGTGTTTCTGCCAATGAGAGGATATTTTGTTAGGTGAATCACCATAAAATTTGGGGAAAGTAAAGAGCTTTCAAATGTTCTAACTACAGAAACTAGATATGCATTAATCAATCCTTTTGAAGTCTTCCAGGATCACTTTACATCCTAATTGACTTAATACAAAACAAATCTTACTATAAATGCCTATAGTTACATGAAAGAATTGTTCATTTGATAAAGTACTTCTCAAGATACAAGATGCCAGCAAAATATCAAGTTAAACATTTCTAGAATCCTGGAGTTTAATCAATTTTTTAAAATTTCTTCTGTTCAAATGAAAATTCAGTATATTTTGAGCCTACACAGAGGAAAACTTAGGCCAAATGATTCTTTTTCCATTTTAGTCATTTTAAGAGTTCATCTTTATTGAATAACTTGTTTTATCTCAGAAAAGAGGCTCTTTATTATTCATCTTAACTAATATACCTCAAACTACCCTACCTTTTCTAGGAAAATTTTTCTCAATATTTTTATCAGAGGTAAATGATCACTTTTTATATTAAACAAGTTTATTTTCTAGGAGATACTTTAAAAACAAAAACCTTGCATCTTTTCTAGTCTATTCCTTTCTGAGAAGCTAAATTCTTTTTGATGTATTTGTTGACATTGGACTAAAAACACTATTTAAAAATACTAAGAATATTCCAGAAATACCTATGTAGAACAACATATATCTAAAATTAGCCCCCTTCATTACCTAGTAAAATTTTCTATCTAATGACGAAACATAATAAATTCCTAATAGTTGAATATCTAATATTCTTTCCTTTCTTCCATTAATCTGGAGAGGGAGGTGGAGGGTGGGTAGGTAGAGATGGAGATCCAGACAGAAACCTTGTATCAGGCAACACGTTGTCCATCCTGAAGCATCTCAGCATTGGTCTGTCAATCTCCCTACAGGCAACACAATGAGAGCAAATGTTCATTTTAACATGTTTCAGGTTGGCACCATATGAGAGGAACTCTGAAGTGATGAGACCCAAAGTTTATATAGGGTGCCACAATGTGGGCTCATCATTTCTCTTTGTACTAAAAAGAGCAACCTTTACTTTGAAATGAAAACAAATCTTCCCTGAGGAGGGGGTGATGGAGGAAGGGTTTGCCTACCTTGGTATATATGTAAATGGCTCCGGGATAGATTAAGTCTTTGAAACTCTTATACCACATGCTATTTCTCACCTCTATGAAATTTTCTAGTCAATCATTCTTTAACCAAGTTTGCTAGAGTTTCTTGCTTCTAAACCTGGAACACATAGCAACGTAGAAATATTCCTGGGTCTCCAAAACACCATCCATTGATACATCCAATGAACATCTACTGAGCTCTTAATAGATCTTCTACGTGGAGACATATTACACATAATCCAAGCACAGAAAGTAATAAAATAGTCTTATCGTCCTCTGGATAGTCACAGCATGGAGTTTGTATTTCTCCAGTGGCAAGGGTTTCCACTGCTTCACAATGTAGTTCATTTTATTTTTGAGATGTTCATATTGTTAAAAAATCATTTCTTATAGTATACTGGTGTCGAATTTTATGCAATTTCACTTACTTATTGGTTCTTTTTAGACTTTCCAGAATAACTTAAAATATTAAGTTACTCTGATTGTTTTCAATTAATAAATTTAAACTTTCTTATTATGAATAATTTCTGAGCATGTTATCATCTGAATTATTTAACCCAATAGTTTTCCAAGGCTTACTTAAAATTTCTTCTAGGCATTTTTTTTAAGCAATCAAGATACAGAATGAAATTATCCCCTCCTTTTGTCTGTGTGTAACACATTTTCTTGGCCAACTATTACAGTTAAACTGACTTTTGAAGTTATCTTTTCTATATCTAATAAATTATTTATAAGGAATCTTGGTGCCATGAATAATACTAATTTATGATAATCAATAGAAATGATAACAGTATCATTCAGAATTTTTGTTCTGCTAAAGTTAATAATAATAATGAAAATCATGCTTAACACTTCTTTGTGAATTCCTGTTTTGAACAGTAGGTCTCTTACTAGTGTTGATGGATCCAGCTTAGACTGACCACTAAAATAACTGGACTAATTCCAGTTATCAAGATAACTCTGCTAATGCACATGTATACTTAAAATTGAGTCTTTGAATTTATTTTCTCTGTACTTTATGTTTTAATGAATAGACACTATCATAATTCAAATTTGAATCTAATTTCTATTAGTAGTAGAAATATAAGATCTACTTAAGAAATTAAATAGAAAAATACTCAGAGATTATGGAAAGTACTTTAAATCATTAGTACAAAGATTAAGAATTCAAAAGCAGATATTTTTGAAGGACTTTTATGTTCAGTAGACTTTTTTGGGCAGGAGAGTGTAAATAATATTCACTGGACTTACAGACAAAAACTCAAAAATAGAGTTTACTTCTAGTGCAAGAGAAAGAATAAACAAGATGAAGTAAGTAAAGCATATTTCATGTTAAATGATGACAAATTTTCAGGGGAAAAATTAAAGTGGAGAATAGAAAAGGTGGTATAAAAGGGAATGGAAGGAAAAATTTTAGACAGGTTTAAAGGTGCCTGGGAACCTGCCCTTCTAATGTTCATTTTAATTTCAAATCACACATCCACAAGAAATTAAAGCTAAGTTTTAAGAAATCTTTAGTAACTTAGCTTGTTGTTGATGTGTTGCTTTGTAGTTCAGAAATTCCCTTTTCTGTGTTTTAGCCTTACTTTTTCTCTGTCCTCACCAGCTTTCCCTTTAGAAGAGAGAGATGACCAACTACATGGGAAAATCTAAGACACCCACTTGATGGGAATTCTTAACAATTTTGTTACTGGATGCAAATCACATGAGAAAAAAATATCTCAGCCCAAACACCCAAAAGCAAGAATGTGTGAAAATATGACAACTTGGACTTAAAATGAGGATCTCCCAGATGTTCTAGGGCTGTTTGTGTTTAGCCACAACGACGTGAATTGGATTCAGAAATACTTTTCTCTGTTTGATCCTAGCTTGGCCTCCCTGCTCTATCAAGTAGTGCTGAGCACACAGAGCTCTACGCTCTCTAATGTGTGCTGAGAGAATGCATGCTTGTTTAAGTATTGGCCTGAACACACCAAAATAAGGAGATAAATAAACTTAAAATAACATCACACATACTTGGATTCCAAAGTAACTTGTTTTTGAGTTATTTGTTTCCCTGGCACAGATTCTAAGATAATTAAAGGTAGGTATGCTTTCAAATGATAATGTTTCATGTTTAAAGCTCTTTTGGGAAATAGAAGCTAATAGGAGCATGACTCCTAATATTTCCATGTATTCACCTGTGGAAATTCTACATGAAGCCTCATCTCATTTCTTCTCCTCAATACAGCCTTTGCCAACCAAACTAATGTACCTTGACATCTCTTCCTCTGTGGCACTTACTATTCATGAGTGGATTTGTTAAATATTCATGTTTTTTTCTCCTTTCTCTAATATATAATTTCCTTAAACACAAGAAAGTTTCCTCATGAATATTTCCTATATTCTTCATTACACCCCAAACCTAAGTGCCATTCAAATAGTTACCTCTTGGTTGATGGACTGATTCTTTTTCTGGTCTTGCTGATGGTGACTCTTGTTCTATCCAACATGGTAGATGGGTAGCATAATTGCAGATTATTGGGAAATAACAGAAATGACAGGACCAATTTGAATTCTGAAATCGGAGGAAGTGTGATGGTGATGAATAAGAAAGAGAGAACAGTAATCAAGCCTTTGGGCAGCTGCACTTCCTAAGAAGAGAATCGCAGAGCAGAATGCATCAGTTTCAAACTCAAGCACAAGTGTTCTGCTCTGTTTCTTTGCTTTTATTTATTGATCTTTATTTTGCTAATCATGAGCACTGTAGTAGGATCTTCTGGCAGAGTTCTCATCTTCCAGCCATAATGAAAACCAGAGGAAATAGTCATTCTAGTGCAAAGAAAAGTCCCAACTCAGGATGACACAGGGAAAAATTAAAAAACAAATGCACATTGTAGCTTTGGAACATACATTTCAATTTTCTTTTAGAAGATTTACTTCTCCCCATAGCTCTTAACTTGGGTTCTTATTTACAAGGTGGAGACTCAATAAAGTGCTAACATCAAGACTTGTG